>NW_020454605.1:986016-1111341 GCF_003342845.1 Nothoprocta perdicaria
ACTAATCTCCTATTGGAGACTGGTTGGAGATACCACTTTGAGATGGTAGGAATCTTGCTTGAGTAGATTTCTGGTAGCCAGCTTCCTAGAAATTCGGAAGGGGAGGAAAAAAAGGGGGGAAAAAAGTGAAAGGGGGGGGAAGGGAGAAGAAAAATAATGAGGGGAAAAGGGGGAAAATTAGAAAGAAAAAGGAGGAAAATAAAGAAGGGAGGTGTCCGCGAGCGCGGGGATGCGGCGGCGCCGGGTGCACCTGCCGCGGAGCCCGCGCGTCCCGCGGCGCCTTCGGAGGCTGCGCTTCCCGCGAGCACCCTCCTGCCCCGGAGGGACGGGAAGGGACGGGAAGGGAAGGTGGGAGCAGCCCGGGACCCCCGTAACGGCTGCTCACGCCCTGCCTGCTCGCGGGTGCCGTAAATCACTTGATGTCCCAACTCTTTGAAGATTGCACCAGCGGCAGCGCTTCGGTAGCCTTTATTTTTTCCCCCCCCTTTTTTTTTTCTCGCCGTGTTTGTGTCATTAGCGGCCGAGATCAAACGGCTCGAGGAAGTTATAAAAGTGGGTGCAAATGCCAGCGCTGTCGCATCGCCGCCTCGCTCAAAGAAATAACTGTTCTCGGCGCCCTCCGTCTGCCTGGCGCGGGCGCGGGGGGCCCCGGAGCTCGGGAGCCGCCGCCGTGTGACTCGCAGATGAAGCCAGGGCTCCCGCCGTCCAACTCCGGCTTTCAGCTCCCTCATGGCCAGAGCGAGCGGGATGCTCCTGCTCCCCGAGATGCTCTGGCTTCCTCGGGGCAAAAGGGCCTCTCATTGCAGCTGCTCTTGCCCTCTGTGTGTCCTGGGAAGCACAGGCAGGGTGGTGAGGCAGGGGTCTCCTCTGTGCTGTAGACGGGTTGTTCACTGGAGCATCTCGCCCAGGGAGGGAGGTGGGTTATGAGTGTGTGATGGAGCCGAGAGGAAACCCCATTCCTTCCCTCCCTGCACCCCAAAACGTGCCGAGACAAAGCCTGATGCGTGCGAGACGGACACGCTGACTTTGTGCATGCCGAACGGCAGAGGATGCTTTTAGCTTAATGGAGCAAAGCACCTTCCTCGCGTAGAAATCAACTAATTGCTGATACTGAGTCACCAGCGGCCTTAACTCATCTACCGTCGTTAGCTCCCCAGCATCTGCCCGATGAAAGGGCGCTCACATCACCTCCTGAATATCCAGCCTGTGCTCCGGCATTCCAGCGGGAGCCGAATGAATCTGCTAAATGCTCTACACGCGGGTGTGACACGCCAGTGGTTACTGCTCATTATTGATGGGCATAAGAGTGCTTTTCATGCAGATGCCTCCCGAAGTGCTTTGCAAGACACCTCTGTTTTGAAAACATCCGTATTCCCCCAAGAGGAAACACGGGCATTCCGAAATGCGCCTGGCCGTCCCACACAACCTTAGCGGGACAGGAAGTGGCAAGGAGTGAATGTAACTCAAGGGGATCTCATTGCACCCCAGTCCCCAGCTGTGGTCAGTGGGACTTCCCGTCAAGCCATGCTGGTTGCACTGACTTCTTGTATGACCATGGGCCCAAGTGGCTGAGTTTGCCCATAGCTTCTTTTGGAAGTTATTTTGTCTTAGGGGGGACCTTTGTTTTTTCTCTTCCCTCCTCGTCTTCTCTTCCCTCCTCTTCTTCTCTTCCCTCCTCTTCTTCTCTTCCCTCCTAGTCCCAGTTACATAGAAGTTGTAGTTAAGCGTGCTGTGTTGCATGGAAAGTCTGCACATCAGTAACTGGAAAAGAGTGGCCTTAATTCATACCGTATCTCATTTGGGGTTGCCCCATCACTTTTTAATATAGAGATGGCTCTATTATATAGCCATGTCCTGTATTAAGGGTGTTAGCGTTGATCAGTTTGTGCTCTTTAAGAAGAACTTCAGAGCATATGGACGCGGGCAGGAATCCAGGCTCCCGCAAAGCCTGACATCAGTTCCACAGCCAAAACACGTAGCCAGAACCTTGGTGGCTTTTCCACCACCGTGGCATTAGGCTGACTTTTATATTGATTGAAGAGGAAGGCACTAAGGCCCCGAATCCCCGCTCAGCCACTTGCCTTATGCCTTTGGTTTCTGTTCTGCAGGGAGGGCTCAAAGAGGGAATCACAGCCTGCAGGATGCTGCTAGTCGCGTTTGAAGTCTCCTCTTCTACTGTGCTGACAGAGGGAAGATGATAGTTTTTCTTTCTTTTTTTTCTTCCATTAAACAAGTGCATTTCAGATGTGCACATCTGCATATGGGAGTGTGGCTGAAACCACACTTGGAAGCGCTGGGCTGCTGTAAACTCTCATTTGTTCTGCTTTTACTTTTCAAAAGGATTGTTGGCAAGCTGAGAAGATGCTTAAATTTGCTTTCCACCTTCCTTCTGCATCTGTAGGGAAGAGGACTCTCATCTGCATTTAGTCCATGTAGCCTTAATCTGCGCTTAAGGCAGTATCTGCCCTGCTTTACTATAGGGGCCGTAAGGTTCATTGGAGGTTGTGGGGGTTTTTTATGTAGGTCTTCTCTGTACAATGTGTTGGGTGGGGATCAGGAATTATTACTCTTCCCTTGGGTGAAATTCATCTCATTGAACTATGACAACTTCATGGGGAGACGAGTTGTGCCCTTTTCTGCCTTGCTAACTAGGGTATGTGCTACTTTGGCAAGGGGCTCCTGTAGACCCTGAACAAACTGGTCATGATCTCAGATGTACCCTACAAATGCTACTGTAGTACTGATAGTAGGGAGTAACCAAATGAAAGGAGGTCAAAGGGAATGAAAACACCAAAACAGCAACGTGAGCCTTAATTTTGTTCGTGAAGCCAGCGTCCGCTTGCTTGATTTGCAAACCCTTTCTTACCTAATCCCCTTTTGACCTTCATGCGTGGAAGATCTCCTTGCAGGCAGCCACAAAGCACAGAGTTGTCCTTTACTTCTTTTCCCAGCTCCTCCTCAAAACTCTAATAAGTAAAAAAACCAAAAAAAACAAACAAAAAAAAAAAACAGGAAAAACAGAGAAAAAGAATAAGGAACCAACAACTCAAAACAAAAACCCTGGTTTCAGTTTTGCGGCTGATGAGCCGAGACGGGCGCATGTCGTGCTGGTCTGTGCTTGCTCACAGTCTCTTGGGCTCCCTCGCAGGACATGCCTGCCTGTTGTCTCCCGAGTTATGTGCAGGCTTGTTTTGGGTTTCTACAGTGCTGGGCATGATGGGGTTCATTATTTGGGGCGGCTTTCTGGTGATGGAGCAGTGCAAAACATAGCTCATAGAGAAGAACTTGTAGCTTCCTATCATTAAATCAGTCTTTAGGCCTGATGTAGATGGTTGGCCTCAAGTAGATGGTTAATATCCCACCTGAGCAGGCATATCAATATCATCAATATCATTGAACGAGGCTATGAGATGTGGGCTGAGATAGGAGCTGTTGTGGTTGCTCAGATGCTTGAGGGACAAGATGGGGTTTGGTGCTGTGCTAATTCAGATGAAGGTTTAGCACTGGGGGAGAAGGCAAGGACACTTAGCTCTGCAGCACAATACAAAGGCATTGCTAATAAACAAAGTGATAGCCCTTTTGTCTGCCAGGAGTTTTAATGGGTAACTGTCACATTTGGCGGTGCTATGTTTAATTCAGGGTGTTCCCCTTTGCAGAGGAGAGGAACCAGTTACAGAAAATCCTGAGAAAAGCAACCAAAAGGAGCAGAAATTTAAAAGACTGAAGGAAATGAGGTTGTTTAGTCTAGGGCTGAGAGGAGTATATATAAAAGGTAGCTGCAAAGGGGAAGGGAGTGAGCTCTTCTCCGTGTCCAGTGCAGAAAGGCCAAGAAGTGAAGAACTCAAAGTGCTGCAAGGGAAAACAGCATTAGGAAAAACTTCCCAAACGCGAACTGCAAGAAGAGGGAAGCAGTGGAACAGATGGCCTGGAGAGGGCTCGGCATCTCCATCAGTGGGAGTTTCTAAGAGCACGTTGGCCAAGGAGCGCTTAGTCCAAGAGAGCCAGTCCTGCTTTGAGGCAGTGGAATAAATTTGCCGAGTTCTCCAATCCCTTTTAGCGCTGCTTTAGGTGAACCTAGGGATTTTTAGTCTAAAGTCATGAGGGACAGCAAAGAAGCATTAGGGCATGAATCATGCCACCAGGATTCACTGCTTGGTCTCAAACATGCATGAAAGTCCTCCAAGCCTGGGCAAAGACATTCTTTGTGCAACGCTTCAGCAACACTGGAGTCCCTTGCTTTACATTTTATTCCAGCTGTCAAGCTGCCTTGCCATGCCCTGCTCCTCCCTTATAATCCCCAGGCCTGATTCAAAAGGAGCAGCAAGCGCTTTAGCTGCTGTCTGTCATATGATTCAGAGGATGGACAAACACCTGCTCCGCTGGAGCAGGGAAAGGTTGTGCAGGTCAAGGGGTGCATTTCTCTTCCTAGGGCAGTGCGTGCGGGCAGCATTGCCTCTCTTGTGCAATGAGGCACAGAGTTTGTGCTCCCTCCTCAACTTGTTTCTCCACTGCATCATTATTGATGATTCAAAGTACGCAATGTCTTTCCCATAACCTTCTCTCCAGTTCATTTTGGTCAGGAGTTCCTTTGCCCACCGTAATATTTGTCTGAAGTGTTCGGCCAGGATTGTATTTTCCTCTTGATATCTCAACATATATCTGCAGTTCCATCCATGCAAAATGGACCAGCTCAGTGACAGCCCTGCTAAAAGACTCTGGGGGTTACAGTGAGGCTATATGCTCAAACGCACTAAGTCACAAACTGGGATATGTTAGGAGCATGTAAGCCTAGGAGCCATCCCTACTGCACACTTATGAGGCTTCACCTCAATACTGGTACCACAATTGGGTCCCACAAGCTGAGAGGGCTATTGAGGAAAGGGAATCCAGTGGAGAACTATCCGAGATAGCCAACGGTACAAGATGTGTCAGGAGAAGGTAAGTAAGCTTGGCTTGCTCTGCTGAAGAGGAGGCAAAGAGCCAAACTAATAGCTTAAAGCTGCCTGAAGGATAGTTGCAGGAATAATGGAGCCAGACTCTTCTCAGTAGTGGCAGGTGTCATAACTAGGAGCAACCATCCCAAATTGCAGCTTTGGAGATTCAAGTTGGACACTGGGGAAGCTTCTTCACTGGTAGCGCACTGGAACAGGTCACCTGCAGAACTTGTGGCCTCTCCAGCTCTGGAGATCCCCACCCAGGTGTATTTTCCATGTTTCATTTCTTAATGAGGCTAACAAGCTTGGGGAGGTACTGTGCTAAGACAGCTATTCAGCCGAGGCTCCAACTGGTTTGGCCAGAGCTAGCTTGCTTTTCTTGCCAAGGTGATGCATTGGTCAAGGTGGACATGCCCTTAGAGGTTTTCATGTGGTGCAGCAAGTGAAAACTCGTGGTTAGGCTTTGTGGAGACAGCTTGAATAAATCTTTCGCTGTCTATCATGACTGCATCATGACCTCCGCACTGGCCAACAGCCCTGGCAAAGTCCAGGGTGGATGTAAAAGATTGATGATGGCAAAACACAGGTTGAACTTCAGAAAGACAAACAGTACTTAAGGAAAGTATAACAGGAAGCAGTATTCTTTTTTCTTCTTCTTTTGTTTTTTTCTTTTGGAAGAGACCAGAAGTGACACTGAAGCCTTTTTTTAATTTTCTCTTTTAAAGCAAGTGTCAAATGCATGAGGTGATGTAACAACGTTTACCAGACCAAAGCACATAAATTACAGTAGTGACTCAAACCTGCATTTGAGCAAATATTTGTTTAGATTTCAGTAGCAGCTGAGGCGACTCAGAATGGTTCTGTGATGCACTCAGCACTTAATGTTCGGTGGGACCAGATCCTCCTGAAGGGTTTAGTCTGCACAGGGAAACTGAGGCACGGAATAAGTTGATGCTTTTGCTTGCACTTTGTTGACAGTCTTCCCCACAACTGAGGACTGAACTGGACTTTACTACTTCGCCTGGGGCACGGGTTTTGAAACTGCTGCTTGCAGACTGCTGGTGATGTGTGAAGCTACGGGAGATGCTTCCAAGTGGTCTGCAGAGGTTCCTTGTACTACCAGCGAGTATTTTGGCAAGGGAGGGGAACATGGGAATGTGGGCAAGGGTTTTCCTAGACTAGATGATCCTTCCAGCTCTCAGAAGTCCACCATGCTGTGGTGGACTTTGATCTTGCAGCCCCTGATAGAGGAGATGAAACATATTTATCCCTGTCTTTCAAGGTGGAAGGACTTAGAAATAGAGAATTTGATTTAATTTAATGTAGCACACTGAGTACAGCTGAAGTAGATATTGAAACAGTCTCTGCCATTCAGCATGGTCCCTCTTTTACCTCTTGCCTCTTCTCCATGTGACAACCTCATGCTGCCAACAGTCTTGGGAAAAAAAGGGTTAACCCCAGTAGAAGTCATATACAAATGCTCATTATCTCAAATGCTTTTTATCTCACACTGTCCTTTGGCTCTGTGATTTTATGGAACTTTAACTGCGGCACACCTAGGCCTGCCGTCGTCCAAGAGGCGGCACATCGACATGGTCTGCTGTGATCTCCTCAACCAGAGGTGCAGTGAGCTTTGCCACGCTTATCTACCATGTCCACGTTGGGACCTGCCTCTGATACCTCTCCTCAGCCCTTCGTGTCATTTTTCTCTAAAGACCTCCCAAAGGAAGGAAGGAGAAGGATGTTGCCACCTCTGCTTTTTCTACTTGGGATCTGAGATGCTGTAGCCAAGGATCAGATTTCTTTTAGGTGCCTAGATGCTACATACATATGACATATGAAACACGGTGTCCTAGAGCCTCCAGGGCCTCATGGTTGCATGTCTCCAAGTAGCATCTATGGTAGCACAGCTTGAATTAGAGATGCAAATCTGCCCCTAAAAGCAACCTGCCTCCAGAAGTTTGTCATCTAAAAGCTGTGCCTTTGGGGGACAAGCAGATGCTCCTCTCTGAAAGGTCACACGGTGGCTCCTCTGCTCTCAGATGATCTTCAGGCCTTGTCTTTCATCCTTCCCCAGTGCTCCTGTGCCACAGGATCAACACAGATGAAACTGCAGTTGGGCAGCAGTCATTTTTTTGCCATTTGGCTTTTTCAGCCCCTCGCACTCTCTGACAAGTCACTGGTGTTAGAAAGGACTTGTGTACAAAACACGGGTATGCACCATTATGTTAATATCCCACCGTGCTCAGATGCTTGGGGTCAAAAGCTTTCAGAGTCACTGCCCTGAAAAGGTAGCTGCGAAATGATCCTTGTGAAAGGGTCACTCATGGTTTTTTTCAAGCTAAATGTGGAAATGTTGGGTCGATAAACTGAACACCTCAACAGCAGCTGAAGTGCAATTAGCTGTATTGTTAGCCTGGCTTGCAGCAGTAGCAAAGTGACTCAGACTGCCATCCCTGAGCTCCTGTCGCTGTAGTCAGTGGCCTATATGTTTGTTTGGCTTCTTTCTTTTCCATTAGCAAAAACGGCAAGAGAAGCAAATATTTAGTCATCACAGGATGGCAGAAAATGGACCTGAGCCCTCCAGAAGGGATGAAGACCCTGTGCATTCCTGGAGGCGAATGCTGCTACTTATACCTCAAGTGAGCCTTTCAAGATGTGTTTTTTCATATTTACAAATGGGGATTCTTGGAGGTCACTGTGTAAACCTGCTCAGTCTGGTTGTTGCCCTCTTGCATGTGTCATCCCTCATGGCCACATCAGCAATTTAAAAGCGGGCTACTTTTAAGCAAACAAACAAGCTAAAAAAAATCAGTGTTGGTCCAAAAGATCTCATGGTCTTCAGTGTACAAGTGGTGCCTTTAAGCAGCAAGAGGAAAATGTGAGCACTGCAAGCATGTGTTTCTTGCTGCTTAGCATAGCCAGCAATGCCTGTTTCTCCAGGGAATCTGGCATAATTTGATGCCAACAGCTTGTGGGGGGATTTAGTTTCTGGATTTGTCTTTTCTTATTCAATTCCCTTCTTCTCAGCCATTGCAGTTTTCCTAGAGAAAGTTGGAAGTATCTGGGAAATCTTGCATCAGCCCGCGTGTCTGCATGACACTAATACCTAGAAATGAATTCCTCCGTCCAAATGTGACATTTCTTGCCTGAAATGATGCCTGCTCAGGATGGGAGGTGCAGTCTTGGGTCATAAACAAGACATTTTTATTTATGGTTTAAAACTGCCTTTGAGGCAGGAGCAGCTCAGAAGAGCATTTCTGTATTAAGCAATTGAATTGCTTCTTCCTTGCCTTTTCTTGGAAAGCAATTCTACCTCTGCCTATTATGGATTTTAATTCACATGGCCTCTGAATTTTTAAATCCTATGCATTTATCTTTTCTCCTTTTCTCTAAATAGTGCTAAAAATCTTTTTTGATTGGCCATTTCTTCCTTTATTTCTTCTGCTGCCCAACACCCTTTAGACAACATGTCCGAAGTATTTCCATTTCATCTTCTGGATAACTCTGAGATGCTGTCCTGGGAAGATCTCAATACTTGTTATGCATCTTATTCCATTTAAACCTGGTATTTTCCAAAGACATTTGCTTTGGAAGGCTTTTAGACATCTCTTTGGTGGAGTTCCAGCTCTCACATCCATATGGTAAGATGGAAATAACATCTGAGTCAAAGATTTGTGGTCTTCGAATTTTGTAGATTTTGAGTGATTAAGTTTTGTTGATGATCACAGCTGCTGCCTTCTTGTTTAGATTCCTCACTGAATTTCTGGACATCCCCATGGACTTTCACATGGCTGCCAAAGGATATAAGTTGATTTCCTAAGTATGTTCCTTTGTCACTTACCATAATCCCTGAACTGGGATTATATCTCATTTCAAAAAAATGATTAGAAAACCTTGCTTTTAGTCCATTTCTTTTTGCTATTGATGTCGAACGTGCATGCTGTAGATCTGGTACTGTGGCCTGTGCTGAACTGAGCAACACCTGTGTTACATTTATCTGCTCTTTTATTTCCCTCCCTCTTCATATTCATGTCAATAATTGTGCTAAATGGGGTTATTAGCCACTGTGCTGGTCACTTCTGCAAATCTACATATGTATTCATGCAATTTGAATAAATATGTCATGAATTTCTTGTTTTGGTGGGAAGGGACAACTCCCAGTTTCTGACCGCTCCCTAAGTGCTCTTAACTTGAAGTAACACCTCATGGAAAAGGGAAGATGACTCACATTGGGGTCCCAGTGCCGATTAATTGCACCTCCCTCACAAAGTCACTGTGACCATCCCTACGTAGGGCATCGCTCCGGCTGATCGCCTCTTCGTCTAGATACATCTAAATCTCCTTTTTCTTCATGGTGTCTGCAAACAGGTTGGGCATCCGAGAGCCGCCTAGCACTGGAAGGGGCGAGCAAAGTAAGGATTCTTTCCAGCTTATTGACAGCAAAAAATAGAGGAGCTGCTTTCTTGCCATCAATCTCGCACACAGCTGCTTTGATTTTGGGTCTGATTTTGTGCCTGGCTGAATCCAGGCAGGTTTTGAAGACCTCCAGAGAAGGTTGTGGAGTCTCCTTCTCTGGAGGTCTTCAAAACCCGCCTGGATGCCACCCTGTGCCACATGCTCTAGGTGTGCCTGCTTGAGCAGGAAGGTTGGACTAGATGATCTCTAGAGGTCCCTTCCAACCTTAACCATTCTGTGTTTGTCTTCTGCAGCTCTCTGTGCTATTCCTAAATAACTTCCTCCAGATCAGAAGCTCGTAGGAAAATGTCATTTGCTTTGATTTTCAGCAGGAGCAGTGACTTGAGGTTTGTTTTCTCCCTGCCTCACTCCTTTCCTGCCTCCCATCCTTCATGCACTGTGCACGGCACGTGAATGTCAGCTCAGAGTTTCCAGTGGGAAGAGTGTGGATCAGGGAGCAGAGCCAGGATGGCAGGAGAGAGGAGAGTGGAGCTGATAGTGGAGCCCCATCTCTACCTCCAGCACCACATGACATTGTAGCATCCATAGCTATATCCACAGCATCCCTTGCAAAGAAATAAAACAGGCAGAACAGCCCAGATATGTGGAATGACTTGAGATGTGAAGAGTGTTTTGCGAGGTTCCTAGCTGTGCTAGGTGGAAAGGGCAACGAGAAATTGTGTTCCTGCAGAAAGCCAGAACTTGAGGATTGGGTTTTGAAACTCACAGTGTGTGCAGTTATGCAGGCTGGAGAGCGGGGAGCTTTTGTCCCAGTGATGAGGACTTTATCCTGCAGAAATGTGCGTGGGTGGACCGCTGACAGCAAGCCTTCAATGAAGGGCAATGTACATGATTAGGAGCCTGAGAAAGCTTTGTGTGAGGAGCCTCTGCAATGGTCAAGGATGTCCACCTTCCAAAGAAGGTAGATGACAGCAGGCTTGGTAAAAGCATGCAGGTCTGCCATCTGCCATCATCTGCCATCAAGGCAGATGATTCCCAACATCTGAGCCTGAGTTATGGAAACCCAAAGCCCTTCTCCCAGTAGGTGACCCAAAGTGTTTGTCACATCACCAAAATGCAGTGGGCTTTGATCATAGAACTATCAAGTGACTGGACACAGAGCCACAAGAAAAATGTCCCATCCTATCATCTGAATCCGCTCAGGTAACCATATGAGCCTTCTCTGCCTGCATGACTTGACTTGGAGATGTGCTCCTACTTTGGTTGGACCCAATTTGATTGGATCAACATTACACTAAGGAAAGGTGATATTTCTCTTCCATCAGCATCAAGCTTAGAAAGAGTCACAGCTGTTGAAGTTTGCAAAAGTTTTGATCTCTGAATCCTTCAGCAGGTTCTGCAGAATGCTTTTTCCTACCAGATCTCAATTTGCATCTTTAAAAAGAGAGGAAACATGAGTAGTAAAAAAGTCTAGATAGAATTTGATATGACAAAGAGATGGAATTTGATATGACAAATCAAACAGTGGAAAAGAGCAAAACCTGTATTTTGAGATTTAAACCAGTCAAGTTGAAGACTGGTCTTTCCTAGCGATGGGGACTACCTCCACCTGCATGTTCTGCGAGTTTCAAGTTGGAACTGGGCATGCTCTGATGTGAGACTACTAGATCCAGTTTCCAATCCAGGCCAGCTCCCATGTACCCTTGGAGGTACTCTCTCTTTTAAATTCCTGAATAGCATCCCTTCAAAATCAACATAACAGAGACCCTGGAAGGATCAGACCATTGACTTAAACAGTTACAAAATATGTTGGCTGAGGCTTCAACTCAGAATCAATCAATACTCTCTTTTTAGAATCAAATCAGTACTGCCAGCTGGTGTACATACGGTCTCATGCACACTGTGCTATCACAGGGAGGCGAACTAAGGAGTAAGATCTGAAGATGGAGCCATGTGAAGAGGGGAACGTTACTTGCAATTTGTTAGTACTAAAGGCACTTCACTAATTATGTGTATGCACGGCAGAAGGCAGAGCTGCTTACAAGTTGGTGTCATGGACAGCTCTTCACAAACTATTCAATATTCAGTAGCTCATGTTAGGTCATGTTCATAGTGACTTTAGGACTAAAAATGGGTACTTACAGGGGGAATTGATGATGAGTGGGTTGTTGCCTACTAGGTAGCATCTCAACGTGCACAACTGCTGGTATCAAGCTCTGTGCTGCTGCGGGATCTAATAACAGAGTGTTGGATCAACAGCAAGGTCCTTGAGTTTGGAGTGGCTATGGTGTGCATCCATGAAATTTTATTTGGCTGCTGCCTTTCTGCCGTGGTTGGAATGTGAGAAGGGATAGAAAACAGACCTCATGCACATGGTTTGAACTAGAAAAGAATATGGGAAGCAGAGTGAGATCTGCCTTGTCTTATGCATAAGATGTTCATGAGGCTTTTTGTAATGTCATATGAACTCATAGTTAACTAGCACATTTGATGAAAACATTTAGTATGTGATGTTTCTCTCTACCTTTCTTTATGGAAGAGTTAGCCAGTAGCAACTCAAGGTGCTGCTAAATATGCTTTAGTTAAGGCTTGGTGAGATTAAATATATACCTGTTTCTCTGAAGCATTTCTAATTTCAGACATGATCAAGTTGTTGAGTACTACCTGAGGATGAGACACTTCTAGATTTGCATTCGTAATTAAAAAAGAAAAGGGTTATAAAGCCTAAACTTTGCATTTCTTTGTACCTTGAAGCCTCCCAGTGAAAGCAAGCAGCCTGAATTACTCAGGCTGAATTGCTCAGAGCTTAATTGTTCACAAATTATATGCACTCCTTTTTTGGGTGTATTACTGCTAACTGAACTGTGATTGAGGCAAGGCTTTATTTATACAGACAGGTCTGTGGAAAGGCCAGATCAAAACTTTCTGTTGGAATTGTTTCCTTCAAAACATGTGAAAGTTTTGCCTAATTAGCCTGAAAAAAAATAGAAACAGAAAAAGAAAACTGTTTACTAGAAATCCAAACACCAACACAAAGTATGTTCAGAGGTGCAGGCCCAGTACTCTCAGCACTGTAACTCAGATGTCCCATGCATGGTCCCATATGGATTGGACTGATTCCCTGTAATGCATTACGGTTTGTCATCAAGAGATCATGATGCCTTTGGAGACATGACTTAGCCAAGAAGATGCTTTTGGGTGAGAGGGGACACCCAAAGTACAACTGTCCTGTGATACTTCTGAATATGACCACTCATATCTGTGTCAAAAATCTCTTGGTGGCCTCTCTTTTTTTATTGCATTTGAAAAGTTGGCACTTTCTGACAAGTTCTTTCATGTCCAAGAAATACTCAAAACAGAGGAAGGAACAGGGTCTTTATCTTAGAGATTGGTTCTAACTTGTGGTGTGGCTCCATAACAAGACACAAATGAATAAAACTCATTTCAGAAGTGTGAGGATCAGTTACTAGGACTGAACCTTGCTTCCCTCTTTGTGTCCCATGGGTGGACGCGATAATTAGCATGTCCTAGACCAAAATCCACAGTCCCAGTGCCTGCATGTGTCCAGTCCCACTTTTTCTTGCCCCATGTTCTTGCAGTTGAGAAGCTCATTTTCTGCACCTCGCATGTGACCTTCCTGCAGTCAATAGGATAACACCAGGAGTGAATTTGGCCGCTACAAAAACTCACTCCATCTGCCAGGCAGGAAAATCTGATGAGTGGAAAGTCGATCAGACATGGGAGAGGAGCGGGGTTGTCATCGGGAGCGTGTTCGGTGTTCGCTCTAGGGTTGGCCATGGGTTTCTGCCACATCAGAAGACCCTTTTGGGAGCCAAAGCACCACGGTGCACACGAGCACACTGGTGCCTGCGCTCAGTGGGTAATGAGAGTAAATCTCCCACCACCCTGCTTTAGCGTGGCTAGGGCTAAAACACGTTATAATGGTGATGGCTGTAATTTCGGATGGTGAGCTGGTGATTTACTATGCTGTTTTGGCCATCAGAGCCACAGTTAGAGGCTGTTAAGATAATTTAGTGGAGGTTTGTGTTTATAAATACAATTTCCATTGTGACTAAGGATTCTAATAGATATTAAGTTCTGCCAAAAATGAGGTTTTTTTCAATGTTATCTTTCTTTTTTGTTTGTTTGTACAGTCCCCAGTATTTCTGTTTTGACTTACAAATTTAGGAGATAAGATGGGGGATAGCTATTATATAATGTTTTTTTTAAGCTCATAAAATACGAGATATAAAAGAAAGAACTGGGTGGTGTGATTAATGTAGTATTATGCAGTTGTTCAGTGGTGGAGCTCTGAGTTGTCCTGCTCTTAGACGCAAATATTAGAGTTGTATTGTGCTAGGTAGCATGCAAAGCTATTGCAATGCAATTCCTTGTCATGCACGCCTTTCAGTTGTATTATTTTTGATTAAAGGGGAAATATCCTTCTCCATCTACATGGACTCAAAAGAAAATTTGTACAGTGTGATTCTGAAGTTTAAAGAGAGATTTCAGTCCAGTAGCGTAACACAAGATGTTCCTGTGTCTTCTCTTTGCTGTGTGAGCAGTGTGACGGTGGAAGCTGGGCCAAAGTCTGCTCTGGTATGCATCTGTGAGAAATTCAGGCCTAAAAGCGTGGAAATGATTCATCCACTCTTCACAACATCTAGTTGTAGATAGCAGGGGTATCCCTGCAGCTCAGCCAGCCCAAATTAGAGATGGGCACCAGCTCTGTTCAGCATTGAACTACCCCCAACTCTTAATGGACCATCAGTGTTCCAGCTCTGATGCCAGAGGTCCCAAACCCATTGGCCACTCCAGGCTGTAAAACCTGGAGAAGCTAAGACATGGGTTTCTAGCCACATCCTGGATCCATACAGATGTGTCTTCCCTTCTAGCACCGAGCACACATTGGTTGCATTGATCTCCTTGGTGGAGCCATGCGTTGGTTAGAGAACAAGACACCAAGCAGGGACAGGATCCACCATCCAAATGGAGGAACAGTCAGTGGGAGAGGTATTGTGGTCTGCTGTGGGAATGCCGCAGCTCTGCTACTCTCTCTTAATCCAAATAATAATAATAATAAGTTTGAAAGCATAGTTTGGAACTGGAGAGCTCTCCAGAAATAGACTCTCCCTAGAGATATCTCTTACTTCCTGCTGGACTGGAAATATTGCGCTGACAGCCTTTGCATTTGGATGTTTAGGCATCTTTTGGAAACTAGAGCACGAGGGAATGAAAAATAATAGAGGAAATCAGCTGAATTTGTTCAGATTTCAAAAAAGTATTTGGTATGAGCTTTGGAAAGTGTTCCCCTCAACCCTCACCCCCTGCTTTAGAAAGGCACCTGCACCAAACTTCCAGTATTTACAAATATTTCTGACGCTTTTGAGATCTTTCAGACTTAGGCCCTTTCTCTATAAATAACAGTGTTTGGTTTAAATGCATCTGAGCTCCTGGAAAGCATGGATCCCAAAGACAGAACAAATAAATAAACAAGTTCATGATACACAAAGCGGTATTAGTAACGTGGCTATATATCCAGAGAGCCGGGCCTTGGAAAGCTGGAAAAATCCCAATTTCCAAAGTTGTCGATTAGAGGTGATTTAAGTGCAAAACTCTTTCGTCCCCGTCCTCTGGCTTTACAGTTTCCAGAGGGATTCCTGGGATGATGCAGACGACTGGTATTTCACCCACTGTCTCCCCAGCCGCACCAGCACCATGTCTAGGAGCCCGTGTCAGAAACAGAAGTTCAGAAACAGACAGACTCAACCTTTCCTGTCTTGTTTTCCCATCTGTTTTTAACAGTGTGTTCTTGCCATTTGGACCTTTCTGGGCTTGGTCTTGTGATCCCTGATGTAGTATGACATTTCCAGCTTATTAGGAATGCTTTTGTTTATTTGCTGCCTATTTTTTTCCTTTTTTTTTTCCTTTTTTTTTTTTTCCACTAGGTTCTGTGGAGGTTTTCTTGTTTCTCTGCCAACACAAACAGCCAGGGACGGGTCTCCTTGGAGGCAGGAGCTGCCACCCACACCCGTCCTCTCTGCAACATGAACACAGTTTTCCCAAAAGCCACCAGCCCTTGAGGGCTCTCAGATATTGCCTTTTCAGGGGCTTTTATTAAACCGAAAGAAACATTGATTATTTTTTCTTGTGCTTTCCCAATGTCCTGTAATAAAAGGTCGGCTCCTTGAGTGCTGAAGCCAGAGAGAGTTTCTCAAAATTGCTTTATTTTTTTTTAATAAAAAAAAAACTTGCTTAAGGAAGACAAGCAAGAATAGTCTGAGGGCATCAGTTTACCAGTAATATTTAATGTTTCTCTCCTCTTTCAGCACATTGAGGGTGTTGTGCTGTTGCATCCACGTGCTTCTGCACAGAAGGAGGCTGCATGCAGGATTGCAAGCACTTGCGTGCACTTCTCCTCAAAACCTCCTCCATTCTCATGCCTCTAAGAAACAAATCAAGTGATGCCTTTCGGGGACCTGAATTTTGCCCCTGGCTGATGTAAATCTCATTTTGTGACTTTCGTGACTGTTTTTTTTTTGTGCTTTATTTTTGTTATCTTGTTTTAAACAGCCACTGCCATAGTGTATCAGCCTGTAACGTGCAGCGGGGTATGGGAAAATGCAATTGGAGAAGGCAGCAGTGTTGTTTTCGGGCAGTTCTGCATTCAAGCAGCATTCCTTAAACCAGCAGGAGGGTCATGTGAGCGTCCAGATGTGGGAGCATCCGATCGGCAGCACATCGGGTCCGCAGACCCTTTGCGGCAAGGGCAGCTTGGAGCAGGTGCTCCAAGTCATTCCCCTGGCCCCAGGGTGAGGAAGAGGATGAGGATGAGGGGAACAGATTGTATTTATTAAGCTCAGACTGTTCTTAATTGCATTCCATGAGTCAAGAGGATAAATCCAGCAAAAAAAAAAAAAAGAGGACAGATGAGGTCCCACACCCCAGCACTGACCACAGGCTTCTTTGTGGTCTTTCCAGCCATGACCTTGGGAGAAGCTTGAGGATCAGATCTTTGGCAGGTGGGATCTGTTGTAATTCCTTTTGAGTAAATGCACTGTCCTACAGTGGAACAGCTGGTTTGGGATGATGGACCTCTCCCACACATCTGTATGGAAGCAGGCCCCTAGCACAAAACTGCACTAATTTGCAGAAAACTGAGGAAATCTCCGCTCTGCTCCATGTGGGTCTGGAAGGAGGTGCAGAATTTGGGCCAGTAACGGGCTTCCCAACCAAAAAACATCACATAGCCAAAACTAACAACAACATCAAAAAAAAAAAAAAAAAAAAAAAAAAAAGCCACCCTCTGAAAACCCTGGGAAGGTCAGAACCACTTTTCTGCATTTTATTTATTTGAAATGCTGCCCTCCCCAGGAGAGCAGACAAGGAGCCTTCCTGCAGCCCCTCTGCTCCGATCGCTCCCGCTGAGCACACGGTGCTGCCCGGCAATCTGCTTCATGCATCAAGTCTCCCAGTGTCTCGCTCTGGCTCTCCACTTTGCACAGAAGCCCAGGGCTGTAGGAATATCACCGACACACAAGTATCAAAGTCCCAGCGTTATTTTCTCAAAAATGACCTTTCCAGCAGCCTGGTGATCTTGCTTGCTCCCAGGACATGCATCAGGCCGGGACGCTGAGGTGAAGATCATCATGTTGCATTAAACAGCCTCATTTAATTGCCAGGAAACCCCATAGAAAAGGGCTGATTGCAAGTGCAGATGCTTCAGAAGAGCTCGGGAGCAGCCAGGCATTAACTGTGCTGCTTTGTCCGGACTCAAAGCTGAAGGATACGGAGAACTTACACAGCAGACACCAGTGGAGCAGCAGGGAGGGAACGTCGGGCTGTTGAGACATGCTGAATTAGCCACTGTGGGTTTATTTTTAACATGGGGGAAGGCCTCAGCTGCTAGAAATAAACCCGATCGATACCCGCTTGGGGTCCTGGTTTGGCTGAGCGGCCTCTGTGATTGATGTCCCGCAGGCCCCAGAGCGTCGCTGTCTGTGGAAAGCAGGGAGTATAAGGCAAGGGATTGTGTTTTATTTTGCAGTCGCTCAGCCTGGGTGAAATTTGGCCACAGTTCTGCCCCTGTCCTGTGTTCGGGGATGGCTTTTGTCCCGCAACACGCTATGGAAAATCATACTTTTTTTCTCAGGTTGATGGCCGTTTTATGAGACAGCCCCAAACTATCCCTGTCCCTGCTTCCCCTGGGTTGGTGTCGGTTATTTTTTCATTTGTCACGTGTAGTAGCTGGGCTTGTCCGAGGATGTCTGAGCAAAATTTTAATATTCATAGGCTTAAATAAGTCTTGAAAAGGAGCCATTAGTTCATCTAGTTTGCCTCTAATTATTAACCCCCTGTACAACCGGCTCCCTTTTGCACCTTTTATTCTCCTTCTGTCCTTCCTAAGTTTTGTTTTGCTTGTTTCTCACTTTTTTTTTTTTTTTTTTAATTTTAATCAATATATGTATCCTCTCAGGAGTAGCGCTGCTGCATTTAACAGCATTCATCAGCAGTTGTGCAACACATGTCACGCAAGGATCACACAAGACCGTTGCCTTGGAGAAACCAGCGCCTTTCTCCCACATGGGGGAATCAGCAGCGCGGAAGGAGCCAGATGGGCACCGGCTGCAGGCATGTCCTGCCCGAGCTCCCCGGGATTCCTTCCTAAAAGGCAATTTGGACCTTGCCATCGCTGGCACCTGCTTGCTTGATGCTACCTCAGCCGTGCCCTGGAAACCATGTGCTGCAGCCCGTGTGTCTCCTCCCCGTGCACCTCGTGGGTGGCTTTGCAGCATCTCCCGCCTGCTCCATGCAGCTGCTTGCCAGGGATGGATCCCCCTCGCCCGCCTCGGCAGGGAGCCTTGGGGAAGGGAAGGGTTTGGGAAGCTCTTCCCGGTGCCTCCCTCTCTCCTTGTTGGGCCACAATGCGCCACAAAGGCCCTGCAACTCGTGGGAGGCTGGAACACTCAGTGGCCCAGCGGAGAGGAACAGGCAGGAGAGGCTTGTTGAGTTGACAACCACCGTAATTTCATAGAGGAATGTCATTTGGTAGCGACTTACTGATATTCCAAAGCAATGCAGGCAGAAAGACCTAAGATGGAGCTTGCTCAGGAGGTAGAAGCAAAGCCAAGAGGGCCAAAAAGGAAGTCCGAAGACTTGATTTATTATATTTCTGCCATACTGAGCTGCCTTTCAGTGGCACAATAGGCACTTGTTTGCAGCGAGTGTCCCACAGAAGGCAGCCTGTGCTTGGGAGGGGGCTGCACAGAGCCCCATGGCCACGGACGCCCCCGCTCCTCCGGCTCAGCTGGGGGAGGTTATTTTTCCAAAGGCTCCTGCTCAGAAACATTTGGCTAAAGGGAAATTTGTGGAGGAGGTTTAGCTCAAATGAGCAGAAAAACATGTGTCCTTGTAGTAGTATATTGCCTTTTTTCTTTTTTTTTTTTAAAGGCATATCTGAGCACTCGGGAATCATGTGAGGAGGGCGGGGGTGATGATGCTTTTCAGATGGGCGTGAGGAAGGGAATTCACTTCTGCCAGCAGCTTCTCCCAGTATTACAGGCAGCCTCATTTTTTTTCTGTTTTTTTCTCTCTCTTTTTTTTTTTTTTTTTTTTTTTTTTTTTTTTTTTACTATTTCTTTGATTGAACAGGCAGAGGTCTCCAAGAAAGCCTTCCACAACCAGGCTAAGCTTTCTGCCTTAAAATACCATTGCCTCCAGCATGTCCACCCACTCTTCTTCCAACGGTTCCCAGATGTCCCTGGATGAGGAAATAGGGCCCAGTGTTGTGCCAAGGCCCTTTTCCTTGCACTGTGACCAGGTCACCAGGGAAAAAAAAGAATAAAAAATAAGGGGGCAGGGTGCAAGAAGAGCCAGGGTCTGGACTGCTCAATGCATAGCCAGCAGCTGCCTTCCTCCCTCTTGCACCACTTCGTTCTCACACGCAAGCTGCTCCTTCCAGTCCCTTCTCTCTGACCCTTCCCAAGCAAAACATGTTGCTTTATCCGGAATACAAGACGCAGAGACAACAAATTGCAAGTCAAAGTCTTCCTGGCTCCCCCCTGCTCCGTTTTCCCACCCACACATCACATTTTCCCTGTCCTGCTTTGGAGTCGGTGCAGCTCTTGCACACGAGGGATGGGAGATGGTTTAGTCCTTAGGACTTTTTAATCCAGAACGTTGCAGAGCCGAAGGGAAAAGAGGTGCAGGTGACTAGATAAGCTCTTCCTGCCCTCCTGAAAGTTTGTATGAGGGCAAGATGTGCATAGACCTGTGTGCCTGGGGACAGTGCATGCCAAGGAGATGCTTTGAAGCTCACCTGGTAGGGAGATGGGGGCTACAGAAATTGATGGGATGAGAAAACAGGGATCTGTGTATGGTAGGTGGGACTTTGGGAAAAGAGAGAACCCCAGAGTTTCAGCAGATCAGGAGAGAAAAGCAGAATAGAGGGGCTGCATTTGTCTTGGGGCACTTGGTTTACAGGGTGGGAGGTGGTGATCTGTCCACATCCATATCTGCGGTCCATATCTGTGTGATCCATATCTGTGAGTGCAAATAATTTCTTGTAGTCAATCCAGTAGGACCTTAGTCTCAAGTGGTAACTCAACCATTTCCCTGGCATGTGTTGTCAGCAGCACATCTGACAGGGGACGAAAGCAAAGTACTGACCATGCCAAGCAGCTGACCACTCCTTACTTGCATGTGGGGAATGTCTACCAGTATGACCAAATCGTAGGCTCCCTTTTTCCTCAAGGGTGAAATCCTCTGCCTGACCTGGTTGCATGAGAGGATTTGTTCTGTAGGACAGATCAAGTCCTAACACTTCCCTGGGCAACAGAGACATTCCTGAGCTTGCAGCTGAGCTGCTGTAGGGAACGTGTTGTGCCGTTCTTGGCTTCTCTTGCTCATAACACAGTGACTATTCTCTGAGCAAACTGCCTTGAGAAACTAAATTCCCTCATCCTCCAGAGTCTGCTCCTCTCCAGCTTTCATCTCTGGCATGGACCTGAACGAAATGAACCTAATACTACTCCAAAAGGCTGAGAGGTAGTGATGCAGCACCGTTGCTGCCTCTGATGTCCCCCAACACCTGCGTTGTGTTGGCCAAAAAATCTCTGCCCTGTGCAGAAAGGGAGACAAGGGCTTGCAGGCTGATTTACACCACCTAGTCTTAAGCGCCTACCATACCCAGTTTAATTCTCTTGGGCCTCTTTCTGTCTGTAGACAGTTTTTCTGTTTTCTAACCTGGAGCCAATATCAGGACACTAAGTGATGATTTAATAGCAAACCGAATCATCTGACTTGATCTTGTTACGGGCGTGCAAGTCAAGTAGACACCTGGGAGGCTCTGCGCCATGCATGTGACTGTTGTGGTGCCTGCTCATGGATAATGAGAGCTAGGTCCCTTCCCTGAGCAAACGGAAAGGAGCATTAACACCCAGAAAGAGCATGGACAGAGTGCATGGAGTCAGTGCTGTGCATCCAGGGATGCGAGCTGAAATTCCTGCAGTCTCCAGCAAGGTGCAAGGCACTGACCACTCTGGGAAATGTCATCAAAGTGACATCATCTAAGTGGAGAAGGAGAAAGAGACTTGCACTTTTTGCATTCCTTACCTTGCTGCTTCCTGAGGTTTTACTGCATTGCTTCGTCGCATCAGTCCTTTCTCTGAGAGCCTGCATGGTGAAAATGTGATAGTTCAGCTTGTTCTTGTAGCTTTCATTGCTTCATCGGGGCAGAATTGTTGACTCATCAGTCTGTCTTCATGTGATTCCCTCGAAATAGCTTCCTTTGGGCAGACTGTGTGCGGAAAGTGCAGCGTTGCCGGCACAACTTCTCTCGAGAAGCTGATGTCGCTGATCCTGGGAGGCTGGTGCCTCTGGAACTCTTCAGTCTCTTCCACTTGTGCCGCATCTGCCCAACTCCATGTGTGTGCAGGAGGGGAGGTGGGTTTGGAGAGGCACTGCCGCTTCTCTACTGCAAGTTTTGGGAGAGGAAGTGAGTATTTTCACCTTCCTCATAACAGAGCAATGATCATTAAGGCACGGAGACATACTTTGCCCCAAACTTCCGATCCTCTCCAGTGTTTCCCCCAGGCCACATTAGTTTTCTGATTGCCTCTCCCTGTCTAGAAGCTTTCAGATAGAGACGGACGGTGACGATGGTGACCCAGGCTGAGGCTACCACATATGACAAGGTGACAGGGAGGTCACTGCCCCTGGGGGAGCATTCAGTAGGGAAATCCTACCCGCACCGAAAGCAGAGCTCATCCATCTTCCAGGGCTTGGGGGGATCGCTTGACATCTCTCAGAGAAAACAATCCACTCGCTCCTCCTTTGATCATATCCAGAGATTGCCACTTCTCCAAAACAAAGATAAGAGGCGACGGATGGCCTGAGGTGCACTGACTCTGTCCACCCTCTGCATGACTGCCCAGGCTGTGGGCTGCCCATTTCATCCTGCCTAATGCTCCTTGCTTCCTGCCTCGGTCCCTGGCTGCCTCAGCTTCTTGATGGTGTCCCCAAGGCAGACTGTGGTCCAGCGGTTTTGGGGCCAGTGAGTCAGGTCTGCCGTGCTGTGCGTTGTGTTGGCCAACGGGGTGACCTCCAGAAAGTCTCTTAGGGGATCCACGTGTCTTCACAAATCTCCTTAGAGACCTATGAGTAAAATGTGGATAATAAGAGCTGGAATGGATGAGTTTCAGGCCAGCTTGCTTCTTTGGAGGGACTGGTTTTATGTTGGCGAGTAATTAAGATTTTTATTCTTGTCTTAAAAGTTTTAATCCAGTTTTGAAAGTTTTGGAAACACTGAAGCTGCAATTTTATTCCTTTGCAATTAGGAATGAAAGATCAGGAAAAAAAAAAAATAAAAGAAAGCTTTTAACTTTTTCTAAAAGCAATAGAATGGCATTTTTTTCATAAGTGTTTTTACCTAAGTGTGAGCTACTCTATTGAGTGATCTGAAGACACTGCTAAGAGCCTTGTAACTGCTTGACATCTGCGTCTCTCCAAAGTATTTTGAAATCCTGGGCTAGAGGTCTTTTAACCTGACATGTCCTTCCTTATTTCCTTCCTTCTGTGGCCTTTGGTGACAGCATAAACCCTGACATTGTAAGTGAGGTCATGTACCACCTCTTGCAATATTGTCAAAAAAAAAATTCTCACATATATATATGTATATGTGTAAATAAATATATATGTATACCTTTAGATAGGCTTTTGAGTGGAAAATCAAGTGTTTTCCTACCAGCAGAGAGCCCAGCACAGCTGTCTGCAGAATCACAGGGTAAAGCCACCTCCTCTGATCCTTCAGATGACCCCATAGCAGTTGCTTACAACTAATGCAACGCAGTGAGTCTCCCAGCGCTTTGGCCTCCTGTCTGAATGCTTCCACAGAGGTTTCTGTGCCAGCTATAATCACTGTCTAAGAATGAGAAGTAATTTAGTTCCTTAGCAACCTCTCTCCTGGACTCTTGCTGAAGAGTGACTTAGCATTTTCCAAAGGAAAAAAAAAAAAAGAGACGCTGATAGTGGTATGTTAAGGCAGGTTCTTATTATGCACTTAACCCTTAGCGACCTGGTTTATTTATGAGATGGTTGCTGGTCCAAAACGCCTTGGTTGCTTCCAAGGCAGTTGGGACACTAGGTAGTGCTGTGCTGCAGAGAGCCACGTTCAGTCCATTTTAGGGGAAGCTCAAATAAGGATGTAAATCTGTGGCTGTTGGGAGTGTTTCTAGGGTGGCATTCTTCAGATGACTAGCTTTCTCCTAATTGCTTTTCATTGCTTACATTGTGCTCCTATTTTTAAAGCATTTTACTGTTTGCTGTCAGTTCATTTCAACTGTCACCTCGCCAGTCTAGCCCATTTCAAAAAGCCAGTAAAGTCAATGAATGTTTTTTTATAGGGTATTTCTGTTGTGGTGACTACTGGCTTTATTTCAAACCCATCAATGCCTGTGCTGGAAAACGAGTTTATGGGTCATCCTTCTCCTAACCATCTCTGTCTGAGAGGAATATCTGAGATATTCCTATTGCCTCCATTAGAGCAGTATCTCAGTGAATTGAGATATTTAGTATATTTGTTCTTGTGTGATCTCCATAAGGCAAAGCTTCAGGTCAATCACACCTTGACCATGTATAGTAGAATAGTCAGAACCAAAATGATGTGTTTAATTTATTTCGTCAGGGTAGGGTACCCTAGCTCTGACATGGGACATGGTGACTTCCCACCTCCTATTTTCATTCATTTCCATTTCAGTTCTCAACTCATCCCTGGAGCTGGGAAGTTTGAAGGGGAAAGGAGGTTGCATTTTGAGATCAGGCCATACAGAAGGGACAAGCAGCTTGAAAAGAAGGTGTAGGAAATGGGAGAAGAGAGATCCTTTGGATCACAGAAACACAGAATCAGTGAGGTTGGAAGGGACCTTTGGAGACTGTCTAATCCAACCATAGAATCATGGAGTGGTTGCTCTGAGCTCAAAGGTCTAACCCTTTGAGCTCAAAGCAAGATCACCTATAGCAGGTTGCTCGGGACCATGCTCAGTTGGGTTCTGTACACCTCCAAGGTTGTCCTGTTCCAGTCTCAGATCACCCTCTCTGTACCTTTTTTTTTCTTATATTTAAATGGAGTTTCCTGTACGTTATTTGGTGGCTGTTGCCTCTTGTCCTATCACTAGGCACCACTTCCAAGAGGCTGTTTCCATCTTCTTCACAGCCTCATATCAAGTATGTGTATATATGCACATCAAAAAGATCCTTCTGAGCTTTCAGCCTTCAGGTTGAACAGGCCCAGCTCTCAGCCTCTCCTGGTATGACGGATGCTCCATCTGTGTGGCTTTTCACTATACTTGCTTCAGTAATTCCATATATTAGGGAGCTCAGCAGTGGACACAGCACTCCAGATGCGGCCTCACCAGAGCTTAGCAGAGAGGAAAGACCACTTCCTTTGACATGATGGTCATGCTAATCCCAATGCAGCCTAGGATACCTTCTTTGCCACAGATACACATTGCTGACTCACATTCAACTTGATGTCCACCAGGACCCCAGGTCATTCTTTACCAAACTGCCCTCCATCTGATCAGTCTTCAGCCTGTCCTGGTGTCTGGGGTTGAGTCTTCTGTAAGGCAGGACCTGGCATTTCCCCTTGCTGAACTTCATGAGGTTCCTCTCTGCCCAGTTCTCAAGGCTGTTGACATCCCTTAGAATAGCAGCACAACTCTCTGTGCTACCAACCATTCATCCCAGTTTTGTACCATCTGCAAACTTGCTGAGGGTACCTTTAGTCCCACCATCAGTGTTGGACCCCTACCAGCCTCTGGAGGACACCACTGACCTCCAGCTGGCAGCAGTGCTGCTAATCACAACCCTCTGAGCCTGATTGTGCAGCTCGTTTTCCATCCATCTCACCAACCACTTACCTAGTGTGTGCTTCTTCAGTTTGTCTGTCATAAGGGGCATAAGGGCATAAGGGGAGACTGTTAAAAACCTTCCTAAAATCAAGATGAACAACATCTACTGCCCTTCCATCTTCTGCTGAGCTGGTGATTTTATTGTGCAAGGTTGGGCAAGCATGATTTGCTTTGCTACAGAGGCAGAGAAGATTGCGTGACTGTAGATCATGACTCCATACTTGGTAGCTGGGACAAACCCAGATATTTAGGTTAAACTGAATAATTTTTTTTTTCACTCAGAGGGTTTGTCCTTATTGCTACCCCTATAACTAGCTCGCAGGGGTCAGCATGTAGCTCTAGTCCACTCACCCCTTTTCGCATCAGCTAAAGTGGGCTCTTCTCTCCATTCTCCTCCCTCCATGCCACTGATGTTAAGCTAGGTCTCCCCTCCACAATGTGTGAAATGCAACATGCATGGAGCTCACCGGGGAAATGCAGAGAGGAGATTTTTCTCCTCTCCCTTGCCTTGCCTTGGCAAGGCTTAAAGAAATAGAAAAGGAGTGACAGCGTGGTCCACTTGTGAAGGAGCTGTGCTGCCCATTAAAGTACTGCTTCCTAACACAGCTGAGCGAAGCCCAAGTGGGCATAAATGAGTGCTTACATTAAGCAAGGACTTGCCAGCTCTGGAGGGCTCAAGTTTAGCTGTTTTGAACCTAAGAGGAGCTAATGGTAGATTTGGGAGTAGAACCCAGGCATGATCTAATGGTTGCTAATGACCCCCCTCAAGCTGCAGGGAGCTGTCTATATATACCAGGAAGGAAACACTACTATTTTTTATTCCTCTTTATTAAAAAAAAAATAAATAAAACATCCTGGCAGAGAGTCAACATGCCAGGAATGGACAGGCACACTGCCTCGTTTGTTGGAATGGCCTACAGATTAAATTAAGGTTTAAAAAAAAAAGAATTAGAGAGAAAGAGAACAAGTGTTTTCTATGGGCAGAGTTCATTCGCGAGTCAGTCATTTCTCTTGCTCTTCGGGGAGTGATATTAGACAATTAGCTAATTGGTTTGGGGAGGTGACCTGTCAGTGACTCAAGAAGGAAATGTCTCCCGTGCAGTTTGACATAAAGAATATATTTCCAGCCCGTTGTGACAGCTGCAGGCACCCCCCCATTAAAACGGAGCGTGTAATGGCTGTAATAACAGCGAGCTTGGAATCCACTGCAGAGAGAGAAAAGCAGTGAAAAACCTGGTAACATGTGTTAAATTGCAGTCGGAGCTAGCACTTTATATTGTCAAACTTGAAATATTTCTGAATTATCTTATCATTAGCTCTGTGTAAGTGCCCAAAGCCTTGCTGAGGTTGAAGTCTGTTCTCAGTTACTTTTTTAAGCTCTCTTGACAGAAGTTCATCTGCCTTCAGACTGAGGTCCCTACAAGCATTCCCAGATCTGCATCTGTGTGAGACTTGGGGGTCTTGGATCCAAGATATCAGTCCAAACCTTTGGAAAGAAGGGCCAGTTGCTAGATTTGCTGTAAAAGAGAATGTAGATGTTTTTCATCTTTTTCACTAAGTTCTCAGGGCCTGGCTTTGGGTCTTTGAAATGTTCCCCCCTAAACCTGCCCCTCTGCTTTCTGTGTGTTTTGGCAAATGCAGGAAGTTGGGGGGAAGCGTGCTGGTACCACTGATGTAGCAAAAAATGAAATACCAAAGGGGACGTGTTGCAAATAGACACGAGTCATAAGATAATCAGACGAAGAAAAGCAGGAAGTCTCCTTCAGCTGAAATGATGTAATTTTCCACAAACAGAACTTCATTCACGTGATTTTTTTTTAAATGCAAGTAGGGCAACTCCAACTTTTAACTAATGACCTTTTGAAGAAGAAGAGGGTCCTAAACTGATGCTCTGGAGGGCCTATTTTGCCTTTTGTAGATCATAGGCACTTTGTAAGCATAGATACTTTATGGTCATGATACAGGTCTGCAAATTCTGGCTATGAACCCGTGTCTCCATCCTTTCTCACACCCCCACCATTCACTTATATTTTTATTCCTCCGGGTTATACAGCAGGGTTTGTGAGGGGTGAAGAGCTCTGCAGGAGTTTGGAGGCTTGAATTTCCATGTTGACAGCAATGAGGTACGTGCCAGGGTATGTGCCATGTGGATGGACTTGTAGTGGAAGCTCTTCCTTGAGCTCTTCCTTGAGGATAAGTCGCATCCATGCCCCACTGCAGAGTCTGAATTTAGGAAGCCAATAAGAGTGGTGTATTTTTTGCCTTTCACACTTGTGACTAAAAACGGATGTTTATTCTCCTTTTGCTGGTTGATTATACAGGGTCAGCAGGTTGCTTTGGGCAGAAGGCTGTGGTTTGATGACCAGTTGAGTTGGTGCAGGATGCAGAAAACCAGATGTTTTCCAAATTGCTGAAGATCCAGAGTCCCTTTGAAACACTGACACATCATTTTTCAGCTTTTTTTTTTTTTTTTCTTCATTTAAACTCTGTAAATGGCACAACTTGCCCTGGACTAAAACTGGGCTGTTTTAGACCAAACCATAACTGCTAAATAGAAGTCTGTATTTGAGTCCAAATCATGAGCAGGGGCTAAAACAAGGGGATTATCAGTGTGCCTCGTAATGAAATGTGAATCTGAAGCAGCATCTTGAATTAACCAGTTACCTCTTGGAGGCTGCTGCATGGGGGGACAAAAAAAGTCCTGCCACATCCTTTCCCTGTGCAAGTCCGTGTATGAAAATGTGTCTATGGGTTCTTTGGTGTCTACAGACTAGTGCTCAGTGGGAGAGCCAGGAACATTACAGGAAATTGGTTGCATCAATGAGTTCGGAAAATGATATATACCTGGTAAACTAGAAAGGAGGAAAAATATTTAATCTAGGTGTTGTGTTTGGGTCAGATTGCCACGTGGTTTCGTTGGAGCACAGGCAGGAGATGGTTGCTATTTTAATCACCACTGCACCAGAACTTCTCGCAAAGGCCTTCAAACTAAAATAAACCTCTCAACTCCCTGACCCATCATTAGTGGTAAAGGCAGCTATGCACCACTGCAGACATATCCCGCAGGGGGGCAACATGACGTAGAAGTGATCTAAAAAAAAAAAAAAAGGAAAAAGCAGCAGATATATTTTCCAAAACAGTCTATTTGCTTTGCAGAAAACTTCCAAAACACCTAATTCACCTCCCTTTCCATAAAGTATCAAAAACAAGTGAAACTGTGAAGCATACAGAAAGTCAGTGCTGCCCAGTCCTTATAAAAGCCTTACGTTGTTCTTGTTCCCATTCTCCCACTAACAGCATCATGCTGCTGCAAAACAACTAGTTGTAGAGTTGCTCCTCACCTGTCCTGAGACAGGTTAGGAGAATTCAGAGATTTCTTCCCTCTGTCATTACAGAGTAGCTAGAAATGGCAGAGAGGCTCCAAAATTACCTTCCATGGACCTGGAATGCATCCCCACCACCTCTTAGATGCAGGTAGGATGGACCCAGGTGGCTTTAGATGGTCACTAATGTTGGGCAGGTTTCTCATGCTTGATTTATTAGTTGCCACTGGAAGCTCAAGCTGGAAACTATCTGGCAAGTGGTGTCAGACAAGTGGATATCTATATTTTGAACAATTAGAGACCTCATGCAACATGAGGGTTGATCCTGCCCTGCAGCATGCTGCTGATTGATAGCTCCTCTTCATACCTTGCCCTTAAAAGTTCATGCTCATACGTGTAGCTGATACATTACATGCAAGTGATGGTTGTATTTTAGCAGCTAGTGAAGTAATCTGTGTAGGAACTTTCAAAGTAGATCATAATTGCAGGAATATATACAGGAAACCTAAAGGTACCAGTTCCCTAGCACCTACATTCCTCCAGTTCCTACATTTTAGCCGCAGAGGAAAAATTCCTTACCAAGAGCGTGCTCTTTTGGGCTTTATTTTTCTTTTCGAAATACTGTACTCCCGAGCACTGCCGTAAATCTTCAGTGTATTGTAGAAAAGAAATCAAAGCTCTGTGACGACCTTTTGAAATCTCTCAGTGCGGCTGCAGGAAGTTTCGAGGGCTGCATACTAAAGGGCTAATTCTTTTAAAAAGCTTTGTCTGCAAAGCCTGAAGTCAGGTAATTTTCCCAAGGCCAAGAGGAGAGTCTACCGAAAACTTGCAAGGAACCCATGGGAGCTGCTCACGGAGAGCTATGCTTAAAACCAAACCAAGGGCTTAGGTCTCTGTTGTTTAACAGACCTAAATGGACATTTTTTTTTGACAAATCCTTTGTGGGAGAGGGTCAAGAAATCTCTCTTTTTTCTTTTTTCTCAAAGCAAACTTTTGCAGGCAAGGTTGTCTTTCAGCAGTGACTGGAAGGACTTTTAAGACTCAAGAGGGAAATTCTGCTTGAAAGAAGGAATAAAAAGCTCCAGAATAGAGTGACTAAGGCATAAGGTCTGACACATGGTCAAAGCAGAGCTTTTACTCCCGTATTTTCGGAGATGAGAGCTGAGCAGCTTGTATCCCAGTGCGTTTTGGTGGGTGAGGAAAAGAATAGACTCTCATTCCTGCTGCATGCTGGAAGAAAATTGAATTTAGAAACATCTACATTTTCTTGGTTAAACAGAGCATTGTTTTCTCACCAGTTTGCATTGCTGGGAGAACCGCTTGGCCCCGTGAAATTTAGCATGAGTGGCTCTAACACAAGATCCCTTCTCTCCTCCTGCTTGACTCCTGGGTTATCCCTGACCTTGACACCACGCTGCTCTCCCGGTATGGAAGTGCAGGTCCACCCATTGGGATCTCGCTTGTTTGGAGGTGCTCCCTGCCATGGGGCAGGAGGTTTCGATGCATATCTCCTTCTGGGCTTGCTGCCTCGCAGAGCAGTTGGACGAAACCCTAGCCATAGGGCAAACATCCTGCTAGGGAGAGGAAACGCTTCCTCTGACACTGGATAACCTGCCTTCCGATAGCAGGAGAATTTATGCTTCCTGGTGGAGCGCACGGACGGATGAGGAAGGGGACACCGCGCGTGCACCAGCTGTGCCTGGAGGAGTTGTGCTCTGCCCGCCAAGTTGATGGAAACACTTCCCATATTTGGCGGGTTTGGGGATGGGAAATATGAGAGGTGGCTTATCAGGGACATGCTCTGCTTGTTTTTCTTCTTCTGGCTCTTGCTGCCTAAGAAGTGCTTGAGACCCTTGCACGAGCTAAATCCACCCTTGCAAGGGCCAGTTCCTTTCAGGAGCTAATTCCACTCTTGCAGGAGCTAATGCCCACCTTGCAGGAATGAATCCCACCCTTTTGCAGGAGCACTGGAGGTAATTCCATGTGCAAGGAGTAGGGGCGAAGACTGGACAAGAGGGCCAGTACTGCAGGGCTGCCAGAGCTGGTAGATCCTCGTTGGCTCCTTCTGCACATCGGCATGGCCTTTATAGCATCTGCCAGAGGGACAACAAGGGGACATAAACAGGCCATTTGCCTTCTGCTGGGAACTTGGAATTAATTTTGTCCATAGCATCTGCACAGCGCAGGATGGCCGATTAAGAGCAGGAGAAATCTCTGTCTCTAAATGAGGAGAAGAAGAATGAAAACTGATGCCTGGAATGGTCTGAAAAAAAAATAGCGGGAAAATGGGAAAACAGAGATGTGAGGCAGAGAGGAAGAGTCAGGAAATGAGGTTTGGGGGCTGTTTTGTTTGTTTTTAATATAATGGCCAAGGAAAGATTTCCTGCTGCACTGGAGGGACAACAGCAGAGGGAAGCTCTTCCTAAAAATAAACAGGCAGCCGTGTGGACTTGCTAGATGGCTCCTCTTCGGGACCGCCTGATCTGACAGGGAATGGCTCGGCCTGCTCCCAAGGGCACTTTCACTCCAAACCCTCCTCACACCTCGATGTTCTGATCCAAAGCACAAGTGACTGGGCTGTCTTAAGAGTGTAGTTGAAACTTTGGGACAAGCACATTGCACTTAACGTGGGCAAGTTAGAGTCTGTGATAGTGTCCGGCCCCAAAAAATTCATATTCGTCCTACTCTTGCTGGAGTGAATCTGCCAGCATCAGTGGAGAGGGGTGTCAAGATGAAATCTGGATGCATAAGGCATGAAATCACATCCTTTTGTGGCTTCCACTCAGAGTACCTGGTGCTTTCATCCTTGCAAGGACCTTCTTGCTGTTCTTAAAAGACGGGCAAGCACCAAAGGCAAAATAACGGTGGAGAAAACTGAGGATGCTTCCATAGCCACTGTAGTTGTGGTGGGCATTTCTTAAAAACAGAGGCGAGAGCAACACAACACATGAGCTGCTGCCTTGAAAACCTAAGGAAGAGTGGCAAACTCAGGCAAAATCAGGTCTTCTCACTTTGAGTCCAAAGCTGCACCTAAATTTGAACACTTTTAATGGCACTTTAAGTCTAACTTCCTAGTTTGGTGCAGAGCTGTTCTCAGAATTACTCAGGATAAAACCAGCAGCCAAACAGGCTCCCAGAGGGAGCGTGTGCTTTTAACAAAGAGGAAGATTATCTACTTTTTAGTGACACTAGAGCACAAACAAAAGGCTTTGGACACAGTTATCCGATCCTCTTTCCTGCATGTCACAGGTGATCAGTAGGTTGTTACACTTCTCATGCTCAACATGCCACTACCTGAACTAGGGTAATGCTTTTCCTCAAAGCAGATATTAAATCTTTTCAGGGACCCCATGGATTCCATGAGCTCTGTGTGTTTTTCTCCTAGAAAAACCTTGGGCTGTGACCCAGAGGTCCTGTGTGACCCCTAGGCGGATATGCTGGGATTAGGTACCAACATCTCCAAGCCAAAGCCTCCAGGATCTGAGTGACTGTTCAATCTTGTATTGCCTCTTCTCTAGAAAATCAGAGGATTATCCTTCAGGTGGGAGATTGTTGCTATAGAGCCTTTGCTTCCGGACAGTGGCACTTAATTCAAGGACCAGGAAAAACTGGGGCAGTGTCTGGAAGAGGACTGTGGGAGGGCTGAAGGAACAACAGCTTTTGAATGATAATCATGGTCCTTGCAACCTCCCTTGGACAGGGATGTAAATCAAGGAGCACTTGAAGCCAGGGTAGCTTGTCTGCATGTTAACCTGTATATCTGAGATAAGAATCTGACCCTAAATCTTGCCAGCCCCCCAACTTGCATACGTATTTCTGCTGTGGTAGTCACTTCGGCTGGGATGGGGCAGATTTGGTTAAACCAGACTTTGAATCATAGCTTGCTTTTGATAAAACTAGTGTTGTCTGCCGTGGTGGCAGACAACATAATCCCTGCCGTGGTTGCACCCTCCTGCTGCCCATTCCTCCTCCACTCTCATCACCGCTGTGCTTCTTTGTGCAGAAAGCCGCTCCTCGGTCTTCCCTCCTCTCCCTTTCCCCTTCACTGTTCTCTGTCACTGTTGCCTAAGGTAGAGCAAAACCAGGATTAGTACCACTGTAAAAAAAATAACCCACCACCAAAGGGTCTAGATTGCCATTTTGCTTGCTAAAAATATTTCATGGAAAAGGATGAAGGCCAGAATGAAGAGTGAAGCTAGGATGTGGGTTCAGGACATGGAACCAGGTTTTCTGGAACTGAAGCCAGTGTGGTGTGAGTGTGCACACGCAGGTGTATCCCAAGCAGTGATGGTGGGGGGATAAATGGGGCTGAGTCCAGTTGGAGCTTGTGGCCAGTGGTGTCCCCCAGGGATCAGTACTGGGTCCAGTGCTGTTCAACTTGTTCATCAATGACCGGGACAAGGGCACAGAATGCACCCTGAGCAAGTTTGCAGATGATACCAAGCTGGGTGGAGTGGACGACACTCCGGAGGGCTGTGCTGCCATCCAGAGGGACCTGGACAGGCTGGAGAGTTGGGCAGAGAGGAACCTCATGAGGTTCAATAAGGATAAGTGCAGGGTCCTGCACCACAGAGAGGGACCTGGGAGTCCTGATTAACACCAAGTTAACCATGAAGCAGCAGTGCCCTCATGGCCAAGAAAGCCAATGGGATCCTGCCCGCATCAGGAGGACGTTGCCAGCAGGTCAAGGGAGGGGATCCTGCCCCTCTGCTCAGCTCTGGTGAGGCCGCACGTGGAGTATTGGGGACAGTTCTGGACTCCCCAGTACAAGAGGGATGTGGAACTTCTAGAGAGGGACCAGCAGAGAGCAACAAAGATGATAAAGGGACTGGAGCATCTGTCACAAGCAAGCAGGGCCTGTTTAGCCTGGGGAAGAGAAGACTGGGAGGAGATCGGATGAATATGTCCAAGTACCTGAAGGGAGAATGTAAGGAGGATGATGCCAAACTCTTCTTGGTGGTGGCCAGTGATAGGACAAGGGGTAATGGGTACAAACTGAAACCCAGGCAGTTCCATCTCCATGCGAGGAAGAACTTCTTTGCTGTGAGGGTGACAGAGCCCTGGAACAGGCTGCCCAGGGAGGTTGTGGAGTCTCCTTCTCTGGAGGTCTTCAAAACCCACCTGGACACCACCCTGTGCCACATGCTGTGGGTGTCCCTGCTGGAGCAGGGGGTTTGAACTTCCAACCTCAACCATTCTGTGACTCTTTTCACATATTGATGTGAAGAATGATGAGGGGCAGCTGAGGGGCAAGATGCTCAGCTGAGGGGCAAGATGCACCTATCCATATGAGTTTTGCCCACAGCTGTGGTGAGCTGCAAGGGCAGAACCAGGGATGGAGCAAGAGATTCAGCTCTGAGATGGCAACACTCGCTTGATGCAGATTTGTGGTGTTCGTCTTACTTGCCACTGCTTTTAAATGCATCTGGAATCCAAGGATGTAATTAAATAATGGAAGCAATTTACTGTAGACCCGTATGATGCAGCTAAGAGATCTCTGCCAGTAAATACAAGAATATCAATATTCCAAAGCAATCACATGTTTTGAAATCAGTGCTGTAGCGAGCGCAAGGAATTTTAATGCCTGTATGAGGAGGAGGGAGGAGCTCAAGAACTAAAAAATGCACCTTGTTCTGGTTTTAAGGTAGCAAAACGCAGAGGAGCAAAGTGTTGGAACCTCATAAGCTCCCGAGGCAAATGTTTTGCCATTCAGATGTCTGTAAAGGCTACAAAGCCTTCCAGGAGTTCTTGTGAGCAACATCATATTGTGCAAGACCAGAGGAAGGGAAAGAAAGCCCTCTTGGAAGGATGGTGTCTATGCAATGACTTGGGAATCATGGATGCTCTTCTCCAGGCCTGCAAATCCACTTGAGTGAGGCTGGGATAGTGAAACTTAGGGTACTACTGCCTTTTAGAATAGCATCTTTGTGACACCACATTTGACCATTTAACTCAGAAATGACCGCTGAGTGTTGAAATCCTTCTGGAACCTGCTTCAGTCTAGAATCCATCACGAGCTGACCTGCGCGTGTGACTTGCTGCCCACCCTGCAAGCTGGATCTTGCTTGTACCAACTTCTGAATTTGCTGCAAAATGCCTCCTCTCTCGACCCTGACGTGCATGTGATCACTCCTGCACTCCTCCTCTCTGCATATGCCCATTTTTCTCAGTCAGTGCTGTGCGGACAGCTCTGACCTGGGATAATACTAGTCCCTTTTTGCCCCAGAGAGCAAGAGGTCACCACTGCATGAATCACACCAAAACCTCCCCCTTTGGGGCAGTTTAAAAGATTTTCCTCCTTGTTATCAGTTTGTAATAAATCCCTGTGAATTCCAGTTTCTTTTTGCCAGATAAGGCTTTCCCTTGGCTTTATGTGCATGTATAGAGCGTCCAGGATGGATGTTAGAAATCCCAGGATGGTGTGGCTTTGGCCTGCAGCTATTTGCACAGTCTGATACGTAGTCTGGCACATCGTGGTCTCTCAGCCCATCTCAGCCCCTGGGAACATGCACGAGTGTGTCATGCATAAATAAATGTGACTCACTTCTCCCTCCTGAAGACAAGTGGCGTTGGGGATTGCGTTCACGACTGTCTTCAGCCAACACTGATAGCCAGAGTTGGCTAATGAGGACCTCTGTTAATGAAATGTTGCCCCTAATGTTCTCTCTGTGGTCTGATAGGCAGCATCCCAGGTGAGAAGGTCCCTCTAAGCTTGGCACAGGCAGCAGGGACAGGTACTTTCCTGAGCAAAGCAGAAAGCAAACTGAGGAACTGAGACTGCAGGACAGTGATTTACCTTTCACTCCTCCTGCCCAGTCATCCTCTTGGTGGGACAATTTCCCATCTGTGCCTGGCCTGATAGTGAGTTATGATCTTGTAAATCAAAACTGTACAAAGCCAAAGTCATTTTCCAGAGAAAGCAGTTTTGGCTGGCTTGGGAGGGCAGAGAGAGCAGGTCTTTAAGTAGCCTCCGACACCCGTTAGAAAACATAATCCTCTACCTTGGAGCTTCTTCAAGGTGGGACACAAAGATAACCGAAGCCTGTTTAGTCCTTATGGACAGCATTTAACCGTCTTAATTTATTGTAAGTGGATGGGGAAATATCCTATGATCTCAAAGCCAAGCAGGTCACCTTTAATTTCCTTTTCCTTCCATCAGTAATACTGGCGGAGCAGTGTTTGATTTATTATGCGCTGAATAATAGGGTTTTTTTGTGTCATGCCTTCAGGAAGATAAACTGGCCCCTCTAAAGGCAAGTTTCTAAGGGACTGCGATGGTTTGTATAAAACAAATCAGACGCTCCTCGATTTACACCCTGTACCAGCACATCCAGCCCTATGGGGAGCACAGTCCTATGGCTGCCAGGAGCTGGGGTACCCAATATCCACCAAATCCCCCCAAATCCTTGTAAGATCTTTGCAGCCACCTGCAGCTGAGTCACCAAGTGTCACCAGAGCCATCGCCAAGCCTCACTGTGCATGCATGAGACCCGGCGTGCCCTACCGAGGGATGATTGATGCTCAGAGTGCTTTGAGAACATCGGATTAGTAGGGCAAAAGCCTCTTTATTATATTAGCCATTGCTGCTTCCTCAGTCTTTTCTCTTTCTTTTTGCTCTTACTGCAGCACTTAAAAGCCCCGTGCTGTTTACAGTCCAACTTCTTTGCATTTGTAGGCAGAGGACACTTCGAAGCAAACTTTTCTTGCTATTTGCAGGTTTATTTTTAATAAAACACCTGTGATCCAGACTCCGGCACAGTCTCCGAAAACCACTGCCCTGCTGTTCGAGCAAACATGATGCAGATTAAAAATAAAGACCACTGGGTACTCACTGTAATAACTATAGAAACCAAATATTTGGTTCGACTATAAAAGGCAGGAGTGTTTATGACTGTGTGGCCAATGGCATTTCCAGCTAAAGTGGAATGTATTTTAGTTCTGCAGACTATTTATAGATAGGCAACAGTTCTAAATTTGAACCTTCTCTTCCGTAAGCATTTTTTTGATGCCTGCTGGGATATATCCTTCTTGTTTGGGGTTTAGTGACATCACCATAGGGAGTCAAAAGAGTTTGCAGCCACCCTACCAGACAGAAGTTATTAACATATTTCAGGGGGATTCACTGATGCCCTCCACAGAACAAGAAGAGAACTTTGCTTTGAAGCTGCATGAATATTGTAGTTGATTGCAAATTAAATATTCTGATTTGGATCTGTTGTTTTAACCCTTCCAATTTGAAACTACTTCAACGTGAAAACATCTAAGCATAGTTTCAAATACTAAGCAGAAATCACAGAAATGTTCCAGGGTAGGGGCTTTCTAACGGATTATTTTCTCCAAGTAAATATACATTTGCAGAATTGACACAGATTAGCAAAATACTTCATGATACATTTGTCTTTTATGGCTAAGAGGGCTTCATGTATAAGATCGAAAAAAAAAAATTTAAAAGGTCACTTGTTTCTAACCCTTAAATTTGAAGCTGTTAGTGATAGAAGGGAAAAACAGGATGTAGGTGTCTGAGTGTTGTGATTGTTACAGTCTGAAGACTGTCAGAGAACAGGGATGGATGGTTTTATGTACTAAAGCAGAGACACCCAGTCCTCATAAGCTTAAGACTGAAGAAATATCTACAGACCTTCTCTTCACTCGCATGCACATCATGGAAATGTCAGGGGAAACCTGACATAAGGATCTGGTGTGTTTTTATGGGACTCACAGTGCCACAACTCACACTATGGAGACCTACAGAGCAACTTCTTTAGGGCCTGAAGGACTCTCAGTTGTACATGGGGAGACCTCAGCCCAGGCTGGCAACTGTAATAGTTCAGACTTTTCCTATTTTGGCAATAACTAGGGGCTAAGTGGGACTCCAGCCTTTATCTCCAAGTTATGGTGCTGTTGACTTAGAGGTTTCTAGGATGGGAACTGTGGGGCTTGAGTTGCTCAGAAAAGCAATACTCATTTGCAAAGTGCCTTGGCTTCCTTTCGAGTGGAGATGCTTGATAGAAATAGCTCCCTTGGGCCAGCCTGCCAAAGGAAGGCAGTTCCCTCCAGCCAACTGTCGACTGCTTTGTCTGTCTAATTTCAACAGGGGCAAGAGGAAGCTCTGTCTGCTCGTAAGGGCTACACTCTCCAGTCCAGAATAAGGGCATCCAATTTAGCAAGATCCAGGATATCTATATGACATCACACTTGTTCCTATACAACTTGCTGATGGCGCCGTATATGACTCTGATCAGATCTGGGCAGATGACACTTGCTGGAGTTTGGGCCAATGCTTGCACCCCAAGCAGCCTTGAATCCCCCACTGCAAAGCTGCAGTGCTTGCCTAAATCCCTGCTTGAGTTTTCACTATTGACAAGAGTCTTACAGAAAGATTTGACCTCCCTTTTAGCTGACTGTGCCAGTATATGCCAGGGGACAAATCCTTTTACTCCATTCCTCTGGGCTTGCCTTCACCCCAGTGTTTCTTATCCAACTCTGTAAAGCCCCTTCAGTGATTTCCCTCTGTCCTTGGTGTTTACACCCTTCAAATATTTGAGTTGCTGCGTCCCTGCTAAGCTGCTGTTAAGCCAAGCTAAATACATTAGCTCAGAAGGCCATTCTCTCTGACTCCATAATAATATTTTGCTTTGGTATTCTCTGAATTTCCTTCAGATTTATCGACATTTTCCAAGGAGTGTGACATGATGTAGGGGAGTGCTGAAAATGGATAGAAAGTTAAGGTAGTCTGTTAATCAAGCATGCACGTTGAGAGGCAGCCTTGCATTCCTGGGGTCTAGACCTCTCACTAAGTGCAGAATGGCAGTGGCCCCCAAATCTTGGCTAAATTAGGAAATCCACCCTATCAAGGCCCCTCTGCTGCTGTCCAGAAGTGCCTCATGCAGGTCAACAAGTCCTTGTCTAACCAGTCTTCCTCGAGCTCTTCTATTCTTTCTTCACATAAGTGGAGATGGGAACTGAGCATTGCCATAGTCAAACCCCTCTGCAGATCTTTAGCATCCAAGGAGTCTCCGGAGCGTCTTTCCCATTCATGTTTCTGTGCTGTCGCTCTCGGCTATCATTTGGTCAGGAGGCTTTCCCTGGTAGATAAAAGCAGTAAACCCTTATCTCCAGCTAGAATGACACCTTTTGAGGCCTTGCCTGGTCCTGCTGCTGTCTTTCCAGTTGTCACTCTCCCTCCCCATCAGTTGCTCTGCCCTCTTAGGGATCCCTCACCATCTCACAGAATCACAGAATGGTTAAGGTCAGAAGGGACCTCTAGAGATGATCTAGTCCAACCCCCGTGCTCCAGCAGGGACACCCAGAGCATGGGGCACAGGGTGGCAGCCAGGTGAGTTTTGAAGACCTCCAGAGAAGGAGACTCCACAACCTCCCTGGGCAGCCTGTTCCAGGGGTCTGTCACCCTCACAGTGAAGAAATTCTTCCTCACATGGAGATGGAACTGCCTGGGTTGCAACTTACACCCATCACCCCTTGTCCTGTCACTGGCCACCACTGAGAAGAGCTTGGGCCCTTCCTCCCTACATTCCCCCTTCATGAACTTATACACGTTAATCAGATCCCCTCTCAGCCTTCTCTTCTCCAAGAGAGAAGATCTCCCCTCTGCCCTCCCTGTCCTTACTGGCTGAGGAAACCAGGCAAGTACAGCAGTCCTTATGTCAGTGTAGGACTTCCTTACTGGTTTCATTAAGAGGCCAGTTCCTTTCCTCCGCGTCCCTGGGCACTAATAGTGGCAGTTCAGAAGTGTCTGGGTTGCATACGAAGCCCACCCCCGCGTTCACACCCTTGACGGGAAAAGAAGCCATTCTCTGTTTGTGTTTGCTCTGGGAGGAGATCCCAGCAGTGTTCTCATTGCTCATCTTCACTGGTGGGAGGACGAGATGGCTGTGTGTAGACAGGGCAAGTATATAAAATGGGTTTTGCCTCTAACCTATTTACTCAGCTGCAGAAACCACTTGAGCATTCGGTGCTTGAAAAGGGTGCTCATAGAGTCAACACAAACCTCCTGTTTTTCCCACTCCTTGGACAGGGCAGGGCCAGGCCCTTTCCGATCCTGGTGGGGAGCATGATGTTTATCACCCATAAGTTGTGGGTCAGCCTCCCACCGCTGGCATACGCACCCTGGGGACAGCATTGGCCTTGCAATGAGGTTGGGGTGCATTGCCCCGTTTGATCCTCTTTCCCTCACCTTCTACATGGTTGTGGAGTCTCTATCCTTGGAAATATCCAAAAACACTCAAAGATATTCAAAAGCCATCTGGACAGGGGCCTGGTCAGTGGGCTTTAGATGACCCTGCCAGAGCAAAGGAGGTTGAACTAGAAAATCTCCAGCTTGACCTTCCAGGCCAGATCCTTCCAATCTCAGCTATTCTGTCATTCTCTCCTGGGCAGACCTCTGAGAGAACAGAGTTCAGACAAGCTCCCCCAAAATAACTTGGTCTCCTCAGGCTTTGCCCTTGATGGGGGAGGGGCAGATGAGTCAGCACAACAGCATGAGCACTGCTGAGTCAGAGCGAGTGGTGATCCTGGGGGAGAAACCTGTTCCTGCTGCTACCTTGCAAGCATGCGGGGCCCCAGGTCAGCTGCACACAGTTCACAGCCTTGGGGTGCATGGAGGTGTCCCAAACTGTTGCATTGGCTTGATCTGCTGGAAATAACAAGGGAATGAGGAATCCAGGGGTTATTTTAGTGCTCATTGCCCTCTCCTAAGCCAAGAGGCTACACAATTTGGGGCATGAAAGCCACATACCCTGTCCATCCTCCAACAAGGTCATAAAGTTCCCTTATTCTAGTGAGTTGTAGCATCTGCTCCTAAAGATGACTGGCACCAGAAGAGCCTGCAAAGGCTTACTAATCCACGGGTCTTATAAGAAGATACAGTGAATCTCTTATCCCACTGCATGCAGGTGCAATCTCTTTCCACAGCTTCTCTAGGTACCTGTGTGCTGTTCCCCTCCTCAGTTCTCCATGCAGTCCTGATGTGGAGTAATTGCACTGAAATCAGGAGAATTATACTGGTTTAAGAGACATGCAAATGGGATCAAGTAAACACAAAATGTCGTGAATGTAGAAATGCTTGGAAGGAGTCTCAAAGTGGAGGGGAAGACATTTTTTTAGCTCATCCCTGCGCACATGCTCCATCTCTGTGGCAATGTGGAGCAGTGTTGGGTGCTTACTGTAGCCCTCCTCATGGCAAGTCCAGCCTGTGACAACAAATTGTTTGAGGACAAGGACTCCCTTTAAAACCCAGTATGTCTCACATTCGACTCCATGAAGAGCAGTCCACACACAACCTCAGGAAAAAAAAAAAAAAAAGAAATGCTCAGGAAAACTCTTAGCTGCCTTTAGAAAGCATGTGCACTTGTCCATGACCCCAGGTCACTTGAAAAACACCTCCAAAGGCTGCACTTGGCTCACTGGGGTAGATCCTTAATTAGTTATCCATGAAGAACATTTCCTTCTCTCCTAGGCCAGACACTGCTTTCCCATTCAGGGATTGATCCCAGATGTGTTTTAGCATTATAAATACCACCTTTTCCACCAGTCCTTCTCCTGCCAGCTGCCAGTTTCTCCACCCCCATCCCAGCCCCTTTTTTAGAGGAATGATTAACAGATGCTGCAATAAAACTCATCAGTTACTGCTCTTTCCACCACTCCTTGCTGCAGGTTCAGATTCCCACGCACTGTTTTCTACCTCTTGATGCACAAAACTGTTGCAGGCAGGAAAATTATTCCCCACCCATCCTATAACCACACTTTCCACCCCCAAAGTGTTTTTGCAGACATCATTTGTTTTTTGTAACATCCATCTGAGAGTGGGTCTTCATTTGGCGCTTGAAAAACTGAGGTACCAGGGTCAAGCTTCTTTCTCTGAGCCTTTGATAGATTAATGTCAGATGTGGTATATCTCACAAATTCCTACCTCCAAGCCCTGTGTTCTATAACATATTTTCAGGTTTCTTCTGTAAATTTCTTTTTATGTATTTTATATTTCCTAAAACCCATCATATAAAAGCTTTGTAAAGCTAATAATAAGTAGGAATTCATGCATTTCATATCAGTCTGCAAGGTCTCTCTTTGGGTCTTCTCCTGAGGGGAGAAATTCAGCACACTGTTTAGGTGTCCTCATGAGTCTTTCTTTATACACACGCTTAGTATCACAGTTAATTGGCAGTGCATCTGTTTGAAGTAAAGAGCATCACATGAGAATAAACTTTACCCAGCACAAAGCATTTGGGCTTTAAAATACTCTCACACATGAACTTGGTGCCCTGTGTGATAGACGAGGAAATGAGCAATGAGCAGGCTGGGGCTCTCAATAACCCATGTTATGAAGGCACCTTGCAGCTTTCTTTTGTCCTTTTACTGCACTTTTCAGACACTTTTTTCAGTGATGAAGCAATTCCAGCTTTTGTGTCCTCTCTAATAGCCTGAGTCCAGTAGAGCTTGAGCACTTTATTGCTTTTCTTTATGCTAGGAGAGCAGCCTTGTCTTTATGGCACTAATGCAAAAACAAGGCCTAATGACAGCCCATTCCATTCATTTCACCCACCCAGGTACTTTTTGGTGCAGAGTGGTGGTTATGCTGTCAGTCTGGTTTACCCCATTTCTCCCCCAAGTGCCTTAGTCCTCAGCACGTGTCTCTTGGTTTGAATCAGGGCTCGTGGTGGAGCAGAACAGTTGAAACCAAGGAGCAGAGAAGAGGGTTGTCCAAACGCAGATCTAGACATTTTCAGCTTCAAGAAGTCCAGTCTGGGCCCTTGAACTACGATTCCTGGGTAGGTATGTGCAGACTGGCTTATTTCCCGGCCTATCCCACTTTGTTACATGGCAGGCAGTGCTTTTATTTTTGTATTTATATGGGAACCATGATTAGGAAGATGCAGGATTTCTCCGTAGAGCTTGGGAGGGGATCAGCACTGTGTAGGAAGAAGAATCCATGAGTCTCCCTTACTGTATCTTTGGCGTATCGACTGAATATCTCCATTGTGTTTTCGTATGTGAAGGCTTGTGTCTAGTCACTTTGCTCTTGTGCCAGGGAGTCCCAGCACTTCCATCCTTGAGTTGTCTTGCAGGGACAAAGGACATCAGTCTGTGCGCGACTTCCCTTACTCTTGCCTTAGTGTGGCTGGCAGTTTTGCGTTGGAGTGGAGCATGTTTAAGTGGGTCAACAAAGAGGCCATTTTCCCAACACAAAGTACCCTAATAAATTAACCAACAAGGTTTTTTAATAATACATGAAAGGAGAGAGGTCTACTGCTCTGGAAATGCTTTTCAGCTATTGACAGGGTCGACAGCTGGGTCAGCAGCCAGTTGGGATTCCAACAGAGAAAGAGGTAGTGGGCCACATCCTCCACTGATGTGCATGGGGGCTGTCAGGCTGATGATAGAGTTACCAGCTGACACAAATACTGCTAAAGGCTTTTCAAGACACATTACCAGGCAGAGTGAAGAGTTACTCCAGCTTGGTAGTGGTGTTGGGATAGCATCCACCCTTCCTGCCCACTCCTCTGAGCCTGCTGTCCCAGAGGGGCCAGCGCATGGCCTTTGAGATGTGATTTCAGGTGGATTCCAAGAAGATGAGGTCTGCGTGATGTGTGTGTGTATGTGCGTGCTGGGGGAACAGGTCTGTGTGAACCTGGCTGGCCGGCAGTTTTCCAATCCCCATTACTTTTTGACTTATTGATCTGTTTCAGCCAAATGTGTCAAAAGGCAGAGGCCTCAAAAATGCTTAATTCTCCAAGGTCATGAAAACAGAAAGCTGGGAAAGACCCCTGCTTCTGAGAGGAAAGTCGTGCTGTAATTCATCCTTTGCTAGACACCAGCGAATCCCCTCCCCTCTTGGTCTTGAGAACTGAGGAAACCAGACTTCGTTAGGTCTGCTGCTTCCATAATTGCATGTTCATTTAATGAGCTTAAGTTTGAGAACTGGACTCCTAGACAGGCAAGGATTCCAGAGCATCCCTTACAGTCTTTTGAAGAAATAATTTAAACTTAAGGAGATAAGGCTCATCTGGATAGGACCCTTTGAATGCCACTGTCAATCCTGATGGCCTGGGTTATGCACATGGGTTCCCAAAGCAAGACAGATGACTTTGTGCTCTGTAGTATCCTCCTCAATCTTCTGTTGCTGACAGAAGGCAAAGGCTAGGGTAGATACTTGATGGCTAAATTATCACTATTTTGATTGCTGTCCCTCATAGCAGGGGCAGATCTCTGCCATTACAGTGTCCATCAGACCATAGCTGTCAGCCTTTGAGATGATGTTTTCTGGAGAAGACCCCCTTTGTCCTAAGAGAAAACTCAGTATTTTCTTGGGTCACCATCAAATTCTCTGTGGGCAGTCTCTGGATGCTGCCTTTTCTTGAGGCTTCTGTTACGTCCTGAACTTCCCATGGTCACTTCTCTTTGGTTATAGGAAGAGGGTATCATATCCCATCACTGAGGGCCCTCAGAGAGATTTGAAAATCTGGTGTTTGAGGAAAAGATGACCACAGCACTATGAAAAGTTCTTGAAGGGAAGTTCATGAAGCTTCTGAAAGCAGCAGTCTTCTTACCTCTCTGTCAAAGTGTGAGAAAAAAAGACTGTATGAGGAGGTATGAGGAGAGATTTACTTAATCCTGAATAAGGGAGTTATTCCAATTGAGAAAGCAGAGGAACTCTTCAGAGAAAAAAAAAAAAAAAAGAAAAAGAAAAAGAAAAAACGTAGCAAAGACCATCAGTCCAACATTAATACTGAGCCAAATACTGGAGCCCAGTACTCTATTATTCACAGATCAGATACAAGATAGGATAGTCGGACCAGCCCAGAGCAGATCCCAGAAAGCTGCTACATTCAATGTGTCTTTTCTTCATGGCATTTTTCAGGGATTAGTACTAGGCCTCAACATACCTATCAGTGAAGCAGAGTCAATAGCTTCTGTGAGGAGAATCTCATAGTGGCACAAAGGGTAAATGTTGAGGACAAATTCATCACACAGAGTGGTCTGAGTCACTTGAAAAATGAAGCTGATTTAAACAAAATCAGTTAGAATACAAACAAAATGAAAAGATCTACATGAAGGCAGAAGACATTAATTTTGTTGCTACAGAAATGGGCAGTGAACCACAGCAAAAAGTAGTGAACCTGGGGGTCTGCATATGCTAGCTGGATGTTTTGTATCTGGCTGTGCAACAAGGCAGTACGATTTGGATGACCTCTGTGTCATCCAAGGTGAAGTCTAAGTTTGAAGAACTGAAGCTGAACTCCTTCACTCCAGATATGGTCCCTAGTCTAAGACCAGAGCACAGGACACATCTCAGGCATCACAAAATCCGCTTTCTGACATGACTGCTGGAGCTCAGGGAAGTTGAGTAGTCAGAGGTCATCACTGAGTTCATGTTGAACTCAGGACACTGAGTTATTTTGATATGCCTCCTTGGGGAAAGCCACCTTGTGGGTCTTCTAACTTGCCATGGAGTTTGGGTCTACCAGGGCCTCTGTCATCATTTGAGGGACTTGGTCAAATGTTGAGATCTGAAATCTAGGAAGTGGCATTCTTTGAGTGGGATGTAGTACTTCTCCACTCCGTTGTTTGCTTCCCCAGCTATTCTTCTGTGACATTTAACTCCTGAACATTGCCATCTTTTCGGGGTGCTCAACAGTCAGACCTTACTGCTGTGGTGCCAAGAAGCTTGATTCACTGAGATGTCCAAAGTGTCCAGGCATCCTTCAACAGAGACTGTAGTTAACTGTAGAAGGATGCCTATCTCTTAGACGGATGCCATCTAAGCTGCAGGAATAAAATTGATGTCAACAAAGCCATGTTAAACCAGCCCATGGGTAAGTGAGTGCCATCAACTTCATAGAGTTGCCATTTTCTGAAGGACTTTTGTTCCTATTTGATTTTGCCCTCTGCTTGACAGGGTGGGTTGGACTAGATGATTTCTAAAGGTCCCTTCCAACCTCAACCATTCTGTGATTCTCTCTTTTGCCCATTTGATTTATTTACCCTCACAGCCTCATGCATCATCAATTGGGGGCTCTCATTGCATAGAAGATGTCACTGACTAGCAGGAAGGCCTGTGGACAACCCAGCTGCTTCTCCAGGATGGGACTTTCTGCTATCTTTTCAGTATGGTGGCAGCTCAGACTGAGGCCTGACATATGCAGCAAGCTAAGTGTACAGCACACTTTGGTACCTGTCTTGCTGAAATACCAATCATACCTATGTTTCCCAGAGAAAAGAAATGGTAGCATGTGAAGCAGTGATGCCTGGGCTCTTCCAAGGAGGTCAATTTGATTAATGTTGCCTCCTCTTGCTTTTTCCAAGCCTTGTATACATGAATATCCATAAAAGGTCAAACCCCTGTCAATCCAGTGGTATATTCTAGTGCAGTGGTCAGAAGAAAGGTATGGGAGGTCAGAAAGAAGACTACCTCCTCCTTGTAAAATTTTCCCTGTTTTCAACGGTTTTCAGCTCAGGACTTGCTTTCCCACATGTGAAGTCTGAGCATCTACTAATTTTTGGAGGCTTTTTTTTCCATAATTTTGTTCAATGTTCTCTTGAGGCCATATAAACTAGAAGCACTCTGAGCATCCTTCAGCATAGAGTTCCGCAGGTCATTCCTCCATTACACAAAGGACAATCTGCTTTTATGTGCCCCAAACCTGTCTCCTGCTACCTACCTGTGATGCTACAATATTTTTGTATTATATAAGACTGAGCAGGTAATGATAGAATCATAGAATGGTTAAGGTTGGAAGGGACCTCCAGAGGTCTAGTCCAACGCCACTGCATCTACCATCTTCTCCCTGCCATTGATGGTTTCTTGAATCTCTCTCTCCCCCCGACTCAGTCATCTCTTTTGCAGTCTGAGAAGTCTAATCTCACTTAACAGTTCTGTATGCAGAAGTAATTCCAGATCTTTGATAATCCTTGTTGTGCCCCTTACTGCCAATACCAGCTGTGCTGCTCAAATAATGCCTCAATATGCAAGAGTTGTCCAGGACCGTCAATTCAGCACTGGATGGATCACACCAATTCCACCATTTTCACATAGTTCATGGACATGACAGAGTTGCTTCTTTTCCTTCTTCTTCTGAAATATCCTCTAGTGTTTCCTATGCACATTTATGCCTTTGCATGCCCTCATTCACATACTCCTTAAGGACAATGGCAGTAGGCCCACCGAGTCACAGACAAGGGCAGACTTTGGTTTCTGCACCCACAAATGACTTGTTGACAGAAAAGAGAAGAAAGCCCCAGCTTCTTGAGTCACTGCACCAAGTTCAAGCCACAGCTTCCCTGCAAACAGGAGGCTTTGCTGAGTCTGTGGGTTTGTCTGAGCCAAGACTGTCTGGTTCTTCCAGGTGTTGGCTGTAAATTATGCTACTTAATTAACACTTGGTTTAACACAGGTTGTACGAAGAACCTTACCGTGTGAGTAGACTGTAGATAGCTCAAGAATATCTCACCTCTTTCTACCTTTTCCTAGTTAAGTTGCTGATGGGAAGGGATAGGATGGTACCTGCTTTTCGAAAGCAGACCATGATTCTTCTAGATATCTCTCTCTCCTTTGAAACATGTTTTCATAGGATGCTGGGAACTTTGGCTTTTCTCAGATGGGTTGCTGAATTGCTGTTGTAGTTATGGAGCTTAGCAAACAAGCGCTTCACAGGGGCATAGTTGCCTCTGACCCACTCATAAGACATTTGCTCACTCTTCAGACTAAGAGTGTTCCAGTTTCTTTCTCTAATCAACCCCACGTCCTCCAAATAAAGCAACCAGCTCTGAAATGGGAAGGCTGTGCCAAGTCTCTGCAGACTGAAGAATTTGCTGCTGTCATTGTTGCCTTTGCAAAAGGCCTGTGTTTGGTGTGAACTCCGGCTTCTTCAATCACGTTAGAATAATCTTAACCCATTCACAGAGAACTTGGCTTTAGTTGGAGATAATCTGTGTGGAGACAGATAAAATCTGACTTTCACCAAGGTGAAAAAGCATGAAGTCTGGATCACTGGTCCCGCCCCCCCCCCAAAAAAAAAAAAAAAAGAATTACAAAAAGACAAAGAAAGTCCTTCTTTGAAGTCCTTCCTTTGAGCTGACACTCATGGCACTGCTGGTAGGCAGAAAATCAGATTATGTCCACCCACGATTTACTTGTCTCTAAAAGAGCACATCAATAGCTTAAAAGTGTTGGAGAAGGATCTCCTTCTGCCTTTTGGTCTGATATGAGCTAAAGGACATATTGGTGGTGTCACCCACATTAGCCCTACATGCATATATCTAAAAACCTGGTAGATTGGACAGAGATGAATGGCTTTGTTTCCTGTAAAAGGGAGCCAGTCTGTGCATGCCAAAGCCACTTCAAAACATGAAACAGCATGACGTACCTGGAGATGAGCAGGGGATTTGTGTCAAAATATGATTATTGCTCTGAGCAATTGGCTCACAGAGACACATATGCCTTGACCACAGCGTTATCAGCACCAGATATAGGGAAAGGGAAATCTCTGAAAGGAGAGACTCTGTAGGCAGCATGATAGTAGCCAGAGTGGACAAGAAAGTGATTTATTGGCCTGGGAGCCAAAAGACAAGGTCCTTTCCTCATCTCCACTCAGGTAACCCTGGCTCAGCTAGCTCATTCCCTTCATTATCCGTCTGCCTTCTTTTTCTTTCCAGTCTGGCATCTCTGAACTAATGCTGCTTCTCTCTGTGCCATTTCTGGCACAAAGTGGCCCTGATTTTAGATGGATTCCCATGCTGGAGATACTATGGTAGCTGATTAATTGACAAAAAGAATGAAGACAGGGAAAGATCAAGGTCCAAATTCTCTAAGAATATAAAGGTACATAATTTCCACAGCATTTTCAGTGATTTGGCATTATTTTCTAGAGGGTTTGTGAAAGTGTATTCAGGTTGGTAAAAAAAAAAGGTGACATATGAGGGATGTATTGCACTGGGTAAAAATTAAGCTCTGCAAGACTTCATACAACTGGGCTCTGTAACAGATAGGAAATTTTGCCAGTCTCGGGTGCAACACACATCACCCAGGTCCCAAGTGATGTCCCAGGGCATGACTGTCTATCCCTGTAGAAAAAAAAAGAATTGCATACCAGGATGCTATTCTCCTAATGCACTTTTGTCTTACCATCCCACGTTTGTTGAAATAGGCCAAGAAGAGGTTTTGCCAACTGGACATGCTAAGAAAACAGAACAACACACAGAACTCACTGAAAATTAACAAGATTAATAGGTTTTCTAAGGCTAGAAATCATTCCTGGAAAGGCAAGGCAACCGCAAGTACATTACCAGACAGATAAACCAGGAGACCAGTCCAGTAGACGGTGGGGATGCTGTGAGAAACTTTTTGACACTTTGCTGTCTTAGCCATATGTGTGCCATCTGCTGGAAACTGCCACATATTAATTATATTAGTCTGAGCATATTAATTATATGACAGTGTTGAGCTTCTGACATGGGGCAGATGCTTAGCAGCCCAAGTGACCATGAGCTTCCCCATAAAGCAGCTCTTCTCTGCTATGCCCACATTTGAACAGACTGAGGCTTTCCAGGAGAGCTAGGTGGCTTTGACAAATCTGTTTTGTAAAATGTCTAAAGTTCTCAAAAAATATGCAACAAATTTCTGTATTGACATTTCTGAAAAAAAAATCCACAATTTGACATGACTCTTCCTTCTAAAATGCAAATAGATTATCGTATTATTTTAGTGGCCAAAATCTAAATAACATGTCTTAGGGTGACCAAGAAGCCTTTATTTTGTTTTGAATCCAGCCCCAGTTTTTCAAATTCTTTTCTTGGTTCAAAAGCAGCATTTTAAATTGCCTTTTTGTCCTCCTTTGAAACACAGGCAGTGCTCAGGATTTGGAAGGGGCTCACTGAGTGGGAAATCTGTTTCTTGCACAATCCCATGGCTCCGTCCCTGCCTCCCTTCATGAGCTCGCAGATGCTCTGTAGGACAAAAAAAATGAAAAGTGATGCCCTGTGGGTGAAGGGTGCCTGGAAACTGGCTTTCAGCCAAGCCCAATCCCAGCAAACCGAGTCTCATTATTTCCCAGATCTCCTCCTGGAGTTTCCAAGGGCTGGCATGGGATGGGAAAGCAGCACAGAGACCCATTGGAAGGAGAGGAGATGGGAAGGGATGTGCTTTTTCTCATGCACCCCAGGCATGCAGGGCTGAGAAACCTTTCATGTGCTGGCACATGTGCTGTGGATCTGAAGCCTCCACATACCTCCAGTGAATTTAGTAGGATCAGGTCATCCTGAGCATCGTGTCAGGGCAAAGAGTGTGGCTAGACGGGATCCCTCACACAAGAAATGCAAGGATTTGGGGGCTGAGGGCTTGTGAGAGTTCATGTTTTCACCTTCTTGTCCTCCGTGAAGAAAGACATTTTTGTCTCCTTGTAGAGTGGAGAAATGAGGAAATTAGCATCCCATCGGAAGTACTTAACTTGCAGCCAAGAACCCAGACTTCCAGCATACAGAATCACAGAATGGTTAAGGTTGGAAAGGACCTCTAGAGATCATCTAGTCCAACCCCTCTGCTCAAGCAGGGACCCCTAGAGCATCCTGTAGCCTAGTGCTTTCTGTGGATGCAAGCATTTCTACCAATAAAAAAGGCATTTATGTCTATTTGGAAGCAACAAGAACATCTATTGGGCTGACATTTTTCCAAAGTGGATCTTGATTTCCTGAGATCCAAATTAAACCCCTTAAGGTCTCATTTCTGGATTTCCTGAATTCCAGATTAAGTCCCATATGGTCTCACTTCCAGAGACACTGAACCCACCCTGCGGCGCTCTGGGTACCCATGTCAAGATGAGCAGGATTAATTAACCACCATCCTGTGTGTGCTCACAGTGTGAGACATCCCTGCAATGAGTTTTGCACGGGCACAGAGCAACAGCTCTGTGGGGTTCATTTTGCTGTTTCAGCGGTCTCTTGCTCTCCAGTGTTTGATACAAAGAAAATGAGACAGGGATGGAGCAGAGTGCCCAGAAAGCTAGAAAAACTCAGTCTCAGTTATCAAAGCGCTGCGGTCAGAGCAATTTGTTCATGTGGCGTTCCCATGTCCAGCCCTGCTTGTGTAATGGACCCACGTCTGCCAACTGCTTCTCATATCCCGCCGGGAAAGGGCTTATCAAGGCCTGATACAAAATTCTCGGGGTGGAGGGGTGAAAGTCTCATAGCAGATTGCTTTTTCTTCCAGAAACCCAATGTTCAAAAAGCAAAGCAAGCTCCTTTTTTGCTCCGTCGTGGTTTGAGTACTTGCACTGTGCATAGTGGATTGCCCTGGGAGCGGTTGCTTGGGGACAGCTCTTTCTCGTAGACTGTCAAGTTGGGACATGTGATGGATATTTTCCAAAATAAAGACAGGACAGAGACACAAGGAGCCTGTCCAGAGGCTGCTGCACCACATCACTGCTTGCTTGGATGAAGATGAGAGCTGGGACTCATGTTGGAGGTGTGGAGTAAAGCCATTACAGGCGAGCTGAGCACTCTAGACCTTTATCACCTGTGGTGGTGACTGTTTTTTGCAAATAGTCTTGAAAAGCAGCAGTCTCAACATGTAGTGTATGAATAAGGAAAATCTTAGCCTTCCAAGGGTAGCCCTTTACACAAGACTGCCTGATTATGGGTTTGCTAACTGGCCCATGTCTTGCCTCAAGCTCGGGTCAGGATATTGATACAGGGCCTGGGAAGCTCTCCCTGGATGGGCATTGCCCAAATGTCTTTGAGGTCAAGAATGAAAAATCTCTTGCACTGCCCTTGCTTTTGGACCAGACCCAGCCTAAACAGTTGGATGGAGAGTCACTGACCAACCCTTCGGGGCCCCTGAGATATCATTTGTAGCCTTGCTTTTGTAGGAAGCGTTGCTTTTAGCTGTTCTGCTTTTCTCGCTCTGATTGAAGGGGGTGAGAAGCAATTTCACCCCTTCACGGATTCCCAGGAGGTCCTCAGGTTTGCTGTCTCCCTGTAAAGGTTGATTGATCTGGAAGGCCTGATGCTGCCTGTAATCCCTTCACAGAACCAATCCTGCCTGCAATCCCTTCGTGTCCTGCTCAGATCCTCCAGGGAAGGGTGTGTCACGAGAGGGATGGAAAGAGCGATTTTGTCTAGGAATAACAGAGGGAAGTAAAGAACAGCACTGAATACCCGGAAATACTTGCAGATAATGAGGTCCGTGACCTGGCAGCACTGAAATAGTAGAGGCCCCTGCACGTGAATCATTTACACCCAAGGTGGATGAGCCTGCCTTGGGGCAGAGCTGTTGCCTGCCCTTGCAACTGAGATGCCCCTTAGGGCCAGACTTCTACAGAGCAGCAGAAAAGAATATGCTAGGCATGTATTGCTCATGGTGAAGCACATGTGGCTGCTGCACTACGGTGTCATCTCATGCTCAGCAGGTCCATCTCAATGGGATGTTCATGAGACAGACCCCCCATGGTCTTTTTATTGGGTAGACATAGGTTCTTGCTGCCCACTATCTGGGCTTGGCAGACAGAAGCCTACTCCAAATCACTGGTGGTGCCTGCAGTGCTTCTCCGAGCAAGCAAGTCCTGCTCAAAAGGCAAGCCTGGGTTACCCGGGCACTTTGCTAACACAGCTCAGAGCCAGAACTCAGTATAGGAGCAGAGTTCCGTTATATCTCCATACAACAAATTCAATGTGTTTCAGTTCTTCACTGAGTACGCTTTTTAACAATACAAAAAATAACTTAGAATCAGAGGCAATTCACATTGGAAGGGACTTCTGAGGATGTCTAGTCCAACTTTCCACTCAAAGCAGGGAATACTTTGAAATTACATCCAAATCTGAAGTTGAATCTTGTTGCTAATGGCCTTGTTCAGGCAAATTTTGAATATCTCCAAAGATGGAGATTCCCCCCAGCTTTGAGGTGGAGTGGACACTATTCTCTGTGTGAATATTTTTTCATTATATCTAATGGGAACTTTCCACTATCACTCACACTGTCACTGTCCACTTCCAAGAAGAGTTGGCCTTCACCTTCTCTCTCTCTACTGTCCCATTAGGTGGTTGCAGACAGTAGTGAGATCCCCCTGGCCTCATCTTCTCCTGTTTTACTACCCCAGCTTTTATCCTCTCTTGTACATCCTGTGCTCCATCTCAAACCAATTTGCTTGCAAATATCCTTGTGGTTTCAACAAAGAAGAAAAAGGAGATGAAGGGAGTCCTGTCCCTTCTGAACATTGCCAAAAGCTAGGTCATGGTCAGCAGTCCTTACTGTCCCCAGGATTCCTCCAGTGTCTCCCTTTCTCAGATAGATGCAGCTCATCCGAAGATGTGAGCGTAATCTTGTTTTTGTTGTCCAACCCAACCTTAATCAGTGTCCTCACATCACCAAGACATCTTTATTTTCCTAGAGCACAGCGCTGAACTGCTGAAATACTTCCAACAGGAGAACTCCCATAAAATAAATATTTAGGGAAATGTTTTCCACATTGTGTCACTGCTTTGTTACCCTTCACATTTGCAGAACACGGCTGTTCTTAGCAGACCCTCCAGGCACTGCAAACACGAGAGGTTTTGCTGCACAGCACCATTGCTTTAGGTCTGAGCCATTCAAACCACTTCGCTCCTCAGCTGTGATGGCAGGAGTTGGTTCTGAAGCTCATGATGTTTCAAATAGGCTTCAATCTTTGCCCACAACCCCCCTCCTTAAAATACAATTTAAGTCAGGCATAAGCGATGCACGGTGTGTGAAGTCTCGCGCTGGCCTCGCTGCACTCGGGTGGGTTTCACGCATAGCAATTAAGTGTGTGCTCTGAAGATTGATTACACCTCAGACAGTGGGAGAAATACCGAGCAGCAAGCGTTGGTTTGACAGTTCGAGCTATGTGCCAGGTCTCTCTTTCCTTATCACGGTAACTTTCAACCGATTCCCCCCAGAGAGCCAAGGAGAAACCTCCTTGTTCCTCCAAAAGGTTCCTCCACACAGAAGGATCTCGCTGCCGGCACCTCACCATTATTAACACTGTCAATCACGCCGCCCCCAAAGTGCTGCCGCTAATGAAGTTGGAGTGAACCCTGCCACAGCAGACACATGATTATCGGGCATCAGTGCGGAGGGGATTTTCGTATGAGACACAGGCAAGAGGCACAGAGGGAAGTGCAGCGAACCTGAAATGAGCCCCCAGTGAAGCCGAGGAGTAAATCACTGCCAGATACTCTGTGATGCCATAACCCATGTCCCGCACCCACTACTGGCACACATCCCTCCCTACACCCATTTTCTGTCGGCTGAGGAGGTGGCAGGGTGACATTTCACAAGGTGAATCAATTGCACTGCAAGCTGAAAACTCCAGATGAGGTTCTTGCCACAGCTCAGCCCCCGTGTTTGGTTTTGCCTCTTGGCACAGTTTCAGCTAATAGCAGGTCAATGGGTTGCAGCCCATTTATTCTCAGTGCTGAATTTGCTGTCATTTGAGTCTGAGCCATGGTCAGTTGAGGATCTGTAAGGGATGGAGGGTTGTCTTGGTGGACAGGTCCCTGCCCTGGATGGATGAGCATTCATTCAGGATGAGCCTCCAGACCAAGTGGAATGTCCCAAGTCCTGGAAGAGGGGATCAGATCCTTGGTCCGATGGTGTGTGTCATGCGGGAAGCGCATGAGTATGAGGGCTTTGGATAGGAGCAGCAGACATGTCACCACCAGCAGCACTGAGTGATCCAGGACAGACAGGGATTACAACCCCAGGGTGGCTCTAAGGAAGGTTAAATTTATCCTCCTAAATCACAGAAAGCCATAGGGCCGATTCCAGTTTCCAGAGTGAGGTGGCATAGATAGTGTAGGGATAGTACAGGGGGATACAGCACAGCCAGGTGCAATTTTATCAGTCAGGCTTTTGGCGAACTGATGCCAGGATGAGTTTTGCATGTTTCCCTCAACTTGGAGCAATTTTTAGAAAACCTCAGGGTGGTTCATTATATGGCTGCCACAGGGCAGCATGTGGAGCTGACGCCGAGCTGTTGCAGCTGATGGTAGCAAATAAGCACCGCCTGCTGCAAAGCAAAACTTGGGGAGGATTGCAAGTAAACAGGCGATGGGTGAGGACAAGGTGTTTGTTTGCATGTTGATGGAGAAGAGCTGTGTAGGTTTGGAAGGGCAGGAGGCAGAGGAATGACTCACGGCGCTGGGAAGGGAGTAGGAATCTGGTGCGCTCCAAGACAACCAGGGCAGATGAGCAACAGGAAGGGAGACAGGGGAAAGCACCTTGCCTGGGATCCCATGGAGGGTTAGCACCAGACCTGGGAGCAGCGCTGAGGTTTGCGGCTTCACACTCCAAACGCTCCCACTCATCCTCGCCGCTCGGGGACATGGGCTGGAGCCCAGAGCGTGTTGGTGGTGACTAAGCCTTGCTCTGTCAGGCTTGCTCGCTGTGCTGCAGTCGTGCACGAGGGTAATTTGCCAACCTCTGCTGGCTGGCATCACATTTACATGAGCAGACATGTGGGATTTACGTGCTCCCTGCCCATTCCTCCTTACAAATCCCTGTCTCCTTCCAACACACAGTTCCTTTGAGTTAGAGCTCAGGCAGGGAGGCCAGAGAAGTTCTCACATAAATAATAGAAACATCATCATTATAAAAAAAACGGCTCCAGGAACACAGCACCTCCAACAGATGTAGAAGGCATTAATATATAGGTTGCAGTATAGGTTATTCTGTGATTGTGCTTTATGGATAGCATGAGATGGATAGCACAGACAAGAGTAGTTGACCATGTCCCCAAGCCAGCAGGCCATGGGGTTAATTTAGGATGTTTGTGTGGTGTCTGCCATAGTAATTGGTGCTGTTGTAGTCAGTAAAGTGACTCAGGCTGTGACAGGAACACTGCTTCCCAGGCATCTTCCCAATGCAAGACCTTTGCATTCTTCCCAGGTAGCTACGAGGGCCTGAATCCTTAGTGGGAATCCTAGTGACTCCCCACAAAGAGAAGAGCTAGAAAGAGACTTCTTGAGCCAGAGTCCTTGCACAGGGATGAGTTTCTCCCAGCCGGAGCCTCGGGAACAAGGGACCCATTGACCTGGGAGTGCAGAGGTAGCGCGCGCTACGGTGCGGGAAGCCTGTCTACAATCAGCTCTGTTGTTGCGAGTGGCCAGAACAATAAGGCCACTGATAAGAGCTCAGCTCGGATTCTCTGGAGCAGGAGCGGAGCAAAAGAAAGGAACAAAACCCCAGCTGATAGTGCCACAGCACATGCTTGCATTAAAGAGGGCTTTGAGTGGGGCCAGCTGAGCTCCTATCAGAGCAGGAGGACCAGGCTGGGACCCTGCAGGATGGGATCAGGGAAGAGACTTTCTCACAGGAGGATGGATTTTTCATGGAACCTGTTCCGAGTGATTCCTGCTTTTCCCAAGCTACTTTCGTAGGTAGAGCACAGCCTCCATCTTTGGGGAAGCCAACACTGATCTCATCGCCCTGGAGATTTGGATTTCAGAATATTTCAGAATATTTCAGGTTGGAAGGGACCTCTACAGATCATCTAGTCCAACCTTCCTGCTCAAGCAGGCACACCTACAGCATGTGGCACAGGGTGGCATCCAGGCGGGTTTTGAAGACCTCCAGAGAAGGAGACTCCACAACCTCCCTGGGCAGCCTGTTCCACTGCTCTGTCACCCTAACAGTAAAGAAGTTCCTCCTCACCTGGAGACGGAACTTCTTGTGTTTCAGCTTGTGGCCATTACCCCTCGTCCTATCGCTGGCCACCAGTGAGAACAGCCTGTCCCCTTCCTTCCTGCATTCTCCCTTCCTGAACTTGATCCTGAACCTGAATTTGGATGGGTCTGACAGCCATGGCAGCAGATGACATTGAGGCTTCCCCACATAGCTCATGTTCTGCTTGCTCCAGGGTCATTGGGAGCTCTGTAAAATTCCTGCCTGACTATTACAAAAGGTCTGGCCTGCAGGGAAAACCCCCCCACACCTCTTTCGCACCGTCACAAACATCACCGAGGCTTAGCGCAAATGCCTGTGTCAGCTTCAGAAAAGTTTAAGCTAACGTGACATGACTGAGACTAATAGATTTGGTGGCACAGGCCCCGGGGGCGTGATTAATATGTAAATACTGAGCCACAAATACAGCGAGTCTGCTGCACTCAGTAACCCAATTATAGCTGTGGCAAAACTCCTGTTGGCTTCAGAGATGAAAACTCAGACCTGGTTTAATGGAGAGGTCATAGGAACCCGTGTGTGAGCGTCACTGCTGAATGCTCTGGTTCCCTCTCTGGAGAGTCCAGGGATGTCCAGCTCCTGCCCTGGGTTGGACCTGGAGGGAATTTGCCATGATGCAGGAAGGCTGCTGGTCTTGGTCTGATTCCTGGAAAACTTGGACTGTGGCCCAGCCTTGCTGCAAGGGCTTGGGGGTCAGTCATGCCATGACTTGAAGATACACAAAGAAATCTGGGGATTGCCATGAGCACTGCCCAGCGCATCACCAGCTTCCCGCTCCCCAGTGTTTCACCCCAGCATAAGTGACGCTCTCCTCCTCTTTGGTGGAGCCGAAAGGCTGCTGTTCCCCAAAATTCAGAGAGAGGAAACCTGCCTGAGCCCATGCACGGAACCACATTCAGTGCTGGCAGCAGCTTTCACCACCTCTCTTCCTCCTTGCAACCTCCTGTCCTGCAGCCTCCCTCCTCATCGCGCTTTCCCAACCTGCTGGACTCTCCCTGCTTCCCTTCCCTCTTGCTCACGAAGGTGTCACGGTCGTCGCACGCCGCTGGAGTGTGAACTCCCTGCCCAGCCGAACGTGCCAAGAGCCGGGAGACAAATGTGCTTAACGGGGCGTGCGGCCTGTCACACGATGGGGTCCGTCCTGGGCAGTGTCAACCTGCAGGGTGCAAACTGGGGGCACAGGGAGGTCGGGAATGGTTGGGAGGTTGGACATCTGCGTTAGCGTCCTTGTCAGCAGCTTGGTGACGAGGACACAGACAGAGCCCTCCCAAGTTCTTCTGGCTCTGGGCAAGTCTGGGACACAAGTGCCCATCTCCCCTCTGGTGGGTTCCCTGGTGGATTCGCTTGGTCACAGATTTGATCCTGCTTTGGGAAGTTCACCCAGTGTAAGGCCTAGGTCGCACATACTGCCTGCCAGCTCGAATTAGGGCCTGTGATTTGTGTCAAATCACATTTTGGAGCACTTGTTTCGCACTGTCAGCGTGCAGCACTCCCAGATACTCAGGTGGAGGCTGGGGGAGAAAGATTAAAAGGGAGAGGCTTCCCAGTGGAAAAGATCTTGGGGCTGGCTCAGAGACCCAGGGAAAGAGGTGGGTGAGAAGCACAGCTGTAGAAAGCCACACATCAAAGCCACTGCTCGCATCTGCATGAACTCTTAGTCACTGCAGGTGTCTGTCACTCCCCTGCTTGGCCCAGCAGCCCGATTCGAACCCACGGGCATCAGAGGAGAGCACTGCGCTGCCGTTTAGCTTGCTGAGCCTTTTCCTGGATCTCACAGTGGGAGCAGACCAAGGCTCCCTCCACCTATATAAATAGATAGAGAATGTGTATCATATACCTATACATAGAATAAAGGATGATCTGAACTCAATGTGTCCATGCCATCAGCCCCATTGCAGCATTTCTCCCTAAGGGCAGTAGCAGGGGACATGAAGGACCATTAATGGTGTGGCCAGAAGATTTCCCTTCATGGTGGTGCAAACATTCAAGAGCAACCACTTGTCTGGGTGGAATTTCCTGGTCTCCTTACTCCCAGCTGAACCTGTGCCATCTTAAAACAGCACCCTGAAGTGTGTTTCTGCCATGGTCCTGATGCACTGGGAAGCCTCCCCTGCTACAACTGCAAGCTGAGGAGTCCCTATTGCAAGCCTTGGAACAGGATCCCATCAGCAGGGAACAGCTAATCCTGGCTTCTGCTTTCAGGACTTCTATTTTGCTTCAGCTTTACTTGGTCCCTTTCCTTCTTCCTCACTTCTCCATCAAGCTTGCAGACCCCTCTTTGCTTGCTTGGACTTGCACAGCCCATAGGTTTCTTTGCCATGAACCTTACCCTTGGCCCAGCTCAGTGCACTCAAACCCATAAAATCATCAGCACTGCCTTGTTTTCTGCTAACTGAGGAACTCTTAAAACCATAAAACAACCAGCTTCCAGGTATCCTCCAGCTGGAAGCCGGTCAATTTTCTGAGCATTAACTTGCCATTGCACTGTTGAGAAGGAAGGAGAATTTAATAGGCACAGATGGAGCTTCTCGTAACAGTTAAGTAGCAGCCTTGGTTCCCAGAGACCAAGGATAATCTACATTGCTCTAGCAGCAATGGGCTTTTTTTGCCTTTTTTTTTTTTTTTTTTTTTTAATAAAAACTTAAAAAGAAGTATTTGTGAAGTGTCAAAATGTTTGTCGATGATATTAAGGGCCTTTAGCAGATGCAATGTAACAGCGAAGCAATCTGATGTGAACAAAGGACCACACAGCTGGAAATTTATGCCACACAGGCACCGTTTTATGGATGTTAAACTATTGGCCTTTATACATCGTAAAGCTGTTAAGCAAACACAACCCTTGGCTTAAGCCACGTGGGACTGGAGTGCGGGCTCTTGGCTAGACCAAGATACTGAGAGCAAGGTGGGCTAGTGACAGGCGAGCTTCAGAAAAGCTGAAAAACAGGTAAGAATAGGTGGAATTGCCTCATTTACTAGCAGAAGTGTAGCATCTTCATGGGGAAGGACTAAAATACACTCACTTAATGAATCTGTCATTTAAAACTGACAGGAAAAGAGAAAACCTCTTCAGAATTAATAGTTTCCCATTGCTTCTTTCTTTTTTTCCTCCATCCTCTTAGGGAGTGAATAACCAGAAGAACTAATGCTTATTTCTTTGGCTCAGAAACTGATCTTAGAAGTATTGAGTTTAAGGGCTGGTCCAGTCACACTGACATGAAGAGGTAAATGGATCCACTGTGCTAGCTGTAAGCACTTGTGCTAGGTAAAGTGAATGACAGACAGGATGAAGGTTTCCTCATCCTCTCCAAGAAAACTCAGACAGGTTTCCTCTAATCACCAGGTTAAACTATTTAAACTTACCTGGATCGGCTTGTAGAGCTGCTCAGCCACCACTGGCTCTATAGGAAGAAGAGTTGGGGAAGGAGAAGGTCCTCATCTGGCACAGCAGTTTGCAGAACATCTGGCTGTAGCATGAGTGGGAGTGCTCACCCTCAAGATCCACGGGGACTCAATGAGACTAAAATGAGGAATCTAGGCACAAAGGAATCTGCCTTTCCTCTGGCCCAAATGCTGCACCATGGACCTGAGCTGAAGCCCATGAAGCCCTGCGGGAGTCATCCACATGTTTTCAGACTGCACATCTAACAACAAAACTCTCATTCTGATGAGACAGCATCCCAGCCCTCGTTCTTCTTCCCAAAGCCAAATACACGTGGCATGAGTTCTCACTACAGCAGTGAAATCCAATAAAAGGTCTTTTAGCTGGTGGGAACACAATGTATCTGAAAGGTGCCAGGAGAGGAGGCAGGAGAATTTGTTGTTGTTGTTATTCTTTGGGATTTTTTTTATTTTTTTTTTCTGGGTCAGAGCTGTTTTAGAAAAGCAGTATTAACTCGTCATCAGGGAGGTACACAAAGACACCATGCAGAGGCAGAGAAAGTGTCTACGCTGCGTGCGGTACTGAGTCTGGCGGTCTAGTTCTACCTAGTTCTAGCTTCCCAGTAAATGTATGCCTGGATAGAGCAGTTCTCTTTTAACTAGAAAATACTAGGGCTTACGCACTAACATCACATTGGAAGGGTTACCATTTTCTCTGCCAAGTATCAACTGCCTGGGGCTTTCCATTGCCAGCGTACAGACCAAAGAGAAGCAGGGAAACTGTGGGTCTCATATCAGTGATAGAAGAGGAAGCAGTGGTAATGTTGGTATCTTTGGCAGTATTTCATCCTGAATTTCCCCTGAAGGCCCTAGATTCAGGAGCCTAGTTATTCTTTTTTTTTTTTTTTTAATGTACTTCTCAGCCATGATGGAGTGCTCCAAGGCTTGACTCCAGGAGACTGAAAAGCAGCAAGTCAAGTAACAAGAACCAGTGCTGAATGTGTTTTCATTCATACAATAATTCATGTGGTTCCAAGGTTTGATCCTCTTCCAGACCTCTCATTGACGTGTACCTGTTTCTTATGCCGTGTGTGTGTGTGTGTGTGTGTGTGTTTGTGTAGAATGGCTTCAAAAAATGTCTAGGTATTAATAGGAGGAAATTAATGCCATGTTGATACTTGGAGCTAGAGTGAATCCTCATGAGTTTGTTTTGCAATATTTTTAAGTTTTTGAGAAGTACAGTGCAAGTTGGATTGTTCAGAGAAGCAATTGTGGAGATGTTTTTTCCTTATTTCAGCCAGTAAGGTCTCCAAAAGCCAGTCTGAACACTGTGATTTGGGCTATCCAAAAAGCAAAGCAATGGCGTGAGATGAGCCCACTTACAAGTGTGCGTCACTGTTTGCTGGATGCACTTGTAGGTACTGGGCCTTGGACCTTGTTTAAAGTCACTCAGGAGAGTGTATTTCCAAAAGAGAAAGCCTGACTCTGAATGTAGTAGCACACACAAGGGTATTTCCCAGTGCAATGCCCAGCAAATTTATCCCATGTGCTCTGCAAGATGGGGCTACGCTCGTACTAGGGCAATTTACTGTCATTTTGCACAATGCATCCCCACAAACACAAGGCAAGGATGCTCCTGTAAATTGTTTTCAGTGTGCACGCAGCAGAGACAAAACTTTGGCTGGGGTAACACACTATCTGCCAAAGCAAATATGAGATTGGATTGATTTTACCTCTCCAAATTTCTTGTGGTGTTGTACCAGGGTTGTCCTGGTAGTCCTAATGCCATTAGGTTACTGAGGCCTAGCACATGCCCATCACCAACAACATGGGAGATCAGCACCAGCTGAACTTCAGAGAAGCCTCCTGGGGTCCATCATCCCCTCCTGGTTAGTGTTGCTGAGGTCCTCGGTACACAGTCTGCTTTGCTGGCTCTCTCTCACGTTATTTAAGATGTTCGTGGCTGTCAGCTCTTTCTTGTTATAGAAGTCATGTGCTCGCTCATGACCTAACCTCTCAGAATCATATGACTCCAAAAGCTTGTGCCCTTTGTTTTTTGCCTTTTTTTTTCAGGCCAAATCTCGTCAAACAGCCATCTGTCCATAGCCAGGGCTGGACAGTGGGGATCATATCCCTTCCCAGTGTATCCTTGTGCAAACTGAGGTCTGCATCATGTAACTCAGAAGTACCTGCAATGCGTCACTTCATCCCAATCATCTCTATGGGCCATATCCAGCACATGTGGTTTGTTCATGGGCCTCCCATTTTCCATTATAAATATTTTTGGAGAGTTTGTTTTTCACTCCTTGCAGTTTTTAACAGATAACGCTGATATTCTGTTCAACAACAACAGCCTTCTCAGAAAAAAAAAAAAAAAAAGACGTGTGTGAAACTCAGGAATAAAACAAAACCCACTCTACTTGGCTTGGCACGGGACCATGGAGCTGTCTCCAGCGGACCGCTATCACAGCATGCCGCGCTCTCAGCATGCTGCAAGCTCAACACCAAGCTTTATCTATCACAAACACTGTCATTCTCCTTCGTGCTTGGCTGGCAGAAATGGGTTTAGCACAAGTGGTGGGAGATGAGAAACTACACAAGGAGGGTCAAAGCAGGGTCCCCAGGTCATATGAGATAGGGGCTCACTCGGGCTTTCATCTGGGAAATAGAAGAGGAGCTGCCATCATCCGACATGACCTTATGTTGCAGCAAGGACTAGGAAAATGGTTTGGGGGGAAGATCCACAAATGTGACAACCTGGCTGTATTTAAAGGTGTTGAGGAGTCCTCGGTGAACCACAAACATCAAGATATGTGGATTGGTTAGAGGCCCTGATGTTTTCCTAACTCAACTCCTGTTTAGGACAGGGAAGAGGAAGGGGATTTTACAACATCAGTGGGAGATCTAGGAGCCTGTGGAACACTCTTCTTTGCCCCAGACCCCATGGACTGAGCTGGGTGACCGGAGCGTGGTGTGTGGCCCTCCAGTGTCCCCTGTGAGTGCTGATCAGGAGCTCTGCTCCGATGCTCATGGCATAGCTGCAATGCTGCACTTACTCGATGCAGCACAAGTAGATGTTTCCTACCAAGGTCCAGGCAGTTCATGAGATCCTAGCAAGCTACCAAGACTAGCCAATACCTCAAACTTTGCATCTGGAGAACTCCTTTTCCACAAATCCCTATCTAGATCTTGAACTCACCCTGGGGAACACTTGCCTCTCTACCCCACCTCCAACAGCTTCTTGCACAAATGACTTAGACCAGGGAACACATTTTTTAAAAGCTACACTTAGATGAATCCCTCCCTTCCTCTCACCACAGCAGCTGAGATCAGCCCTTTGTAAGGTCTTATAATGGGGATTTCCTTGCCCGGTGGATCCCTCCCCCAGGCACAGGGAGTCCGATGCTAGGGCAGAGCCGGCCACAAAAGCTTCCCAGCTGGGTAAACACCAGCCTGCAGGATAGATATCCCTTAGACAAGCACAATTCTCCACGTAGCGTGATGTGCTGCTCTTAATCTTTGTGACTACTTCTGCCTCCAGTGCTGAGGGGCTGTGGGCTGCCAGCTGCGTTTGGGGATGCTTGTGCTAAGAGGGTAGGGGAGCGCTCAGGGGCTCTTTCACACAACTCGTGGTATCCACATAGTTGGCCTCAAATTTCCTATACTGCAATAACTGCTAATAATAAAGGCATTGGGGCATCTTTCTTATAAAAGTCTGTCTCAAACCCCTTTGTTGACTTAGCTGGTGGAACAACCTAGAAGGTATCTGCAGAGCTTACCATAGGGACAACTTCACAACCCCAAAAGCCCAATTTGTTTTATGCTGCCGAAAGCTGTAGCTCAGACCACAGATTAATTCCTGCTGTCCCCCATCAACAGCTGGTCCACGGCGTTCTCCACAAACACATGTGCTTCTTGGCGGAGGAACGCTGATGTGGAAAACAGCTCTCCACGTGGTCACACTCATCCAGCTCCTTCCTGCGTGCAAAGCAGGTGTTCGCGCAGGGGAGGAGAAGAGCAGGGACAGCTAAACAGGGAGCAGATGGGGCTTGCGAGTGACATTTATTTTCCAGCTTGCTTAAAACAACATAAAGCCCTGAGGCTGTTCTCAGGGGCAGCCCAGCAGGGGCGGTTTTGCCTGGTGAAGCTGGGCTGGAGGGCAGCCGGCCAGCAGTGCTCTTAAGAATCAATAACCTTTTCTTTGCTAAGGAATTTCCTACATACAAGGGAGCAGAAGATGTTGAAAACAAATGAAGCCTGGATTCTCCATGGGTCTTCCTGGCATTATTCCTGATATTTAAAAAAAAACCAAAACAGTTTCCCATTGGCTTTATTAGCCTTTCTACACTGGCATTTAAACAGAGATGGGATTGACATGCTCTGTGTCTGTAAGTGCTCATTATAATGCTCTCAGGGGCTCTCTGAAGGGCAAGATACCTAGGATGCTGCATCCGAAGAGCCTGGGTTCCTGTGAGTCACTAGAATGAATGCTTTTCAGTTATTGCCAGTAATTCCTTCTCACAAGTTATCTCACGTCAAGGAGCAAAGGTTATTCAGGTCATGAGAGGTGCAGCTGAGCTTTATCATGGCAGCAAGGTCACTCCCTCCAGCCTCAGGACTAGCACTTCTTAAAACCGTATGAACCCCAGACCGTAACGGTATTTTGGTACCTAGCTCTCTGGCATAACCAGTGGGATTTGAGTATCGAGCTCTGAAGTAGATCCAAGTCCATGCATCTCTTGCTCTGAGGTACTAAGCAGTGTCCGAGACCTTCCCGGGCCAAAAGTTTTTGTGTTTGTGTAAAACCCGTGTGGTATCATGGGGTTTACTGGTTTCTTGGCCCGGCATGATTTAAGCTATGAAATAATCCCCGTTGCTCATACTCTCACTCTTCTTGGTTTCAGGCATGGAAGAAACGCTGGTTTGTCCTGCGCAGTGGTCGGATGAGTGGCGACCCTGATGTCCTAGAATACTACAAAAATGATCACTCCAAGAAGCCCTTGCGTGTGATCAACCTCAATTTCTGTGAGCAAGTGGATGCAGGACTGACCTTCAACAAGAAGGAGCTGCAAGACAGCTATATCTTTGACATCAAGACAAGTGACAGGACCTTCTACCTGGTAGCTGAGACAGAGGACGACATGAACAAGTGGGTTCGCAGCATCTGCCAGATCTGTGGTTTCAACCAGTCTGAGGAGAACACAGGTACAGTGAGACAGTAGGAGCTGTTTTCACAGTCTATAGCATCTCCCATGTTGTTCTTCCTTGGGGAACACACCTCTTCTGTTAGATCAGACATGAGGGAGGGGAGCTGCAGCTTGTTGTGATGCTAGAATAGTCTGGAAAGCCTTGAGATGATTTCCTACCTTTGATATCCAAAGAAGGGGCAGTTGTTGACTCTGCAAGCCATCCTATTCATTGTCTTCTATATCTGTAGGCCTCTGAGTCTCTTAAAATTAGTTGGCTGAAACAGGGGCACCTAAGTACCAGCTGGGGTAGGATGGGACTGAGAGTATTGAGGGCAGGAGTGCAGTGCTGTGGGTTGATGGCTTCCTTTCCCCCCGGCATCGGCAGTGGGACTCCTGTCTCTGTCTAGTCCATAGCCATGCAACTGTAGGACTTTCCTTTTGTAATAGTAATGAGTGTCGGGTCTGAGGAGTTCATCTGGCAAGCAGAGCTGTAAAACCAACTAAATGGAAGAGTAGGCATGGTTCCCTTCACAACTGATAGTGTCTGACTTCTCCTGCCAGATGATGTGACTAAAAGATGTTGTCAGTGGCAAACTAGAAGTCTCTTTTAAACTCCTTGTTGTGTTCATCCTTTCAGCTTATAGAATTTTGCCCCTCTTTTCTCCCCTTTTGTTACATTCCTTCCATGTCATCCCCAGAAGGTCTTCCCACAGCAAAAACACATCCATTTTCTTGTAAGACACAAGGAGGCCCCAGTCCTGTGTAGGAAAGACTCACCGATACCGCCTACATAAACCTCCCAATAATAATGTCCAACTTCAGTTTGTTTTGGTCAGTAGTGGAGCAGCTGCAATCTGCACAAGCTGAAACTCTGCCAAAAGATTGTCAGGCAGGACAGCAAACAAAGCATCACAATAGCGTGAATTCAATCTTCAGCGATTGACGCATTAAACGGGACGTCACCTTGGCAATGACTGTACAAGTGGTATAAAGAATCCTTGATAATGCTGTGAGCATAATCTTGCAGAGAAAGGTCAAGCTAAATAAATTACATCCAGTTCTGATGTCAGTATTGCAATCATCAAGGGTCAGCTAAATTGACACCTTTTTAGGAGCTGTTTTGTTTCAAGACTTTTCATTTTGCTTGTGCTCAGCTGGTGGAACTTTTTCTCCCAGTTTAGTAAAATGAGCTCCTAGCCCGAGAAAACAGGATCAATACTGGACTTAAGTGAAATATAAGCCAGGGCATCAAAAGGAAAAACAATCTCACGCTTGCAAGTGCATTTGTCCCAAAGGGAACATAGGATTTGTTAGGCTTCAGATAGCCAAACTCTGTTCCCCATAGGACCATGGAGTGACATCAGCAAAAGAGGAACAAAAATCCCTGTTTGTAACAAAATCATAGCTCATTAACACTGTAAGAAAAGTACCCTCTTGAAACAGTACCCAGCTGCCAAAGCACAATTTTCTGAGTCAGCTGAGAAAAGGCCTGCAATGGCCTGCAACAGCGAACACAGCAGATGCATCCAGATGCTACAGAAAAAGATCAGAGAGCATCCATGAATTATTCAGGGCTAGTGTTTCGCTTTGGTGCTCAGCAAAATGGTATCACCACCATCACCTCTGGAATGCAGCCTCTCTTCAGCATTACTGCTAAGTAGAGGCAGCCCATGGGATCACTATAGTAAACTTGAGATGGCCCTCATCCTGGTTCTGAGCTCCCATCCATTTTCCAAAGTGTTTGTGTTGATATAGGAGGGACCCATGACCGATGGCTGTACAGAGAATCTGCCGAATATTTGCAGTGTGGTGGGTAGTAGGAGTCTTGTCTGTCTTACTGTACATACATCCCTCCTGATCACAGAATATCACAGAATATTCAAGGTTGGAAGGGACCTCTACAGATCATCTAGTCCAACCTTCCTGCTCAAGCAGGCACACCTAGAGCATGTGGCACAGGGTGGCATCCAGGCGGGTTTTGAAGACCTCAATGGATCTGATGGATCAGATCTACACAGAACCACAGAATGATTGAGGTTGGAAGGGACCTCTAGAGATCATCCAGTCTAACTCACCCTGCTCCAGCAGGGACACCCAGAGCACAGGGCACCCAGTTGCATCCAGGCAGATATGGAGGATTTGCAGAGAAGGAGACTCCACAGCCTCCCTGGGCAGCCTGTTCCAGGGCTCTGGCACCCTCACAGCAAAGAAGTTCCTCCTCACATGGAGATGGAACTGCCTGGGTTTCAATTTGGACCCATTACCCCTTGTCCTATCACTGGCCTTGTGAGAATCGAAACAGTCATAGCAATTTTTACAGCTCTGTAGCTACTGCTTCCTCCTCACCACTCATCACAGCCATGGGAAGATAAATTGGGGAGGATAAGTGAAATGGAGAGAATACAGCAGTCTCCAGGTGGAAATAGAACTCAGGCCTTCTGGCGTTTCTATCTCATGCCTTTACCTCCTCTTCCTCAAGCCCTTCCATGCTTACAGTTGTACAATCTATGACTTGCGGAATTATCAGACTCCGTATAAATGAGTCAGTAATTTGGATGCACCAAGAAGGGGAGGAAAAGGTAACCATCATGGGTAGGAATAGTTCCCCATGCTAATTGTAGCAATTAATTAACTAACCTCAGTCTCCTAGCAGGCAGTCAGCGTGGTGGAACGAGATCAGAAGCTGCTGGGAAAGCTACTGTACACATTTTTCTGGTTGTTCTTGTTCCGAGGGAAGTAGGCTGCATGTCTTATTATGCTGACCTGAAAATGTACATGGGGTCTGGATCCAAAGCCAGGGTGTATCCAGCTGGATCATTAGCAACCCAGCTGGAAAAGTGCTACCCCGCCAGCAAAGATATCTACTAAAGCTGTGGTATTTTACCTTCTGCTTCATGGGTACTCCATGTCAACTGAGAATGAGTGTGAAGTGAAAATTCATGGTAGTTTGGAACTATCGTGCATCCATGGAACTTGGATTCATGGTAGTTTGTACTATCATGCAAGTAATATTTCTTCCCATTTGGGGCTGGTTAGAGTATAGCCTAGGTGGCAGAGGGAGATCTGCTCAGGTGTGACAGCTTTCTGGTTTTGGTCTTGTCACCAGTCCTTCCAGCACAAGAACAGATCCAGGTTTCCACTACCTTTATGTTATGTGAGATCATAAGAATGACCCAGCCATTAATTTGTGCCTGCTGTCAAAAGTCTTGATGGTAATCAATGGGAAAGTACTTGGAGCAGAAGATCTCTAGGCTGAAATGAGTATCTATAGCATTTGTTTGCTGTGCAGGCTTCACCAGGCCCTTGACAGGGAAAGAAAACTCAGAGTTTCAGTTGCTTTCTAGTACAACTAGCAAGAAAACAGACAAATTGAAAGTGGCTGCACATCAAAGTATCATAAAAACTGGCTTGCATGCCAACAAACCCTGCACCTACACAACCAGCAAAATACCGTGGAGATGTGACTTAGGCTCAGCTTTCAAAGGTGGCCTGAAAAAGGAAAGCAAAATGAGCTTGTGCCCTTTGATGCTTCTTTCTGTGAGGTGTTTGCAGTTTGCTGGGAGCTTGTAAATTTTCTATTGCTTGAGGTCTGTTTTTTACATTAAACCTACGTGTCCTGTCTAGACTGGAAGACTCTAAGGATTAAGAAACAGGATGGAGTTTAGGGTAGCTGCTACATTTAGCTGAACTGTTATAATAGTCAGTCCCTGAGAGCATTACGCATGTTCTTCAAAAGCAACCTCATTTCAACCTAAGGGAGACAAGCTTAAGCGAAGCCACAGGTGGCACTGGCTACCCCAGTGCTACCAAAGAGTTGACACCCACCAGAGTCACTGGAGCTTCATTCCATGACCCTGGAGATAATTGGAAAACAACGAAGCAGGGAGATCCCATTTGCCTAGAAAGGGGAAATGAAATTTACTCTAAGATGTTTACTCAGACTGCTGTAAAGCTCTTTGTTTCTGCTAACACTTATTTACTCTGATAGCTAATTAATGTTTTGGAAATAAAAAAAAAAAAAGGGAGCCTTGGAGAATCTCATCTGCTCCATGGGTTTGAGTGAGTTGACAGAACTCGAGGAAGGCAGACTTGCTTCTGGCTTCACCCACAAAAGCCCAGACTGCACAGCACTGATTTTACAGCCAACTTGTCTACACACGCATGCAATTTGCACTGGTTGCGCTTCAATCAGTTCAAATACAATATGGGCCTTGTTGACATGAGGATATTTGCCAGAGACTCTGTTTGCAAGAGTGGAGGGAAGCCAATCTTACCACACTCTCTCTACTCTAAACCATGGTCTTTTCTCCAACTGGTGGCCAGGAATGTGGCAAAATGCAACAACCCACCAAATTTTGCCTGCTCTTATCAGCTCAAGATTGGGTCTTAATTCAGGATGGGAATCAGGCTCACTTTTCCCCTCTTCAGACTGATGGTAGTAGCTAAGTGTGTTGTGTATGTGTGTGTGTGTGTGTTAACAAACCCATTTATATATAAGGTATGGCCTGAAGAAAAACATCTTCTGGTCTTTGGTCTCTACTGGGTGGTGACCACTTCTTGGTGCTGGTCTTGCACCAGTGCTGGTCTTGCTTCATGGGGGCCAGTCACTCTAGTTTATTTGTATATTGCATTTTGCTGCATGTTCAGAGGGTTCCCAGGGATCCTTAATATGAACTGATGGAGAAACACAAGCTCATGATTATTTTTTTATATTGCTAACCATCAGTATTTTCCCTGTCCTAGTGGGCAGGCAGCCAGGTCTCAGCTGTGAACTGCATTTTCTCATATGATTTGTTTGTTGGGAGAGAAAAAAAACTAGCTAAACATATTTCATGTGCCATTAACTCTTTCTAGTTAACGTCAAAATTAACAAAAACTCAGCCATGTATTTCCCATACAACTTAGAGATGAAGCTATGTCAGTGTATAATTTAATTTCTCCTGAAAAAATATGTGTCCCTGCTGGCAAGTGAATGCAGAAGCATGTCCTTAGAACAATCATGTGCACAGGTTGCTCTTTTAGTAACCTGTAACCTGGAGTAGTAACCTGGAGATGTTTTCTAGCTCTGCCTGGGTTTACAATGTGACCTCCGGTACCTCCCTGCAGCTCTTTCTGTTCCCATCTCTTTGCACCATCCTCTCCATAGGGCATGGCGGGTTTTCCAGGGCTTGTCTGCCAACACTCTCACCATGGATTTGTTCTAGTAAATAGTGTCCTGATCTCAGCTTGGCCTTTTGGACAGCGTAAGAATCAAAACAAAAACAGTAATAATATGTTAATGGATGTATAAATGTCTTTAATTCAAGCCAAAGCCTCCAAGCCCTTGGAGAGGAGGAACAGGAGCAGGGCGTGGGAAAAGTGATAAGATGCAGCTCTTGCTCTGAAGGGATAAACTTGGCAGCGGTGGCCTCTCCCACCCAGCACAAGCACGTTCTTCTCCAGCCAGAAGCATGTTGTTGTGATCTTTTCCAATCCACGCTTTTATTTCATGATTATGTTGTACAGCTGATTTAGGGGACACGCATTTTCACTCATCGATGTCACAGAATCACAGAATGGTTGAGGTTGGAAGGGACCTCTAGAGATCGTCTAGCCCAAACCCCTTGCTCAGGCAGAGACACCCAGAACGCGGGGCATCCAGTTGCATCCAGGTGGGTTTTGAAGACCTCCAGAGAAGGAGACTCCACAACCTTCCTGGGCAGCCTGTTCCATGGTTCTGTCACCCTCACAGGAAAGAAGTTTTCCCTGTTATGGAGATGGAATTTCCTGTGTTTCAACTTATACCTATTGCCCATTGTCCTATCGCTGACCACCACCAAGAAGAGTTTAGCCCCCATGTGTCCTTCCCACAGAGCTCATGGTAGCTCCCAGGTTCAAAGGCAAAAACTTGGGCAGAAGGGCAGAAGGACATTCTCGGTGCAGGAACACTTTGCTCTCCACCTCGTCGTAGAGGCTCACCCAGACTTTCTGCAAAGTCCCTTACCTGTTGGTCCATCTCTGTGGCACAGTGCTGACATTCTACATCATGGGTCACATCAATCACTTGCACTCACGATGCTTTTACTGTCTCTCACCAAATGTAAAAGTCAGGGATGAGCATTAATATTTGATGGAGACTTGAGCGTCTTTCCGCCAGCACCTTTCCAGCGTCTTTCCAGCAGCAAGAGGAAGATTGAAGGGCTGATGATTTCCCAGCTGGCCAGAGAAGAGGGGAATCTCCTTCCTTCAAGCCAGCCAAGTTGCTCACACCAGCAGTTTTCCTGATCAGCCCCCGGGCGCCAGCGACGCTCAGTGTATGTGGACGCTTTGGTGACTCTGTTCAGCTGTTCCCTCTCCCGGGGGGCTCCCAGGTGCTGTCTTTCACATTTTCCCATTAGTCAGCAAGAGGTCCAGGCTGAAACGCCTGTGACAGACATGTCCTCGCTTTGTTGACAGGGGTTTCTCCAGCTTAGGAAGCAGTTCATTTCCATCCAGCGGAGACGGTCACATCAGTGCCTCCTAGGATCTATTCCCAAACTCTCTGCTTCTGCTGTGTCTTTGGTGTGAAACTGCTCAACCTTCCCAGTCCCTCCATGGTTACCCCTTTCCAGCATATCAGAACAGATTTATCTCTTTAGTGTCCATATAACCTGCCTGGGATGTCGGTCCCACTGTCCCACTGCTCCTCAGCCATTGCATCCTTTCAGTTCTTCCACTTACTAACACAGAAGGTTTGCTAGCCTGTGAGACAGCTCTCATCTGGCTGCTTTTTCTCCTTGCCTCTCTTCATCCCCCCAAATCTGTTTGTTCCAATATAAGGCCAACTATGTCTTTTGCACAGTTGGTTCCTTGAGCCTGGGTTTGCATGAGTGATTGAGGAGCACTTCCCAAAGGGCATTTTGCAGCTACAGATGAGCTGGACAGAGCTACCTCCAAAGAGTCTTCCAGAGGACAGGAGTTGCCCAAGAGCTCAGGGAACAGACTGCAGGTATCAGGACCAGCGAAAAAGGGAGCAGGATGCCTGAAGCAGGTGAGTGATGGAAATAAAGCAAGCGGAGGAGAAGGTTGACCTGCTATCTGCATAGAGGGAGGCCTCTGCATTCCTGTATTCCCCTCATTCAAGAGCACCTTTTTTGGGAACACACACAAGGAAACAGCCCCATCAGAGCTCTCACTTTCCTGCTGCTACCTTGTCTTGTCTTGCCAGGCCAAACTGAAGTGCAGGGTAAATACTAAAGACTGCAGCAAGGTCCAGGTATTTCCTTCTTATAGTGTCTGGCACATGCCTGCTTCCTTTCATGCTAGCACGCACAACATCATGTCCTTGTCACATTGCAATCCATGGCTGTGTTGGGGAATATGCAAGTAGTGTGGAGGGTCCAAGTAATGGATATGGATTTTCTGGGCAGGGAGCAAGGTGTGTGTATCCCTTGTATCCTTGAGAGCACCTGTGTGGTGGATGCTCTGCATTTCGGTATTTCCAGCCAGCAGTGCCACCTAAGGGCAGCTGAGAAGGCAGCCAGGCACCTGCTGCAGAGCCCTGGTTCCTCAAGTTGGGCCAGGACTTGACTCTTTGACTCTTAGCACTCACATGTATGGACCTTGACTTTATATGGGCCTTTGACAGCGGATATGGGTCATACTTGAAGATTGTCTCACTTGCAGGCCAGCCTTTCTCCCAGGAATCACAGAATCACAGAATATTAAAGGTTGGAAGGGACCTCTAGAGATCATCTGGTCGAACCTTCCTGCTCAAGCAGGCACACCTAGAGCATGTGGCACAGGGTGGCATCCAGGCGGGTTTTGAAGACCTCCAGAGAAGGAGACTCCACAACCTCCCTGGGCAGCCTGTTCCACTGCTCTGTCACCCTCACAGTAAAGAAGTTCCTTCTCACCTGGAGACGGAACTTCCTGTGCTCCAGCTTGTGGCCATTACCCCTTGTCCTGTCTCTGGCCACCAGTAAAAACAGCTTGTCCCCTTCTTCCCTGCATTCTCCCTTCCTGGACTTATACATGTTAATCATATCCCCTCTCAGCCTTCTCTTCTCCAGAGAAAACAGGCCCAGTTCACTCAGTCTCTCCTCATACGAGAGATGTTCCATTCCCTTAATCCCTCTTCTCTGGACCCTCTCAAGAATCTCCACGTCCCTCTTATACTGGGGAGCCCAGAACTGCGCACAAGGCTCCAGGTGCGAAGGAAGATTATTATTGAGCTCAACCTTCAGGATGGGACTGTCGTGGTGTCAGAGCAGGGAGTTCCCAAGCCCTGAGTCCTTCCTCTGGCCCAGCATCCAAAAGCCTGTAAGGATGTAGCCTTCCAGTCAATAATTTTTGCATCCAGTGTCATGGAGCTCCTTCTTTCAAAACAGCGTATTTCAGATTAGATTCACTGGCACATCTCAAGGGCATTTGGATCAGTCCCTTCATCCTTCTCTAACACATACTGAGCTTTCCTAACAAGGGAATTATCTGTGTTTGCGGATTTGCTCTGGTGGGACAAATGTAGATGTCACCTCTCAGATCCTTGCCTGCCCCAGTCTGCACTAAAACTAATGGAAGAGCCCTAGTTACTCCAGCTTACTTCCAACTAGGCATTTAGCTAAGCTTTAGGTGCATGCAAGTATCTCCTTATCTGTGAGTCCCAGGTCACGTCTAAGTTATAGTGCCTCTTTAAAATTGTTTCCTGCCTCTTTAAGCTTATTTCAGACTTCCCTGACCCTGCTTTTCTTGAGCTACAAACAGCAAGTTATTTTAGGGTATGACACTGTTGAGCTTTCATTTCAGTGTAAACAATATCGGAGATGGAGTGGTCTTGGCACAACGGAGCAGCTCAAGAGCGGTTAAGTGCCTGCTGCCTTTTTATGCACTCTTTTCCTTTGGAGATTAGCTAGTTCAGGTGATAATGAGTCTGCTGAAGAGCAGAAAGCTGCTAACAGCCAGGAAATTTGTTTCCTGGAAGAAAGGAACATGGAAAGGCCACGGCTGTCTCTTCTGATCTCTAGTGACTTTGCCTTGATGCGAATTCCCTTGGCCTTTTGGGGAGGGAGCCATCTAAAAGGGTTTGGACTGGGTGTGCTGCTGGCAGCAAGATATGTAGTGGTGGTTGTAAATCTGTGCATTGCACAGTCCAATAGCCTGGTATTGGGTGAAAGCTCTCTACTTTCCACTGCTCTGATCAGTCAGCCCCACTCTGGTCATAAGAAATTTGGCTGAAAGCAAAAAACACATCAGCTGATTGACCCAAGGTGATTCTCTGGCTTTTTTTCTTAGTTCTGCAGCTGGCCTCCAATCACTGCAGGGTTATTGCCTATCCTTGTTTGTACATGAGGAGAAGGAAGCACTGAGGCAGGTTGTGATTCCCTGGGGGCCACCCAGGCAGAATTTGGGATAGGATTTAACCTTTCTGGGTTGAATCTTGCATGATAGACATTTGTTAACGTTGTGCTTCTTTATGTCCAGGTCCGAAATCAGATTATACTGAAAATCTGGATTCCCTGTTGAGATTTAGGGCCACCTCTAATTAAATCCACTCTGTCTTTGCAGATAGGACTCTGTGGTGGGGACTACTTATTATGCATGTAAGCCCATCACCCACCAGTCCTTTTTAAGTCTGTAAAGAGAAATAAGACTATCTGAGAAGCATCTTTTCTCATGCTCGAATAGATATGTGAACTGAGGTGGATCGGTTGCACCCTAAAAGTGCTGGTTTCTTTCCTTTGACTCTGTAGGGTCTACATGGTAACTAACCATGATTAGTTAGCTGAGGCATCCACCTTGTCGCATCCTGAAGTTATGCTGAGAAGAATCTTACCCATCCCAGGATTTCTGTCAAAACTGTCAAAATATTTCGAGGCAGATCTTCAAATGGTGTCATTTGTCATCATTTCATTTACACCACATGAGGATCAGCCCCTGACATTCCTTATTCTTCTTGCTGTATTCAGCTCCTACTACCATGCTGTGTAATCAGCAGCATTGCAAGACAAGGTTCAACACAGCACTCTTGTGATGGTCACTATCCTTGAAAACAAAAGCAAATTTCTGTCCTACTTGGGTGTAGACAAATGATTGAAGCAGAGTTACAGAGGGCTTTAGAACCCAGAAAGCAGGGGGAAAAAAATTCAAGGTATTTACATGATTAGAAAGTCAGGCTTCTGGTTTCAGGGTACTATTACTGCATGCAGTTGAACATCCATGGACTGCAGTGGTTGATTACATTTCTTTCAGAATTTAGCATTTCAGAAGTTAGGATTTTTTAGGCTATTAGAATTTAAGTATTTTGTCGTGGCTTTAGGTGTATTGGAGAGCTGGTAGAGGGCTCAAAGAACCCAAAAGATCTGCTGACCTTGCATTTTCTAGCTCTTAACAGGAACTGCACTGCCATCCCAGAAGAGACCCCAGGAGAACTATGATAGGAAATTTCACTCTGACAGTTCCCTTCTTGATAGGATTATGTCCCAGGACTGAAATGAGCTGTCAGAGGATGTGACATTTGTGGGAGCACGCAGGTTTACAGGCAAAAAAATCGCTTATCTGCAGCAAATAATAAAAATATCAGCCATCAGGAAAGAAAATTTATGCTCAGCTTTCAGAACAGACCAACAGACAAATCCTTCTTCTTGACCATTCCCCAGCATACATCCAGAGCAATGGTGTCCCGCTGCTCTCTTCAGAGGTTAACTATGGAGCAGGAGAACTGGGCCTGCTGGGGAAAATCCTACCATTTTCTGGCAAAAAGATGGATTTGCTGGAACTGGGACTTCAGACCCTGTGTGTTCATCAAGAACACTTGAGAGCTGGGATTTGAGCTGGGAGGAACCTGGAGCTCAGTAGCATTTTTGTGAAATCAAAAAGCATTTTCCAGTACTGCCTTCCAGCACAGGTTTCCTAGCAGGGGCTGCAAAGCTGTGTTCAGCCCTGCCCAGGGGCTGTCACCTGGGCCAGGGACCCAGAATCAGAAACCTATTTGAAATAATTCTTTGACCTATAATTGGTTTTTATTGCTACAAGCCCTGTGCGAGTTAGGTCAGCCCCATTACTTTAATGGGCGGTGAGGAATTTTTGAGATGACTTACTGACCGTGGAAAAATGCATGTGGCAGACGGTATCAGTATTAGATCAAAAAAAAACCAAAACCATGCAAAGCCTTTGAAAACAAAAACAGCTGATAGACTTGGAGCAATGGACTGGAGCAGCAGCCCTGTCTGAACAAAAACCAGGGAGGGAGGGAGGATTTTTGGGTGTTCGCCAGCTGGGAAGAAACTCACAGTCAAATTCGCCTACATTTCCAAGAAGGGTTGTCCAAAACTCGCCGTTTGCCTCGTTTCCACGTGGCTGATGTGGCCGTGACCGTTTCACCTCCTCGATGGATGTTGAGGGGTTCCCCCAGGGCAAAGCTCCTTAGCTAAGGATGTGGCTATCCCCACTTTTGGGGAGCATGGAGCCGCATCCCGGTTTCTGCACAACCAGCTGCTTGGTTGAAGGGCAGAGAGCAGCACAAGGACAAACCTCCAGCCTTGTCTTTCATTGCAAAGGTGTGAAACGCACCCTGCGGGTGCACATGAGCGAGGCAAAGAATGAGGAGAAAATCAAATCAACCACAGAGTTTGATAATTAAGGGTAGCTTTTTACAGTGTTACTTTTTTCCTCCCAGACAGACATTCTTCCTCTTATTTTCACTCCCTATATTTCATATTGTTCCCTCAGAAACTTTGATACCAGCCATATCTTACAAATCCTGAGCCCTGCTTTGTAAAACATGAGATGAAAGCCAGGACAGATTTAAACTCTCATTTCCCAGACCCCAATGCCTACTTGTTTACTGTTTTGTGTTGCTTTACGATTCCAATTAAAAATATGCCTGAGTAAAGAGAAAGGTTTCTAAAGCCTTTAAAGCCTCCACGTGAATGCACACGGAGCAAGCAGGAAGGAGCCGTGAAGCTGTAGATTGCTATGAACTTTCCATGACACCATTCAGTGTTTGTTTCCAGACTTATTTTTATTTATGAATGCAGTAGCATTTATTACTGATTTTATCTGCAAAGATAACACTTCTTCCCTAGATGGTTTCTACGCTTCAGTTATAATTACTGTGTGCTCCTCAGACATATTTCTGCATTGTTTAACGCAGTATGGTGTCAGAGCTGTAACCACTGCAGTTTATCATTTGGGTTCCACCTGATCCAGGGAATTCAGAAGCACTTTGGGATCTCCATGTCCAGGTGTGCTCGCTTGCCATATATTGACTCACTCCAGGAATATAGGTCCTGCCAAGGAACCATTCTTCTGCTATGCCAGGGACTGTAGAAGCATCAAACATAAAGGCCACCTCTGCTTGGAGGAATTTATCTAGGCATCCCAGAGACACAGGGTGCATTTCTTCTTCTTCTGCCACAGCATCTTTGAAAATATATTCTCTCTGTAATGTGCTTCTTCAAACACTCAAACACAGATGGCAACGCACTTGAATGTGCTGCTCATACTGCGTTTGGTTCAATTGATCTTCGGTACTCTGCGCTACTCTGCAAAGTTTGCAGTGACCAAAGAATTCTCCCTCCAAATCTAGGGTGCCCAGGGGATCAAAAGGGGCATCAGTCCCTGGACCCTCTTTTCCTATTTCTTGAGATCTGTCTGTGCCTGACAATCTGAAATTTGGCAAGCTCCTACCTGTATTCATCTGCTGCCAGAGCAGCGGTGGTGGCGGTACCTGCTGCTCTCAAGCTGTGGAAGATCTTAAATGGGACACTTGACCACAGTTCCACAAAAACTCACTGAGAAATGAGTCCATTGAGGAAAAGGAGATGTCATTTAGTTCTGCCATTCCGTCCTGGATCTCATCCTGCTTCTTCCTGCTCTGGAAATCAGATCTAGGAGGGAACTGCACTTTCCAAAAGGTGTCCAAGGAACAGCTTAACTGCTAGTCTGTGTTTATGTTCATTTTAAGCCAGGGAGAATTAGGCAAGCACTTATAGTTAAGGAAAAGAAGAATGTTTCTTGCTTGGAGGATCGTCAAACACTGCTACAAGTTGCCCAGAGAGGTTATGGAGCCTTCATCCACCCAACTGAACATTGTCCTGGGCAACTTGCTCTAGGTAACACTGCTTGAGCAAGACATTGAACTAGATCATCTCCAGAGGTCCCATCCAACCTCATCAATTTTATAGTTCTGTACCTTTTTTTCTGTACCTTTTTTTTATGAGTTGACACTGCGTAGAAATATCAGGCTTCAGAGAATGGCAAAGCTCACTGGCATGTCTCTGTCCTTGCTTTGGATTCAGTTCTCTTTTCCATCTGGTATCTCTATATCATATGCTGAGGAATGCATCTGACTTGTGTGCATCTTTGATTGATTTCCCCCTTTTGTTTTTGTTTAAGATGGAAAATAACAGTTAACCTAATAAGTTCATCATTTGGTCTTCCAGCTCCATGTAACCAAATCACATGCTGGTCAATGGAGGACATCTTTGCCCATTTTTGATGTGATTGTCTTCCACTGTGTTACTCTTAGATATCCAAACTGCCTCCATTCTTGTATGACACTGCTTTAAAAATGAGCTTGAGTTGAATGACGCATGGTATTTGCTGTTTTTTTCAGAACTGACAATAAGTCTTCCATCCAAAGTGTTGGGCAAAAGTCTGGTATGGACTTGTAAACCAACAAAGCTGTTGCTCACAAATACCTCATCCCCTGTAAAAGTCTAGGATATAGTTAAAATGCTGCCCATGTCTCCATCTGCACCTTTATCTCACAGCAGATCACCTGTCCTGCCAAGCATCACCTTGTTTAATGCTGGTATCTATGTAAACCATTCCCTCAAGCCTGTCTATATTTTCACTGTGCAGTCTCAGCCTTGATATAAAGTCTTTATGATGTTAATTATTTTTGCTGGCTTGCCATAATAGTTCAAATTGCTCTCAAGTGAGTCATGATGAAGTCTTTTAAATACCCACTTGAAATCCATAAAATTTATGATGAGTATTTTTGCTTTTTGATGGTTTCTTTGATGTTTGGTGTTAGGGTAAAAATCTGTACAGTGCATCATCTTCTAGGTCAAAATGCAGCCTACCTTTCTTCCAGGAGTTTGTCTCAAACACTTTTATCCTAGAGCAGAGAAAGAGAGGATGTGGTATCTCCTTAGTTGTTGAGGTTTTTGTTAGTAACTTGTTCCTGATGCCTTGACTTTGATGGCTTTTCCTCATCCCCAAGCTTTGTTCCATGATTCTAAGAAGTAATGATGTGATTTCTGATTTTCACTTGAACTCCTTCATATCTTCAGAGCCTGATTACAGTTTTTGAATACCGCTATGTCTATTCCTTGGCATTAACATTTGCTCCTTCATAGGGTTTGAGATCATATTCATCCAGTCTTTATATTCCCTTCCTGGCATGTGTTGTTGCTGGCATCTTTAAAATTTTCCAGAAACTTAATTTTATCATTTCTCTTATCTTTAAAAATAATTTAGGAGTATGGGCTTGCAAATGGTTTGAATTTCTTTGACATGTTGTTTGCCAGATCCACTACCCTCTCCTGTTTCTGTCACTGATGTTTTTATGAAGATAGGTTCATGACCTGTTTGCTCACTCCTGGCCCTAGAGAATCAGTGTTTCGTGTTGTAAAACCCCCATTGACATGTCCCATTAATGGGAACACACAGTGCTTTCTGGTGCCTTGCAGTGCAGTTTGAAGGGAAAACTGTACCTATGTCTGCAGACCCATATAATATTTGATGGTTCATTTGCAGATAAAATGACTTAAAGATTTAGTACTTTCATGCAGGAACACTCACAGTTATATTAGATAAGTTAAAATATTTGCCTTAATAAGGATTATAAATGATTAAGTGAGGCATAAATCAGTTTTTCTTGTGGGTGCATTATTGCATGAGTGATCTCTGTGAAGCTCTTGGTTTTCTCTGAAGCATTTGGAGACAGAAAGCTGGTCTGGTCTGGTACTGGTAATTCCTACATTCTTGTGGTTGTAGCCAAAACTGTTATATTATGGCTTATTATTCCTAGCATCTGCAGAGAGAAATAGCTCCAGCATACTGCATTTTTGTTACCAAACCATATTTCATCCCATGTGTGAAGGACTCAGTGATATGGAAAACAGAGCCACCAAGTACTAGATCTAACTAAGGTCTGTTTGTTCTACTAAGTACTCTGGACACCAAGTTAGATCTTGGTCATCTGGAGAACTTGAAAAAAAATCCTAAATTTACTAAAAATCAGAGTTTCAGTCAGGACTGCACTTTCACACTTCAAAAGCCAGGAGTAGGCTGATGAAGATAATCTACTTTAGTCAAAACAAGGATTCACTCAAAAAAAAAATCCACTTTAACGAGAATGAAACAAAACACCATGACTTGCTCAACTTATATATATGTATAAAAAACTTATATATAAGTTATATATATAACATATATATAGTTATATATAACTTATATATGTGTGTTTTTATATATATATATATATAACTTATATATAAATATATATATATGCACCAAATTTATTTTTCTTTTTGCTATAGAAGTTTCCTATAGCATGAATTTATAAATGGTCCCTTGGAAAACTTCTGCTTTAATTAAATGACATTAAATGGCATTTTCCAGCTAGAGGCTGTCAGCTGTCTCCGGGCCAAACATAAGCCACCTGAGATTCACCAGGAAAGTGAATTAATTCTTGATTGGGGTGCTGTTACCTTTTGCAGTTTGTGCAAGGACGGGCACTATCACAGGGATGACTATAATCTATATAATGGCACATGCTGCAGGTCAGTCATTTGCCTTCTCTGTGCTCATCTAGAAGGGAGTAATTCCTCCCTTTCTATTTGGAAAAATCCTTCAGGGAGGGCTACGTCTTTGCAGTGACCCAGAACCCTGGATCTGGCAAACTTCAGCCCATCTTGTAGAGAAGGATGACAGATGATATCTTTATTTTACTGGTCCATCTGCTAATTAAGGTCTTTATACTGTCTGTTATGGGTTATGAGGATGGGCTGCTGCCCTATATTGTGCAGTGTTAGAATGAGGAAGAAAAGGGAGGGATTATTTAATAAGTAGAGCCCATGAGATTGCTCATGTGGGAGTCCGAGTGAGCACCAGAGCAGAGAGGATTTGCCTCAGTACTCAGATGTTGGAGAATGTTTTGCTTCTGAGTCACGAGTTGAGGAATGCTGAAGTCCAAAAATTGTTTGTCTCAAGGAGATTCTGTCAAGTGGTTTAGATCCTAAATATAAATTCAAAGTTTTCTCATCTCTACAGATGAAGAAACATCCTTTTCTCATGCATGCTCTTCTTGCCATGTACATGATGGCCAGGATTCAGGATGCGACATTCACCGTGAGGTGGTCCCAAATTGGCTCACTGTAGCCATGTGTCTCCTGGGAAACCTTGCAGTGTCTCCTGGTAAACTCTGACCACTGGACAAAACAGTCCCGGAGTCCAAGAGAAGCATCACCTTTAACTATCTGCTTATTAACACTAACACTGCTAACTAACACCACTTCTTTGGGGAGCTCTTGGGGTGTCCTAGAGGAGAATCCCATAAAGACTTGCAGGAGAGCCTGCTGGCCCCGCGTTTCCGAGCACCAATATCGTGCTAATGTGTTGCTGTCTTGCTTTCAACCTACGCCAGTTCTCGCCTTTGGCACAAGCCATGGTCCCTCATCCCTGCCAAACCAGTACAGATGTTTTGACACCCACCAGAGCCCAGATAATTACAAACAGAGGTGGGAAGCTGGTTGTGGCTGTTTTCTTTTCATTGCCTGAACTTTCAGCCGTTCTCAAGCAAGGCAACTCCCACTTTCTGTCACTGCTTTCAAAGGCATTCCTGTGGGCTGGGTTGCTAATGTTCATTTTATTACGGAAACGGCTAGAAACTCCAACCCAACTGAGGTTCCCACTGTGCTAGGTGATGTAATAGTGACCACAGGGCAAACAAGTGCAGAGATGGCAAGTGAAAGGATGGAGAACTTACCTTTCAAGAGGAAAGTAACACTGTTTTGATCCTTAGCCTAGCAGAAACAAAAGCTGCAAGGGGTTGCGTTGTTCACCATGAATCCACAGTGGGTACCACATCTGGGAGGGAGAGGAATTATCTCACTATGAAGCAGCACTGGCCCAAGACCCAGCAGGTGCAAAGCAGATGGGAAGGCTTTTTCCTAGCAAGTGGGAGAGTTTCTGAGAGATTCTAACTCAAAAGAATGAGAATTCAAGCCAGCTTTCCAGATGTGAGGCTGCAAACTTTATCTCATCTTAAAATGAGCTTTGAAAGAATTTTGAATGTGATGGAGCCATGTGATTGTTGAGCATGGAGGAGAGGATGCTGCGGTTACTTCTCATCCTAGGTCCTTGTAGAAGGCTGTCCCCTTTCCTGAGAGCTTGCAAGATAAGTAGATAAGATGAAAGAAGAAGTAGTGTCTCCTGTTTTAACTAATGAAGACGAGAAGTGAACATGCTCTTTCTGGTATGTTTTTGTACATCTCTAAAAAAAGGGAATGTAGCCCAGGACCACGAGCTGTGTTCCTCCAGGCATTTACAAATAGCCAGCCTTGAGTTTAACAGGTGAGAACTGATTTATCAGTTGTCAAATGCATCTGCTCTGGGCCCATCAAGAACATATCTGGAAGGAGAAAGACTAAGAAAACTTCCTTATGCTTCCTGGACAGAGGAAAATACAACCTCATGTGTGTTTGCCCCTTTTGCCATCAGGATGCTTTGAGGTCCTGAGAGGCCTCCTGGTTGCACAGGTCCATTTTGTCCTGTAGTCGGGGCTGAGTAGTGGTTGGATGGAAGATGACTGGCACAAGCTCAACCTCAGTTTTGGGGGTTTGGGTTGGACAACAGCTTGAGCTGCATTCATTACTCTCCTCTCAGGTCCTGAATGTGAATTTCCTCATTTGCCTCATTCTCAAGCCCGAAGGAGGTTTTCATCCGACATTATTCCAGTTTGTTTCCGTTGCTGTGGAGACCAATTTAAATGAAACTCTAGTATTTTGAAAGAGAATATGATTCTAAGTCACTTATGATGCAAGGTCCCGTGCTAATAGCATTAGCATATTATTTGATTATGGTGGCGTGTGGAGAATAAATTCCAAGTCATTTTTGCCTCTATTGCATCTTAAAGAAAGAATAAGGGAAAAGCCATGGCTTAGCCAATACTAAAGACCTGTAAGTGAACTCACGATTTCTAGTGCAACAAACTCTGTGTGCGAGAAACTCAGAGCTTTGGGGGTCACAAGCATATTTAACCTCATGACAACGAAAGCATCTTCCTGCAAGTCTAATCAGAGCTGTATTTAAATGACAACTCACATGGCATCTGCTATAGGAATATTAATATTGGGGGATGTTTCTAGCAAGGGAAGAGGGAGTGTGTAGGAAGGAAGACTGAAAAAAAGTGATCAGAAATGGAGGTCAGGGAGGTGTTGGGTTGTCTTGATCAGAAAATAATCAGTGTACAGGGGCTGGTCTGTCTTTGGCTTGCTGCTGGATCACTTTTGAGCTGTTGGGCTTCTTGGTGTGTCCAGTGGAGTTGGTATGACTTGGATTACTCGACGAGGAAAGTTCAGGGTTATTCATCAAGAGCAGCAGCAGCCTTTATGGGCAGTGCAGAGGGGTAGCTGCAATGCTTAAGTGGGGCATCTGATACGGAGGGGCTGAATATAGCCCTTCATCACTTTATTTCTCCTTTTCTTCCTTATCCTTTGTAATTCCCCCAGGGAAGGGACCTTGTCTTTCTCTACTTCCACTATGTGCTGTTAAAGGACCACACAATAGGCTGGAATCTTGTTCTTAATGATGGGTAGACAGCCAGGGTGGCTGTTTGAGCGGTTGAGCTGATGTTTCAGCAGTGCCTTCAGAGCCCAGTTGGAGAGCAACTGTGCAAGCTGCTCTCTGACAGGCACACAATATGAAGGACAAATTTCAAATTGCTTTAAGAGAGCTTTCTTCTTGCTTTTTACCTTCACTATCTTAGAAATAGTTTCACCCTAATACTTCTTTGGAGGATTCAGCATGTGGATTAAGTGCTTCCTTAGGCCCTAATTGAAATATATATATATGTGTGTGTGTGTGTGTGTGTGTGTGTGTGTGTGTGTGAAACTCTCCCAGGGATGCTTTCTCTGACAGTAGAAGCTGCATAGATGAGAAATGAACAAGTCCCAAATCACAGGGGACTGGGACTGTCTCTTTTATTGGGTACCAGCCCCTGAAGAAAAACCTGGTTTGCAGGGGATGGTCCCTTCCACCTTACAGCAGGTGGACACATCTAAAACTGACATGTCTGAGCAATCATACCCTTTGGGCTCTTGATGGAAGAATTCTAAAACCCCTTAGTGCATATTAAGTCTCCTCAAGGTGAATTGAGATTCACTTGTTGGTTTTTTCAGGATGTCATGACACTTCCAGGCCTCAAATCTTCCATGGAGAATTCAAGGGAAAACAACTGGATAAATGACAGCTGAAATCCTAGGAGAGAAAAACAAGCAAAAGAGAGTGTTTTTGAGTCTCCAGCCATATAGGACACACATTGTCTGCAGCATGTTCCTCCCTGTCCATCCAAATCATGGGATAATTTGAGCTGGAGGAACCATCAGGAAGCCTCTAGTCCAACCTCCAGCTCTAATCTGAGTTACTCATGAGATCAGACCTAGCCTGCATCCTCTGACCTTGATGACCTTACAGTCCCAAAGGTCCTTTCTCTCTCCATAGGTCTTTGTCTTTGCTGTTGTGTACTCCCAAGTGCCCTTGTCACACTACTCTGACGGGCCCCCAGATCACTTTACTGGCAGCCAGCTAACTCCCTGGGGAAGCTTGTTGGCTAAAATATCACCCAAAGAGAAAAAAAAAAAAATGATAAGCACAGCTAGAGGAGAGAAAAGTGGGTCTGGACTTCTGGGCTCTGGGCCCACACAGAGATGCACTTGCCAAAAAGGAAAGAGAAGAGAGATCTCGAAAAGGAGATGAGGATCTTCTCCATTTCCCCATCACTCCTTGGCCAAGTGATCTTGAACCAGGCCTTCCAATGTGTGAATGTTTTATTGATTCCCCTACAAACAAGCTTTAAGGTTTCTCTCCCAAGTTAAGGAGCGATGGAAATATATTACTTCTGTAAAGAGCCTAGACTGGCAGTTTTTCTGTAATACAAAGTGCAAATATTTGGGCTTCCCATGCACTTCCCTGAATAGAAATGGCACTAAATCACGCATAAGTAGAGCAGGTTCACACTTCCTCATAGAGAAAGTTTTCCTCTGCTCTCCTGGAGCATTGAAGACCTACACTGCAGTCTCCATAAAACTGGCTATAAAATTTAACGTGGCCCATTAGGTAGCCGGAGGAAGTCCTGGCTGGGATTATGCTGTGATTCACCCTTTTCCCCTGCTGAGCAGCCTGCCGGCAAGTGAAAAGTGGGCTGATGTTTGTTTAAGCAAGGCAAATCCCCCACATTGCGCTTGCTGTGTGTTCCTCTCACTGCCACAAGTTTCTTTTATCTCATTCCTGAAATCCCCACGACCATGTCCAAAGCGAAGGAGCCAAGGTCCTCCGTCTGGGCCACCAGAGAGATGCACTGGGCACCCTTTGATGTGCTCCAAAGAGCAGCTGTGCAGGTCCAGACGATGCTACCTCATCTGCTTTATATGCCTTGCACAGCTCGTGGGCCCCAGCACAAGGTTGCTGTTGCATGTCAAGGTGCTGGGTCCTCATGAGATATCTCCACATTCTCTTAATGCATCTCCCACCTAGCGCCACCAAAGTAGGTTTTCCTGGGAATCAGAGGGAAGATGGAAGGTCAATTTGAAACCAAGTTTCCCCAGCCTTCCTTCAAATCATCCATCTCTTTCTCATTTACGTCTGGAGAGTTGCATCCAGGCCAACAGGTATACATAGGACAAATTCAGATGCTTTCAACCAAAAGGCCAAATCGTGATGGTGAAGTCAAACCTGGTCACTATCATGTAAGGTGAGATCTGTGATTAAGTGATATAATGTGTAGATGAGGCACATAGGGACATGGCTTAGTAGGTATGGTGGTGATGGTTTACAGTTGGACTTCACGATCTTAGAAGTCTTTTCCAACCGTAATGATTTTATGATTCTATGATAACTGTACAAGTGCCCGGCCTGGCATGGACACAGGGTTTTACAATGTTTTGTAGTTTCAGAGGAAGGACAGATTTAAATGTGTTAATTCTCTTGCAGAGCCCATTTGGGCTTTCACCATGCTGAATGGCAGAGATGTGGCCCTTGCAGTGGCACTCCACTATGACTGCTTTGGCCTGATGGCTAAGGGGCCAAGTTTCCCCTTGAAAAAAACAAAGCTTACAAATAACCAATCCTGTCTCCCAAAGCAGGATGCCTCAACTTAATTCTACACAGTGAGAAGGAGCCAGTTTGGGCCCATAGTAAGGCTGTATCTGGAAAAAAAAAAAATGATTTCTCATTGTGCTGTCTCTTTCAATGGCATTTCCTAATGAAATCAATAGCACCTGCAGCAGTAGGTTAAATGGACTGCTTGTGCCTCCACCCAAACCCTTCTAGGGAGGACCCCAACCCCAGCAAGAACTGCACATACTACCTGCACACAGAAAGGAGTTAATCTGGTAAATCTGCACTGCCTTGTCCATGGCTGCAACCTGGTAGCTCCCTAGGCAAAGGTTACAGTGTCCTTCTTGAGGGCACTTCATCTTTTTTATAGTTACAGCTGAGCACTGCTATCTATGCTTTCTCTATCTATTTCAAATCAAAGAGCCTTTTTTTTATTTTTTAATTTTTATTCCACCTCATCAAATTGTTACTATTATCTTAGATATGAGGATTCATGAAAGAGAGGGTCAGGGACAATGTTGTTTCTGCAGGGTAAATGAAGCCTGTCCCATCCCACGCTGCCTGCTCTGCTATTTTTCTTTATTCTCAGGTTTAGTTTGTTGCCGCCTGAGAGGGCTCTGAGATAAGCACATAGCTAGGCACGATACTGCAAGGTTGCTCATAAACCAGGATCACGTTTCTCTCCTTTTATCTTCAGCACTGAAGCAACTGAAAATAGAAAGAAAAATATATGCACACTGCTATGTGGACCAGGCAGCCCAGCCTGAAGGGAGAAGGGTCTCTAGGCCAAATGTTAGTCTTCCAAATATTGACATGAAAAGTTGAGCTTCACAGACCGAGGGGCAGATTTTCTTTTTAAAGGATAACCACCACACACAGTTCATGCTGATAAACCATTTGCACGATGATAAATTGTTTGCACGGACACACATTTGGGTCATTGCCACCCAGGGGTCTTTCTCATTGCAGGGATGTGATTTTGCAGTGAAGTCCAGGGTTATGGGACAAAACCAGCAGGTAAATTCTTGAGCATCTCATCCCACAGGAGCAGTGTTTGCAAGCAATGAGAGTATGTGTCGTGTGCTCCATGCAGCAGGCCGGGGTCGGGAGACATGTCCAAGGGTGCAAATCTTGCCAGGCATCAGGCACAAGGAGCCAAAAATAGCACTGTTGCACCCATAACACGTTTTGGTTGGCATCCCAGAGATTTGTGATGTTATGGGAGAGCAGAATTAGCCTCGATTTGACCTTTTTTTTACAGTCCTAGGTATGAATCAGACAGTATCATCTCATTTATCCGGCTGGAGGACAGAGCCTGCTTGCCATGAACATCCCATGTTGTGGCAAACAAGAAACTCTCAGCATATCCAGCCCTCTTTCAAATCCAACCCTCCTGCATTTCCAAGGATCTCTGTGCTTTTTCTGCTAGAAAAGCAGCCGTGTTTGTATTTTTCTCTCTTCATGCTTGTGTGTACATGTGGTGGGGCAATCTCCTGTGACCTGCAAGGCTGCTGCGGGAGGAGCAAAGCTCTGCCTTTTATGTTGCAGTCTCTCTCTCTCTTTCTCCTCTCTTTGTCCTTCAAAGAATTGATTCCTTTTAAAATAACTGTGATATATAATGCTTTGAGGTCAGGATGATCTGACTTGGCTCTTTTCCCTCATCTCTCTCTTGCCCTTTTTCTCCAGCACTGTGATTTTCTTTCCTGATTCCCATGCTCTTCTGAGGCTAACAGTGCTGGAGAAAGCACCCGCTATTTCTATATTCCTTTTTCTAATTGTTCCTACAAATGCAGGCAGATCACTGACACTAATGGGCAGAGAGGATGTTATTTGTTTCTTCTAATCCTTGTCTCACTCCCTCTGCCTCTCCCATCAACTGGTTTCTCTCTGACACGCAGACTCAACAACACAAGCAGAAGCAATGTGGAGCAGCACCATCTGTTTATTCAGCAAGTTGTGAGAAGGAAAAGGTGGTGATGTGCACCAGAGAGGGATGCAGCCTGGGGAGATGGAGACTCCTTGCTCTTCTTCTCATCTGCAGGATGGCCCCTGCTCCAGCCCCAGACAAGGCTATTGCCTCCCAGGGTTCCCCCTTAGCACTGCTATGAGTTCCTTGTAGGAAGGTACTCAGGACTTGCAGCATCCTGCTTCAACCACGTTGTATTCAAGGAGTTCTCCCAAGCCTGGGGTTGGACCTTCTATGCCTGGGGGAGGGACACAGGGACCTCTATAGGGTAATTCTCCCCATTCAGTGTTAGAGGCTTAAGATAATCGAGATGTTTCACCTTTTGAAGGTCTCTTCACATTGTCTACAGAGCAAACGTAGAGTAACTCAGGCTAAATGTCATTTAGATGGCTGAAATTGGATAAGAAAAAACATGTCCTTTGCCCCTCTGTGGGACAGATCCCTGTCCATAAAATGGGGATGCTCTTCCTCTCCCTGTCCAGTACCTAGCACCCTATGTTGTACAGCTTTTGGAAAGCACGTGGAAATAAGCAACAGAAACAAATTAAAAAATAAAGTCTTCAAAGACCCTTCAATGGGGTCAAAGATGTTGAAAGGATATATGCTATTTCCATGGCTCAATAGCCCAAAGTTTATCCAAATTTAATTGCCTGAGAACTTGGCCCATGTAGTCATCGCCAATGGTAGCAGGTGAGATGCTTCATAGCAGGACCTGGAGAACAAAGCCCCAAAACAGAAGCAGACAGGATCTGGAAGCTTGAGCCAAGGAGGAAGAGCTGGACATCCCGCAGACATCATCCTAGGTGCTCGAGATACCAAAATGAACAGAATTCCTGAAAAAAAAACTCCCATAGGCACTCAGTTAGGAGGCATTGCCCATGCCCAGCAGTCCTACCTGATCTGAGGTCCCTCAAAGCATCCATTTCCCACCACCTGGGATACAGGTACCCTTCTCCATTTTGGGAGTGCAGATGCTGATACTCTGCTGATACTCACCCTGTAAGTTCACTTCCACTGCCTAATACCCAAAATTCCGGCCATGCAATACTGGATATTACGATATCCAAGTGTTTTCATGCAGCTCACCTTCCCCTTCCCTGCATAAAATCACCCTCACACATCATGAAGCGTTGAAAACATTTCTCCCCCATCAAACACACTGGTTGACAAAAGAACTTAAATCTCACAAGACGCATTTTCTCTCTCTCTCTCTCTCTCACCCAGCGTGATTTATCTGTTTCAGGTCATATTTCAGCATAGATTACATGCAAGGTTTGAAATTCTAGCAGGGGCAGGCGCTGGTCTCCATGGCGGAAACCAAGAACAGAGCAGCCCAGGGAGGAGCAGATAATGCACGTCCCAGTGCCGACAGTAGCGGTCACCGTGTCTTTGAGCAGCCTCCATCCTCCACTCGGGACTGCAGCTCCCTTGTGTTTCTCTGTAGCTCCACAGTCAGGTTTCAGCCTAGCCATTGGGCTGGGTTTTAGATGACAGCAACGCAATGGCTTTCTCAGCCCTCGTGCAGAGGGTTCTACACTCCCCAGAACTGCAGAGATGGACAAAGGATTTTAGTGCTCTGTGAAGCTCTGAAGGACACCAAAGTAAGGGGAGATCGTGCAAGGTGAAGATGGAGATGGGTCATGAGGAAAATCTGTCAGCAAGAAGCGGAAGGGAAAAGTGCCTGGTTCAAGTGAACTTTGCCACCGGTTTGTCAGATTAAACATTTAGGAGGTGACTTGCCAAGCATCCTCAAACTGACAAGGAGTGTTTATCCCCCTTTCGCACAACAGATTGTCCAAATGCCATCCAAATGGGAAGGGATGGGGAAGGCTCGTTAAATAAACATTCCTCCTGTGCCACACTTGTCCTCATGGCATCCGAGGGCATTCTGGCAGCCCATCACATGCGCTGACTAATATATCGGACATGTTGTTTGTTCTGCGGGTTGTTTGTTCTGCCCGTGCCAGCAGAAGCATGTGAAGTGCCTTGTTTCGGAAGGGTTGTTTGTCTTTTTTTTTTTTTTTAAGAATAGACATTGCTGTGTATTTCCGCTAGAGTTGGCAGAAACATGCTGCTGGCAGCTGAGATGCAGGCAGGATCCCTCGCCACGATGGGAAGTCGCTCCAGCATCGCATACAGCTGCATGATCCTGCAATACATCCCTCCTAGAGAGGAGCTCTGCGCCCCCCACGTCCAAGGGGTTGTCCACTGTGATCTCCATCCTGGAGATTTTGGTGGCCTTTTCACTCATTTGTACTGCCCGTAACCCATGAGGCAAGTTTTATGTTTGAGATCAAGGTCTTGAGATCAAGATCTTTGAGATGGAGATCTTGGAGATCAATATCTTGAGAAATCAAGTCCACTTTCCCGTTGTGTCCCTTGAGCAGTACAAAGCAACCCTAAGGCATGCAGAACAGAATTTAGGGACCTAAACTGCACAACAACTTCTGCTAATAATTGAAGGAATATCTCAAAAAAGCTAGAAAGGAGGGTTGCCTACAAGCCCTCTTCTCCCCTGTTGCCTCTTAGTGGATTATTTCTAGCAGGCTTATACTGTTCCCTCCTGAAAAAAATAGTTTTCTTTAAGTTTTAATCAAGACAAATTCAGCAGAGAGGTCTAAGGCTTTGTCATTTCCCATCACAGGTAGGTATCACACTGTGGAAGCAGAAGCACAAGCCGAAACAATGAATCGCTAATGACCAGTGGGATCAATAAGCACCGTGTGCTCCTCTAGAGCACAGATCTTTGTTTCTGTACAAAACAGAGATCATCCAAAAATGCATTTATTAGTTTTATCAGTCCCTACACAGGCCAGTGCTCTGTACAAATCATGGGCAATTGCATGCAGCTCAAGGCAGGTTGAAAACTCCATCTGTCCTCTCTGCAACTGTCCACGGGAGCTGGGAGATTTAACTGTGATGAAGAACCAGAGCCTTCCCAGGTGCACTTTTTCAAGTCCATGAGTGCAAGGAATTTCAATTGCAGCCTCTGGCTTATGGGAGGGAAAACTGTCGTCACATTAGCTGCTATGGTTAAAAAAAAGGCTTTTCTGAGCAACAATTTCCAAAAGAGACTGAGTAATTATTTTACTCAGATAAGCACAGGAACATTGTGTAAAAATATGTGTACATAGCAATAGTCAAGCACTCTAAGCAAGGGAATTTGAGAGCTGTCAGCAGTGAGGGAAATGCCACTTTTGGGGATCGAAAACATTCATAAAAAATTCCTGGCTCCCAGCCTAGTCAATACCGTTGCTGGCCGTGCTTATAGCTGCATATTTTTGTTTCAGAGATGGACTCTCAATTAGCTTTTTTTCCCCGCTTGTTGCAACATATGGCCAAACAGGCACGTCTTAACCTGGATCACAAAGGCCAAGCCTTCAGCTGACAAAAACCAGTGTTGCAACATGGGGTTTTGCAGGGCTGTACCAAATCACCAGCTGAGCATCTGGCTCCTTTTCTTGCAGGGATCAGTGCAACATCTGTAGCATGAACCCAAGGAGATGTTTGCATGCAATCTCTGCTGCTGACATGAAGTTTTAAGTGGTAGGCGTCCAGCACTGCCTCTTCCAGGCCGTGAGAGCTGAATTCCCAGAACTCAGTGGAGGATTGTCCAGGAAATGTGGGGTTAAGATGACACTTCCCATATGGCCCAGCCACATAACCTTAACTCTGCTCCCCTGGGAACAGCAATAGGAACTGGAACAGGATCTGATCCTTCCTTGGCTTTATTTGATGCATTCCCTCAACATAAACTCAAGATCTCAACCTAAAGCCAAGGGATTTGAAGGCTACATATATGCTGTTAAATAAATGAGGGCCACAGCCTTATCCTTGGTCCCAAGACCAGGAGACACAAACTGGCATATGTCAGCTTGCCTCCCTCTCTGCCACTCTGTCCATGTGGAGTTCAGTGGGATTTAATTACAGCTCTACCCTGCACTTACCATTTTAAGAGTGTGCAAAAACGTGGACAGTTCCCTATCCCAATGAATAAAATAGTTTTGTAGCATAAAAGCAAAAGGGATCCATTGAAGGCCCTCACATCTGATTTTTGAGGTGTTTGAAGGCACCAAGCCTGCTGAGATAATGATGGAGGACTGTGCTAAGGGGTCATTTTGCCTCCTAACCTCTGTGACAGCCAACAGTGCAAGGACCAGCGGTGGGGACATGCCCAAGTCCCTATCCCTGCAAGAAAGGGGACTTCAGAAGTGTTGTTCTTCTAGGTGTTGGCTGCTCTTGGCCAGCCCATCCTTGTGGTCCATAATCCACATAGAAATGATGCCCGGAGGCAGCCGATGCCCAGCACCAGGCCATGCAAGCTGTGCAGAGCTGCAAGGTTATTATCTAGACAACTCACATGGATGGAGGAAAGACGCCTTTGCTTCTTCAGAGCAGGGAATTGAAATGACCTCTTTCAAGGTCTTGTGAAGCCTCTGTCCCAGGGCTCGTAATTCTCCCTGTAGGGGCTCACCCACATGATAACCTCTCTCTATTGCAGGCCCATATGAAAGCACAAGTGTCTTGGCCTTTTCCTTAAGCACTTAGTACTCATCAAAGATAATTTTTCTGCCTTGATTTTCTTTACTGCGGTCCTGTCTTCTTTTCCACCCTGCCAGAAAGACCCACTGTGAATGTCTGACCTAGGCGCACAAGGTGGCCTTTTTTCTCTAGTACAAAAAAAAAAAAAAAAAAAAAAAAAAAGAGAGACAAAATAAATAAATAAATAAATAAATAAGACAAAAACAAAACAAAATGAAATGAAAAGCAGTCTTGACAGTCTCCTGCAGGTAGGATTTATATTTCCAGCCCTTGCAATACCCTCACAGGCCGACAAAACCATCCATCTCTCACCTGCTATTGTGGAGTTCATCTTGCAAACCTAATGGTGTAAGTGAGTTCTGAATTCACTGTCATTAGTGCTCTCAGTGTCTAGGTCACTGTGGGAAGTGGAGTGGGAATTCATTTTGAAAATCGATGCTGCCGTCAATAGAGTGGCTTCCCCTGGGGAGGCAGCATGCTTTTACTGGAATTTGCCCCTTGCTCCCCTTTGTCCCCTGTCTTGTTTTATGCTTTTGGAGTAATAGGGATAACCATGAAGTAATTAATCCTGCTTTCAGTGATGGCTGCTTTTGCTCTGTGCTCCCAACTTCCCCCAAATCAAACTGGTTTTATAAAAGGGGTGTGTTTTACAGCAGTGAAGGATTCAGTGGGTAGCATGGGCTCCACAAATACTGCATTTTTAATTTGCAGCACAGAAGGCCAGCCACTGCCAGGGCAGGATTGTGGCAGGAAACATCTCCTCCGTGGAAAAGTTTGGATAGCATGGGATATCGTAGCAGAGGATGGAGATGGGTTGTGAAATGGTTGTCTGAGTAGCTGGGCTGGTGCAAAGGGTAATTATCTAAAGCAAATAGGAGCTCACAGAGTCCGATGCTGCAGGGCAACTCAAGAGCAGCAAGATGGAGAAGGAGCAAGAAGCATCTGTGAGGTGGGCAGTGTCAAGCTGAGCTTGTGTGTCCTCCTTGGCCATATCACCACTAGTAACTCAGACTCCCTTCCAAACAATGCCCAGGGGGGCATAGCACTGATCAAGGGCCATTCCTTGTGGGCACATCCCGCTATTTTCATGGGAAGGGAGTAAGAATGAGCCAGGCCAGGCCATGTGGCTTCCGGACCAGAGAGGAGGCGTGTTCTATTTAGCAGTTTAAACATGCTGCAATGGCTGCACTGGGGATGTTGAAGTAGTAGTGGGACCACTAATGAAACCGTGCGTTGACCTACAAACTGCCTGCACCAGGAAAAGAGCTGTCTTGATACAGCTGGGGGACAAGTGGACAAGTTTTGGAAGTGCAAAGCCTGCAGGAGGAGGAGAATTCCGGACAGGAGGAGGCCAACTTGGCTTGTTGGTCCCATCTGGACCACTTCTCAAGGTGGTTAGTGTGGGCAATAGTTCCCAAAACCTATCCTAGACATTGATACGGAGGACACTGTCATGCGAGTAGAACCACTGAGCAGTGTGGACAAACAGCTCATGCCTTAGCATCTTCTGCTTACCAGAAGAGGAGTCCCCAGAGTAAATGCATCGGGGTCAAGGCCATGGCCTTGAGCAATGGCAGGCATTGATCTGCTGTTATCTATGTATTAAATTTTTGACCCCTATTCTTGGCCAGGACTAGTCTCATGGTCAATTGCCAGTCATGATTTGGGAGGTGGTAGGACCAGCTCCCTCACTTTGGACATGGCCATGCAGTTTGGGCTAGCAGTGTGGACATGGGCTCTGCCAAACTGGCTGGCCTCAAGTTTTTTGTTTTTATACAGCTGAAGCTCAGCAGGTTACCTTTTCAGTGAGGATCAGTCTGGACCAGTATGGGATAAATATTTAATAAGAATAAAGGTCAAGGAACTGTTTTCGTCCAAGGACACTGAGACAGTCATTTACTTCCATGAAAAGCACCAAGGGATCTTTAATGACCATGCAAAGAAGACGGGAGTTGGAGTTTTAAACTCTCATCCCACACCATTAATGTCAATGTTAAATATTGATCCTTCCTGTGTTCAGCGCAAACCAAACAATAAAGTCAAGCCACACGCTCTGGCTTTTATTAATGTACTTTCTCTGTCTCAGTAGAAGTTCGTAGTATCGCAGGGAAAAAAAATGTAATAGCAGGGAAAGAACGGCAGACAGATCAATTTTGTATCTTGACACAATTTTCGAAGCTGGTGAAAAATCGCCCCATGCAAAGCAGTTCTTTGTCTAAGACATGGTGGCCATTTCACAGAGATGGAGAGCTAAAGCGTGCTTGTGATTACATTTCTACATTTAGGGAGAGGTTCAAGACCAAAATTTCTCATAGGATTTGAGGTCTGAGAGAAGGAGTGGGTAGAGAGGCTGAAAAATCCAGAAAATCTTACACGTTGGCCACTTTTTAAAGGCAAATTTGAGGAGATACCAGATATCACCCCAGGGGAAACAAGTCAGAAATTCCTTGTTTGCTGATTGACAATATCTGGGTGAATTTACCCAGGGAAAGAGCGCTCCGTGCCCTACTTTGCTGCACATCTGTCACCACTGGGGATGGCGTTCTGGCTCGCGGGACCTTCGACTGGAGCAAAGGCTGCTATCCTTATCTTCCTGCTAGCCTTATCTCTCAGGAAGGGTTAAACAAATGCAGTGTTTAGAAGGCACTTACCGACGGCGTGGAGGCGGATAATGGGTTGTAGAATGATCAAAATCTTATTTGAAAGCTGGGACAAATTCTGCTCTCGTTTCTGTGCTCTTTGCCGGCGTAATTGAGTTCAGGCTCTCCCTCTGCAAGGCTAATCTTCATGCAAAGCCTCGTCCCGCCGCGTGCTCCTGTGAGCCTGTGTTTAATTTGCTTCCCACCATCCACTCACTTGGTTGGATCATTCTTAATTCAGCCGGTGTGCCCCCCCAAAAAAAACATATAGCAAGATATCAGGTGGTAGAATATTACCTTTCTGTGCTCCTCCGTATCACTCCAGGAAAAGGACTGAATTATGGGGTGGATTGAGCCTTTTTGTTAATGTGTTTTTTTTTTTTCCTTTAGCTCATTTTCTATCAGCAGCAAATCAGTTAAAATCGCAGCTATGAAAAAGAGTGACTTCAGTGCCATATGATGAGCGTTTTCTCCACATTGGGAGTTCATCCATGGCAGAAAGATCACTGCAGCTTCTGGAGCCCAAGATGGATCAGCTTTTCCAATATATTCTACAGCATGATTTTTTTTTTTTTTTTTTTTGATGGAGTTTGCAGCTTGGCTATAAAAATTCAGTCCTTGTTCAAGTTCTTGGAGCTCATTTGTCAGTGAGCTGGAGTAGCAGGATGATGATTCCTGACCTCTAGGAGTGGAAATGAATTTAATTTTAAATTGTATTTCTCCCTGAACAAAGAGAGGGAGAAGTTAAGCTTTGTCCCTGCCTCCCATTTTTGCTAGCAGAAAACTGCAGTAAGTCTTCTGAAGTCACAAAATTGATTAAGAATTGAGGAATCTGGGAATGCTTTTTGGTCTCTGCTGCCCATCCACATTTCTGACCCATGCCTCAGTTTACCACCCTATAAAATGTTTGAGGCCATGACTTTAGACAGAGGTATGAGAAAAACTTAAATCATGTTGGCTGAGATAAGCTCAGCGTGATGCGGGTTCTGAGAGGGTTGTAGTCACCTAATATAGTCACTTAATAACCTAAATATGATGAAATACCTCAATATTTTCCCCAGCCCACAGTTGCATTTGCTGCAAACAGGGTGGTCTGGTTTTCTTTGAGTACAAAACCACAAGCAAACCCAACAGATCTCTGTAAATGCCAGAGTACGTTTGTAAACTAGCATTCGTGAGGAAAACAAAGGAAAATCCTAGGGGCATGAGCTGCCGGGGTCACTGAGTTGGGTCCCTCATAGGCAAAGGTGTTAGACCACCCACTACGAAGGTCCTGGCACACTTGCTTTGCTCCCCATCATGGTGCAGCGTGTGCCACCTGGCAAACCAAGGACCTGCAGTGGGACACCAAAAGCCAGCCTTGCAGTCTTGATGTGCATCTTTCAAGTTCAGGAAGGGCACATGAGGAACGTGGTTAGTAGTCAATGAATTGTCCTAGCCTTTTGGGACAGGTTGGTCCAGTGACTGGGAAGCCTGTCTGTGGTGTCAAGCTGCTTGATTAGCTACCCCAGCTCTGTCCTTAACCCGCCAGGAGACCTAGGGCCACCCAAGAGCCAGCACAACGGCTGAAGCTGCTGGGATGGATGTGACCTGGCAAACATGCGTGACCTGGTGTACTTTCTCCCCACGCAGATACCCTGAGGAGCATTGCCTCCATGAACCACGCTCCGCGTTCCTCCCCGGCCGAGCTGAGCGGCTCCAACCACCACCTGCTCCGAGACCGCAAGTCCTCAGCGCCCTCCCACTCCAGCCAGCCCATCTTGTTCACCTTCGACTCGCCGGCCAACCACATCCAGACCACCCTGTCTGCCAGCGCCCCTCAGGACTACCTTTTCCTGCACCAGTGCATGAGTAGAAAATCAGAAAACGCAAGGTACTGTCAGCTTTCTGGGGGCGAATCTTGGAGGATAGCCAAGGGAGGGCTCGGGGAAGGCGGGGGAGAGATGACTCCATCCTCAGAGGTTTTCGAAGCCCAGTTGCACAAAGACGTGAGCAACCCGGTGTGATTTCATAGTTGACCCTGCTTGGGGCTGGAGGCTGCACTTAAGACCTCCCACAGCCCCATCCAGCTCAAATACCTTATCATGCTTCTCCGCTGCACCAAGGCACCGTCTCCAAGTCAGAGACCAAGGATCAGGCAGAGGAAGGCAGTGGTAGCTCAGGGCTTCCTGTTTCCCAGCTCTGGAATATTTTGGCAGTATGTTTTGGCTCGTTGTGTAATTCATAGCAGCATTGGCAGGGCAGCCTCCACCCCACAGGTCCCACAGTTCATAGAGGGATTGCAGAGCCTCCAGACTAACATGATCTGGAGGACACAGAGCAGTGGGGAGGTGCAGTAAGAGGCCTCTGAGGTGTTGCAGGGAGGTGAAGGATCAAGTGTTCTCCATATTTGCAGGGCAAGATGCGATAGGATACAGACTCCCATTTGGAAGAGGGCTGAAGAAGAGTGTCTGGAGCCTTTGAGGTACCTTCAATCAGTGGGAAAAGGTAGCTTGGATGAACCTGCAGGAGAAGGACCCCAAAAAGTCCTTCCTTTTTGGAGTGATTCTGTGTCTGTAACTCACTCTTCACCCAAGAGCTGTGGAGGAGGAACAGCCAGGAACTGGATACACTAGGCAGGAATTTATCCCCTTGGGAATATCCTTTCCTCACTTTTCACTCGTTCTTCAGCAAATAGGGTCCTAATTCCTACCTTTAGTCCTCTCATAAGGAAACCTAACAGCAAGGACAGGCGGATGCACTATCCACAGCTCTTATGCTGTTTCAGATGGTGTTCATGCAGCCCAGCACTCAGGCAAAGGCTTTGCAGCAGCCCGTGGTATTTATGAGTGAACAACAACTCTCCACCCTCAGAGCGAGCCAGTTGCCTTAAATAGTGAGGAGTTTTGGCTTGAGGAGTTTTGGCACGTGGGAGCATGAGAAGGGACCAAGGGAGAAGCAGTCCGAGCCCAGCTGGCTTGGTGGGAGACTAGGGACCAGGCTGGAACTTCTGCTGATTTTTTCCTACTGCAGCTGCCTGTCACTACCTAAATAAATAAATAAATAAATAATAGGAGGAGGAGGGAGAAAATTAACTTCAGCTGGATTTAATGGAACAGTGTTTAGAAAAGCTTTGCAATGCTCCAGCTGTTAGACACCTCTCCTAGGAGAAGAGTTGCTAAGACCTGCAGGAGGATGGAGCAAAAACTGAGGCTTGGTCCACAGCAAACTCTCCCCCTGCCAACTCCACAGGCTCTGGGCAGAGATGAACTGGCCTTTGGCAGCATCTGCAGTGGAGCAAGAAATAATTGCAGTGATCAGTGCAGAGCCAGGCTGCACGGTCACTGGGAAGTGCTACCCTCGAAGCTCTGGAGGTCTTCGTTTATTCATCCATAAAATGAGGATAATAGCAACTAATTGGTGGACGATGCTGAATAATTAACCCCTGAGATACTTCAGGTCCTGCCAGGGTCCGGATATTTCATGGGTGCGCTGAACGTCAAAGTCTGGGTTTTTTCCCCCTGGATAAGTTTTATTTCTGAGCGCCATCTCGTGATGGATCCAGGAAAGAGAGTCGCTGTCCCTGCACACTCACTGCAGACCAGCATCTCCCCGCTCTTCCCAGCCAAGGGAATTGAACCCACCCCTGCACAGGTATTTCATTTCTTCTCACCATCGGTGGCTGATATGGGCAGGATTCAGCTTCAAATAAGGACACTCACATTAAGGAGCCTCTGCAGAGATATTTAAATGGGACCTGGCTGGCTACACTCCCTCTGCGGCTACCTGTGTACATGTGAGCAAATGCATCCAGCACAAAGCTGCCCGTTCATCCTGAACTGGCTCTTTTGGTGCATATGCCATGGATTTTTATGGTAGGGTCAACTCTTTGGGACTCTGCTTTAGAGAGCTCTCCTAGCAAGCCAACCTGGTCATGTTCTATTCAGCCACGCTGCTAGAAATGGCCCCGTGCCTTCCAGACTCAGTCCCAGCCTTCCCCGAAGATGAAGCCATCCATTCCCCTCTGTGCTTCTCTCTGGTGCTCTTCGCTTTCCTATCCCAGCACTTCACAAGCAGTAGTTGCATTTCCGTACATCTTGCAGGATGTGGATCTGTTTTACGGAGTGGGGGAACTGAAGCAGCACAAGATAAAAGTCTAAACTCCAAATTTCACATGGCCAAGTGGAGATTTCCTCTGACTTGAAAAAAATTTCTCTGGTGGGGTTACAGGCCCAGAAATCCTGTGTAACTTGTGATCTTCTGCAAAAAAAAAAAAGCAGACTTTACGTGTTTAAAGGAGAATGTGGTAGCAGCAGGAGGGATAAAACAGGCAACAACAGTGGATGAAACACATGCTTTCCAGAGGTCTTTGAAGGGGATCTACTGACACCAGAGAAGCAATAGCTAATGAGCAGTCATTAGAGAACCTAGGTCTCCACAGTGCCTGGCCTAACGTGACCTTGGTCCTTGCTGATGTGTCTTGGCATTACCACCATACAAATCAAAGTGTCATTAACAGAGCAGGAACCTGCCTCTTTCCCTGAGAAACTCAGTAAGTTTTGTAAATCTGAGCTAAATTACTACTTCTATCCCCTAAGATGAGGGCAGCAAAACCTGGTCCAAGATGAGGAAAGGACATGCTGAGATTGTAGCTTATCTCCAGGCTGCATAGTTTGCAGAGCCATCTAAAGACACCAAAAATGGGCCTCCAACACCTCTTCCTACAGCTTATGTGGCAATGACAGCTCAGGTCCGTAACCACCAGACAGAAAGCAGTTAAATAGAGCCACAATGAAAGGAAGAGAAAAGCAAAACATGTCTTTACCCATCGCTGACTTCCTACTGCTCTCTGGGACGAAGGAAGGAAATTGTCTCTGTCACCACCTGCCGTAAAGGCTTGAATAACAAACAGTGAGAGACGGTGGAGTCCAGTAACAGCAACAAGGAGGGAACATAAGGGAGATCCCTGAGACAAGAGCCCTGCACAAACAGAGTCACGGGGTCTAAGAGACGCTTGGCTACTCACCTTCACACATTCCAGTTTTGGGGGTTGCCCAGGCAGGACCATATGTAAGAGACCTGATCAGAGTGTCTGAGGCTCTTTCGACCCTTGTTTTGTTCTCATTTAATGCAAAAAAAAAAAATGCCTATTTGAAGCAATTTATGCCTGAATAAAAGGTTAATTCATAGCTCAGCCATGGAGCTTTCTTTGCTTGCATCTCCAGCTTGTGCCATAGGCTTCCCTCTGGGAAGAGGCTGAAATTTTAGGTAGTGTTTAGGTATTTTGCAGGTGATTTAACATGAGATGGGTTGTTGGTGTATTCACGAGGTCAGAGCTGGTTCTGAGATGTTCTAGTTGCCCTGAGAAGGTGCTGTGTGGCAAACCTTCAAGAGTGGCAACAAGGACATCTCCACCAGAGCTCCTCAACCTTAGCCCCATTTATAGTTACTTGGAGAACAAGCAGTTCTGGGGTGTGATTTTTCTGGCCCATGAAATGTGCTCTAGACACACTTGTCTCCTTCCCCTAATTCTGTGGACAGTTTAAATGAGCATGATTGCAAATCCCTCTCCTATCTCGAGTGTTGCTGTGAGGAAGTCAAGTGATGTTAAATTATTGGAGAGCAGCAGGAAAAAATGGACTTGCTCCCCTGTAACCAGAAAGCTACCTGACACCAAGCAACTGTGTTGCTCAGCAGTGTTCTGCACCAGTCATACCAGCTATGTATTGACTATAGTACGTTCACCTGTTCTCAGCAAGAAGAAAGGCATCATCCTCTCCTGCAACACCAGGCCATCCAAGTTTTGCAGTTCCCTTCCAGCTCCCCCATATTGCTGCCTTCAGATCCTCTCTGAATTTGAAGATGGAGGGTGGGCAATGTTGGTTGACATGGTTGCAAATGAGGGTAAAATGCTAGATCTGGGCTGTTGTCATGGAATGAGTGGTGGTGGGGCTGAGTAACACAATGCACTCATGTGAAGGAAATAGTAATAGGTTTTATTGATATGGACAGTGGTTTCACAAGATTCTATGGCAAGGCCACTTATTATTTACTGCTTGTGGTACAGGATATGCACAGAACTGTCAAGGAGACCCTCCCATTGAGTCACAGGGTTCAGATTGGACCCCCTTGCTTCCCAAACTCCACATGAGTGGAGTTTGAGACTAAGATCCAATCTTGGTCCCAGATCTGGTCAACAGTTTATGACTAAGGAATTTTGTGCACAGTTATGGCAATAAAGTTTACAAGTTCAAAAAGAGAGCGCGCTATGGTCACTTACCATGAATCTGTTAGGATCTGGCAAGGAGCTCTTAACCTCGAGGAGTCCCCTTGAGAGGCAGCGCTGCTGAAGGGGAGACCCTGGTGTGCAGCCTGCTGCTGTGCAAGGAGAACTCAATGGGCTCTGGGGCTGTCCTCATATTTATGGAATAAGATGATTGACTTACAGTCATTCTTTCATTTCAGAGGACTTTTGGCTGGTGTATGCACAATTAGCCTTATCTCCCTGTCAGAATGCAGCCATCTGGACAGTTATTGGTGGTTAATGCCTGAGTGGAGGAAGAAATCAAGGAGGCAACCACCAAGATCAGATAATGTCACTGGTGGTTGCCACCTGAATAAGGCTACGTGTGAAAAGTCAGGTTGTGCTAGGCAAGGAGCATACACATCACAGCTGTGGCCATGCAATAGAGCTGCATGGCTGAGGTACATGATAGAAGCCCAGGACAGGTTCTTCCAAACACCTAAGCCTCCTTCTCCCGTTCTTCCTCAGGAGCGCCAGTTTCTCCCAAGCCACGAGGTCCTCGTTCTTCATGAGGAGCGACACAGCTGTTCAGAAGCTCTCCCAGGGCAATGGACACTGCATGAACGGGGTCAGTGGGCAGGTCCACGGCTTCTACAGCCTGCCAAAACCCAGCCGGCACAACTCAGAGTTCAGGGACAGTGCGTACGACCTCCCACGCAGCTTCGGGTCCTACACCCACACCAAGTCGAGCCTCACAAGCTCTGAAACGGATAACGAGGAAGTCTACACCTTTAAGACTCCCAACAACACCCTGTGCAAGGAGTTTGGGGAGCTATCCACAGACTCCTACGACATCCCTTCCACCCCTCTCTCCGTCTATCAGATCCCCAGGACATTTACACTGGACAAGAATCACAACACTCTGGCTGTAGGTGCCAGTGACTCGCCCGCCGCGCCACCTCCACGGCCCCCGAAGCCTGGGCAGATGGAGCCACGGTGGGGCAGCCCGCCACAGAGACCCCTGGCCAGAGAAAGCTTAGGGCTGGCCCCCATGGCAGCCACCATTCCCAGGAGAAACACGCTACCGACGGTGGAGAACAGCAGGCTACACAGAGGTAGGTTTGGGGATGGAGAGAAGGAGTCTCATTCTACCAGCTAATGGCATCAGTTGGTACAGTACAGCTCCATTTCTGCAGAGCCACTGCTTCTGTTGGCATAATCCAGCATTGTGGGTTTGAACACAGTGAAGCTCTCATAGCTGAGGATCTGGCCTGGTTCTTTCTACCAGAAGGACTGTGGCCTTCAGAGACATCCATTGGTGTTCTGCAGACCCAAGCTGTTCAGCTGGTTCTTGACTCTACTGTGCCTTGAAATAAAAAACCAAGTCTACCTGCACCCACAGGGACCCCATTGGTTTTTCATCAGAGTTTACTGCTGATGCCCAGACTTTTGCCATTTTTAGTTTTTGTGTTTTAAGTTCAAATAATAACTTGGTTTTGGGTAACTCATTTCAACCTGGAGCTGCCTTGATTTTGCTCACCACACAGGAAAGTAATTTTTCACATCTACCTGATGCTCTCAGGTTGGCTGAGCCATCCCTCCTGTTGATCTTGCTTACAGAGCATGGTTCTCCGGGATCATCACAGAAAAGTTCCTCAAAGGGACACATGGATGAGTGTGCTCTTTCCAAACATTGTACCTACTCCTATAGGGAACACAAGAAATCTAGGAAAGAGCTATTTCAGTCCAGATTGCCCAATCTAATCCAGGTTGTATAAATTATGTTATGCTTTCCTCGTTCTCCATAGGCAGAAAGTGGGTGAGACAGTTGCAAAGTAACTTAGAAGGAAGAGTAGAATTGACAATACACCAAAAATGTGGTGTGTGGATATGTGGAGATATACTTATCTCTGAAAAATCTTTTCCATCATCTCTTACCTAAATACCAACATCATTTAGGCCAAGCTGAGACCAGTGTTTAAGAACAGACTAAGAACATAGACACCCATGCTCACCCCAAATCTCCCTTAACCCAGTTTTGCCTCTATGATATACATTATCTGACATTTTCAACCTTGGGATTTTTCAGTACTTTGACAGAACCAGGCTAGGTCCGGACTGCACATGCAGCTCTGTTGACACATCTGAGAGATGGCAGTTTTGAGGGAGCATGGTAGGGCGTGGAAGTCAAAGGAGACGTGGCAGGCCATAAACCCTGTGTTCTTGCCAGCGTTGTGTGCTACGAAGATCAAGAACAGGTAGCACATCCCATGGATATGGGATTCTGATTCCAGGGGCCATATTTGTTAGAAATTGCTCTGGGACACATTGTGCATTTGTGATTGTGTTGCAGCTTCTTCTTGTGAGACATATGAATATCCCCAGCATGGGGGCAGCGGCGCTGTGCAGTCGATCGGGTCCATGAACGATGGGTACAACTCCTACCTGGTAAGTTGGTTTTGCAAATGCTATAGGTTGTTCATGCCTTTTAGGTTTGGAGAGGAGACAAGTCTGTTCCTGGTGGGATCTGAGCTCAGTCCTACAGAGCTGAGTCAAGAATGAATTCATTATTGATCTAGGTTGAAACTTCGTCCATGGGGAAATTATTTTTTCCCTTGTGCAATCTGAAGTGCAACAGCTGCTCCACAATACACATCCTAAATATGAAGGAAGCACCATTTCATAAGAGCTGTTGTGCCTGAACCTGCTGCAGGCACTTTTTCTGACAGTCACATCCTCGGTCTCACATCTGTAAAGGATTTTGGTGCCTGAATATCTCTGAGCATCTGGGCCTTTCCTGTTCAACTTGCTGTGGTGTCTGCAGTGGTGACCAACAGGGCACAGGTGGAGGGACAAGCCTCTAACTTTCTGGCACTGCATGCTGCAGAGCTTTGATTTGGATGATTCCACAGTTATCTGCCTGGAGCTCTGACCCAAGAAAGCACAGGAGTTTGGCTTCATCATATAATCCTGGGATGCTATTGAGCTGACTTTGAAATGTTGCCAGACTCTTATGTGCACTTGCTAAGACTTCCTGAGCTGGAAATGGTATTAAAGCAGCCTTTCAAACTGCATTTTAGTCATGGCTAGAACCCAGGGAAAAATGACTTCCCAGGTTAACATTGCTTCTGCAAATCACACTCTGCTCATGAGGATCAAGTCTGGAGGATTAAGACCGTTCTATGAGGTCAGAATGTTTCAATGTCTTGCAAACTGGGGCTGAAGCAGGAGAGGTAGCAGCTCAGGCCCATGTAAAGCCCTGAGATAGAACCAGGCCCATCACCAGTGCTAGTGTGCTGTGACAATAACAGGGATGGGGCTGAGCATCTAATGCAGTCAGCGCATCCTGACACCTTGTCTCCTGCCTGTTCCCCAGCAAGCCAAGGCTGCAGTGGCCCGCTCCCACAGTGCAGACTCTGAGGACAACTACGTCCCGATGAACCCTGGTTCGTCGTCGCTGATCCACACAGAGAAAGCCAATGACAATGCCCAAAATCTCTACATCCCCATGAGCCCTGGGCCGCATCATTTTGACTTAGTAGGGTTGTCCTCGACCTCTGTCCCAATGCATAAAGGAGGAGCCATGGCGCAGTGCCACAGACGGTTGAGTGAGATCCAGCCTCCACCAGTCAACCGTAACCTTAAACCCGACCGGAAAGGTAAGAATGGATGTTTGTGGTAAAACGCTTTCCAGGAACTCTTCTCTTCTTGTGCTACTTCCATCTGTATCTGTCATATTGTGCATACTGCATGGGGCAACAGTATTGGCATATCTTCCAGAGACTTCAGGCATGCATGTCATTCCCTAGTCCTATTTAGGGTGTAATTCATTAACCACAGCATGTTCAGACATTCAGATCTTCTCTTTCCTCATCACCTTCTGATTTAAGGAGGGCTATTTTAAAGATACAGCTTTTCTGATGCTTACTGTACAGCCTACCTCAGGTTATGCCTGGCCTTTACAGAAGGTGCTTAACAGTCAGGACTTCACCCTCTGCTTTCGCCACTCCCTGCGTTCTGCCTCAAAATCTCACAGTTGTATACAGATAGTCCAAATTCCACCCAGTGCTTCCTATTGGCTAGTTTTGGGCAGCTCTTCCCTCAGACTTTGCCTATACACTGCACGTCAAACCTCTGACCATTGCCTGGACCATCCAGGGAATTTTGACGTAGGAAACGCTGAGAAGGGAGGATTCACCTTTTGGCTGCCTTCAGGCTGTCAAAATGTAACCAGATTAGGACACTAATCAAGTCTGGTGTTTTCTTCTACATAATGAACTAGCCATAAATAGAAGAGCTTTCATATTACACTGAAGATTTCCTTTTTTAAATTCCTCATGGGAAATGCTCTGGCCAGAGACTGCTCAGTGCTAGCAGCAGGCTGATATTGTCTAGCTCTGGCTGACCAAGGGTGGAGAGAGTCTTTTCCAGCCTAACAGGACTTCAGAGATCTCTGATGATCCAGGCTAACTATGCTTGAAGACACATCTCCATTTCCTGGAAGGCACATTCCCCTTTTGGGGCTGCCCACCCACTGGGGTCCCTTGGAAACTGGGAGGAGGGATTGTGTACCATGGATCAGAGGGAGAAGTTCTCTCACTTCCCATGATCCCAGCATGAGCAGGGCTTCTGGATGGGGTATTTGTCCTCAGCAAAGAGGGCTGGTGGGCTGATTAACCTGAAAGCAGAATGGAAAACTACCAGTATGTTATTGGGGGATCATCCTCTGTCATGCCAGTGGTGAGAGCTGAACTGTAGGGAACATTCTCCGCTGAATAAATTGTCTTCCCTCTCAGCAAAGCCATCACCGCTGGACCTGAGGAACAACACAGTCATCGATGAGCTTCCCTTCAAATCGCCAGTCACTAAATCGTGGTCCAGGCCTACGTGAGTACCTGGTTGGGGTATGGATGCTGTGATGACAGGTCTATGACCCTGCTGGCTCCCATTCTCATTGATGTCTACATGTAATCATAGTCTTTTGCCGCGAGTTAAACATCTCAACCTGAATGTCACAGGAATGTCATCCGCTCTACTGCAGAGGTTTCTTTTTGCCCACCACCTCTTGCTGTTAAAGGGACACATCTCTAAAGTGCCATCCCAACTCAAATTTGAAGTAAGCCCAAAGTTTGGGTGTGGACTTGAATTTTCCCAAAATCTAGATGTTCTTTGCATCCCTGGTTTGGAGTTTTGTCAATTTTAGAAACAAGACCTGTAGAGCTGGGTCATGGACATACAAACATAAGAACAGTTGCATTGTGAGTCCAGCTTCTCCAAGGTCCTGTCTCCATCAGTCACCAGAAGGAGTTATCTGGGACGAGGATGAGAACTGAGCAGTTATGCTACAATACTTCTCTAAGAATATTCTGCCACGCCATGGTGATTTCCTTTGTCAGTTACTGTCAGGCTTTGGATTTGGGTCAGCTGTTGTCAAAGCAGGAGGGTTTCTGTCTCGGACCCCTCACAAGCTCTGTCAAGCACAGCAAGAGCTGGAGTTGTGTTCCCCACACCATAGCTGGTGGCAGTGTATAAATTAAATTGGGTTAGGATTCCACATGAAAACCCAGCAAGTGGCAGAGCAGCTAATTAAGATCACTTGGAGACATTTCCTATTTCTAGGATCTAACACCACCCACAGATTTCTGGATTTGAGGTGAGATCTGTGGTCTGCAGAGACTCATGACACATCTGAGTGACCCCAACTCAGCTGGACCAAGGATGCAGTTTGCAATTTCACAACCACCTCTTGCCAAAAAAAAAAAAAAAAAGAGAGAGAGAGAAAAGAAGAAAAACTGAATTAATCTAAAAATGCAGGGTTTGTGCACTCACAGAGTTTCACTGATTTCTGTTTTGATTGCCTTGAAAGCAAAGCTTAGCCTGGAGGAAGTCTGCAAAATGAAACCAAAGCACTTCATACCGAAGTCTCTCTGCCAAAAATAACAGGATTCACACAATTCCAGTTCTGCTGCTAATTCATAGTCTGATGTTGTCCAATAAAAGGAAGAAGCCGGGCTTGGCTGTTATGACTCTTCTAATAAATTGGATTGTGTGGAGACTGACTGCAGGGCATGAGGGCTGTGTGCTGAAATCACTGCATCAGGAAAGAGGGAGTCAGCTTTGATTGACAAGACATCTGACCCTGTAGAAGCTAATGGATTTTTTCCCTTATCAGCTAATCATATGACCCTGCCTTTACTGCAAGGCAACAAATAGCTTTTTAAGACACGAGCTTTAATACCAGACACTCATTACGTTATGTTATTCTATATAATTAGATTTGGCCAATTGAAAACAAGACGACGCCTTGGAGGTTTTGTTTTCCCTCAGAAAGAAAAAAGAAAAAAAAAAAAGAATAAAATAAAATTCAGACAGGCTCCTGCACAATAAACAAAGCCTGGAGCTGTGATTAGGATGGAGGTCAAAAGCCTGCTGTGTAGCTCCATGGAGGCTGTCTCTATATCCTACACAATTAAATACTTCCTATGAGATAAAAGAGTTTATGGAGCTTGGATTTATGTATCTGATAGCAGGAGAGTAAAGGATACATAGCAAGCAAGGTAGTGTTAAAAACTCTTAGAGAGAAAAATACTTAGAACACCAAACCCAGAGCTTCTCTGAACAGCAGGAGGGTTGAGTTGGAGAGTCTTTGCCAGCAGATTTTCTGTGGTAGAACTTCGTCACCAGATCTGAGCACAGTGATGGTTGGAGACATCCAGTGCTGCCCTCTCTCATCCCTCTTCAGCAATGGGCAAATAACACCGGCAGTCGCTAATTAACACTAATTAACTTCTCATTACAGCCAAACTTTCAACGCTGGCTCTTTGCAGTACTGCCGCCCTGTCTCCTCGCAGAGCATCACCAGCACTGACTCAGGAGACAGCGAGGAGAACTACGTGGCAATGGTAAGCTCTTCCTCAGAGCGCGCCCAGTGAAGATGTATGTATCCTGGAGGGATATATATGTTTCCCAGTGCTGCAGACACATTCCTAGCTCTTGACTCTGGAAGCTCTGGAATTGCTCACTAGCACAGTGATGAATGTAGCCTTCATCCTTGCACAAATCCTCATGTAGAGCAGTGGATTTGTTCTTGAAATTACTCTGTATAAGAGCAGGAACGCATACCACTTCCTCTGCAAGGCATTAAGAGGTGATAAAAACATCTATGTATTGTCACAGTGTATTTTCCTGATTTAAGTAGATATTTTTATCCTTTTTTTCTCCCCTGCTATGGTAGCTACTGACGTCATGTTTATGTCTAGGGCAGGGGCTATCAGAGCAGCAACAGGGAGTGGTGCTGGCCACAGGGAGGGAGTTCTGCCTCTCTCCACAAAGCTGCTGACTTGAAGCATATTTTTAAGGTTGTGTAGAGGAAATTTGCAGGCTGTAGAGCACAGCTGTGAGTAGCAATGATCCCAGTGCTGGTCCAGCCTCATTAAGGTGTGGTTCCAGTGAAATGCTTCAGCCTACATCTGACCCTAGGCATGCAAATAAAACCAGCAAAAAAAGAAAAAAGTCAATAGGACTGGACCAATGAATCAAGTTAGGAGTGTGCACTTACAGGATTTGTTAGGACAGAGTATATACAGCCCTACTGAGTCCAGTTCCCTCAGTCTCCCAGCAGTCTTGCACACCTTGGTCCCAGAGAGGAGCTGGAACCAAGGAGATAAGCAAGAGCACGTCCAGCCTGGGACCTCTGGTGAAAGTGCAACCAAGCCATTTCGGTGCCAGATTTGTGTTAATTCCTTTTTCTTTCCCATTTTAACACTCATTTGTCTCTCCTGTCTCTTTCCTGCATTAGCAAAACCCCATTTCTGCTTCTCCTGTTCCTAGTGGCACCAACAGCCCAGCACCTAAAAAGAGTTCAGGGAATGTGGATTATCTGGCCCTGGACTTCCAGCCAAGCTCACCAGGACCACACAGAAAGGTACATGAGACTTCTAATCCTCTATTTAAAAATAATGATGTGGTTTATTTTTAGAGTTTTTTAGCCACATTGACGTTTTATCCACATTGAGTGTTAATTTATCTGAGGATCTGCTATATTTATTCTAGGTCGGGATGAGTTTTTGTTGAGTGTGTTGCTGGAAGTATAACCAAAAGCATTTGAGGGGGTTTCATGGATAATGATGAACACAGAAATAAAAATATAGATTATAGATTCTGTGTCAGACCTTATTCAAAAGCTATCAGAGGACATAACAAGAAATATCAGAATATTTTTTTCTCTTCTAGAGCTTCACAATAGCAGTATTTCAAACCCTGGCTTGGGTTTTCCATGTGAGCTACTTCAAGGAAGTCATTTAGAAAATGCTGAGATTCTGTCTTTTGCAGATCAGGTTCTTTTAAAGGGCACCAATTGGTTTGGAGAAAAATAGCTTTCCAAAAGTGAAGTTCCTGTTTAAAAGCCAGATTCTGTTGAGCTTAATCAAGCCATTGCCCTGTGAGAAAGAGCTGTTTGGAACGGGTGGGTCAGGAATGGAATGCATCTGCCAAATATGCAAACATGGAAGAGGATCCTCCTACAGACACAGCTGTTAGTGACTTTTCATTAGGTTCAAACATGGGGGAAACATGGCCTTAAAACACCTTATAGAAAACATGGCAAGAAAGAACCTCAGGGGATCTCAATGTCCTAGGCAAACCATCCTTCCATAGATGAGATCCAAGACTCAGACAATTGAGATGTCACAGCCCTCCCAGCAAAGCCCATGCTAGGAGGAAGAAGACACCCATGAGTGGAATGGTCTAGGGGGCACCCAAGGCAGGTCCTGCTAGGTCCCTAGCCAACCCTAAACACATGGTGGGGAAGAAGAAGAGTGACAGGCTGATGTGTGCATGAGCAAAGAAGGTCTTGAGCAAGTTGGAAGCACAAGGACAAGGCAATTTTAAACCTTTATGAGAACCACCTGTGAGTTGGATTCAACTTTTTTAACACCACCTCGTTCCCTAGGCAACTTGCCCCCAATACTGACCCCTTTTACCCCAAATGGGTTAGCCCTTTGTATTATTTAACAACAGTCCCTTGATTGTTCCTTTTGGCCTGGCAGTATTTCTGCAAGTATTGCCAATTTAAATAATAACCCACCCTGAAAAGATGGGTTTAGCCTACTTCAAAATGTCAGCTTGCTTCAATTCAGCTGCTGGATCCTCTGAAGTACGTGTAGAGAAAGACAAAATTCCAGGCTCAAGAAACTAAGTCAAAAGAGAAAAAAAAAAAAAGAAATCTCATCGCCCAGCAGGTGTCCTATGTGAACCTGCAGATATATGTATTTCTTTGGAAATGAAAATGATTTAGTACTGTAACTCTGTAGAGTTACAATAAGGCTGTGGGGAAGAAGACAGAGGCCCAGGGTGACCAGCAAGGTAGAGAGGGAGCTAGATGAATGACCAGTCCATCATGATTGTGTTTCTCCTGCTCACAGCCCTCCACCTCATCGGTCGCCTCGGATGAGAAGGTGGATTATGTACAAGTGGACAAGGAGAAGACGCAGGCCCTGCAGAGCACCATGCAGGAGTGGACTGATGTGCGGCAGTCCTCGGAGCCCGCCAAGAACACCAAGCAGTAGCATCCCACGATGAACATCTAGACAGGCAAACGTCCAAGAGGTTTTCTCAGTCTCAGTTGCTGGTGCCACTTGGGCTGGGTTCTAAGACTGTTGCCTGCAGAGGGGAGGGGGGATTCTTTTCTTCCTTTTATTTCTTTTTTTTTTTTTTTTTTTTTAATTCTTTTAAGACAAAATGAAACTTAATTTCAGGGGAAGACTTGGCAGATACTGTTTGCCAGTGATAAAGAGCAACTATATTTGGTGGCTAGATTTGTGCTTTAGTTGCTGGTTTCACTGTCCAGGAACTTTATCTTAGCAATACCAGGTTTCATCCTGCACATCTTCTGCTTACAGCTGTTAAAGCCACCTTGTACGTGCTAACACTGCATCATCTCTCCCCATCTTCTTCCACACTGTACCCCCAAACCGTGCCGTGCAGATTTGGCAGCTTCTCTCATAAGACATCTGTTCCCCAGCTCAGATTCCCTTGTTCTCTCCATATGGTTGCCTTCTTCTCTGCCCCCTCCCACCCTATCCCAAAACTGAGCAAGGACCATTCTTACATGTCTTTATTTACCTTGTCACATTTCTTGTAAATAATGATGTGTTCAAAATGTCTGTGAGCTATTCTTCTCCTGGTGGGATGGTCCCCTGTTGTCTATGGTTGTGGTTGTTAGCTGTCAGGAGTTCAAAGAGTGTCCCAAACCCACCAGCCGAGCTGGTTCTGAAGCCCAGAACTCGTCTCCCTACCATATGTGTGCAAACACGTCTGCACATGCTCACATACACTCACACACACATGTATGCTCATATGAAACAGCTAGACTTGTTGGGGTATCTTCTTCCACTGATGCTTTGCAAGATCTCTCAAAAACAACGCGCTGGAGAGACCAACTTCTGACTGTAGAATTTAAGTTCTGATCACTTTCTCTTTGAGGGCAATTGCCCATGAATCTGGCCCTAAGAACTAAATTCTATCTTCCATGGCAGCAAGAGAAGCCCATAGAGGGAGAGCCCTGCGTCTGCTGCCATCATGAGAAGCTCTGCAGATGGCTACTAGGAGCAAAAAGAAGCTCTGGAGATCATTCTGTATTGTGACGGGTATGAGGATGAAGGAGAGAAAGGGAATGTGAAGCTGTTTGAGAGGACACAGAGAAGGCAGATACTGTGCTGGAGAGGTCAGACTTGGGAAAGGGAATCGATGGGGTGTTTCTTGAAGGAATGGACTGGAGATGTTGATCAGTGGTGAGGCCTTAGGCTTGGGAAGAGGCTGTAGAGGAGAGCCAAGACAGAGTGGGCATTGGAGTGTTTTCATGTAAGCTTTGATGTTGCTTACATTAATGTAAGCTTTAATGTAAGCTTTAATGTTAATGGTGGTTTGTGCTGGGCACCATTGGGCTGAACTGGGTGTTCTCTCCCCAGTTTTAATTGCAACAACTCTGTTGTTTCTTCAACATAGTTAGGCAACTTGCTGATGTTAACAACCCTGGACTCCAACTAATGATGGGAGCCTGCTGCTCCCCCTCCCAACTTGCTTGACATATCCAGGCTTTGGGATCACTCCGGAGCAGCTGCCAGGCTTGGAGAGTTGAGAAGGAAGAGGCAGCTTATTGCAGAGATAATAATTCATGATTTCATAAAAACAGGAAGGACTAATGATTGTCATGTAGCAGCATGATTGCCAGACTCTGAGCAGGGACATGGATAAACAGGCTGACCATGATCTGAGAGCCAAACGAGAGACATTAGTAAGATTAGGTAATAATATTTCCTAAGTAGCTTGGACCAGCTATTCTTTCCTCAGGCTAAACCCCTCCCAGCACACTAGCTGGATGCTTCACCAACACCAGCAAGAAAAAAACAATCATTAATGTTGATGTAGGCATTAACACATCCCTCTAGCATTGGCCTGAATTTGGAAAGAGCCAGATATGACAAGCCACAAGAGCCTAGGAAACCATTCCCTGTAGAGCTGGATGCTGCCTTGCAAACTAAATCTCGGACTGCCAGCACCAGTTCAGATCTTCTTCTCTCTTACCATGAAAGGGGAGAAATTTGTAGAAAAGCTCTGACGACCTTTTAATACATTGCAGTGTTGGCCTTTTCAGGAATAATAAAGCAAATATTGTAATACTCATGATAAAAATAAGAGTTATCTAGGGAAATAAAATAAAAATAAAGGCTAAGATTTAGCATATGCTTTCTGAAGGTCAGAGGGTGTGTTATAGCTTGCAAGGGCCTTTGCCTCACGTTGAGGGCTTGCACGCTTGTATAGTGAGATAATAAAATGAAGAACAGAGTGCAGTACTTTGTATTTCTATAGCCCTTTTCATCACCACCTCTCAGGGGAGACTAAACATTGGGCCCAATCCAGATCCCACTGAAGTCACCATAAAGCATCCCATGAAATCCTGTGAGCTCATTAAAAAGACACAGACAGACCATCTGGTCTTGGCATCACACAAGTGCCTGAAAAATGGGGAGAATAAGCAGAAAGAAAAGCTGAGACCACCGACCTGTTTTACATCCACCTAACCGTGGGCATTAGGCAATGCAACACCACCAATAAAAGCAGGCAAGTGCCTGCTGAAAAGCAAATTTAACTTCATTAGGAAGCCAATTTTGCTATTTAATCCTCCAAACTGTGATAAAGAACACAAAGGACGAGGGGAAAGGAGCTGCAGTATGTGCTCACTGACCTATACTAGTGAATGTATTTGCTCACCTCATATTACACTGAAATACAACCAGATCTTTTCTACAGTTCTCTGGAGATCTTCCAAACCCACCTGGATGTGACCCCGTGCCACATGTTCTGGGTGCCCTTGCTTGAGCAGAGGCTAGATGATCTCTTAGAGCTCCGTTCCAATCTCAGCCATTCTTTGTGATGTGGACTGCGGCAGCAATTTTAGGGATAGCACCCTATGCTGCTCTTTGGGTCTCAGTAAGAAATAATTATTCTTGGTAAACTTATTCTTATATTCGTGAACAATTATTCTAGAGAGTAAACTGAGCCTAGCTCCAGGCAAAGATGTCATGCACCAGACCTAAAGCCTGGAGAAATCAAAGGACACAAGGCATGGGATATTTCTTTTCCTGAAAACTTCCAATGATTTCCATGGAAAACTGTCCAAATGGCAGGATTGCTTTCATGAGCTTCACCAATAACTGGTCCTTCGCATTTAGCTCCCCAAAGGAACCCTAAAATAGCTACTTTGCAACGGCTGATTGCAGTGAGGTCAATTTTCCCCTTTACCTTGGTCAGAAACAAGCCTTTTGCTATGTTTTTTCCTACCGAGCACCAAGTATGTGGCCTCTACATCCTAAGTAGTGCACTCTGCACTTCACTGCCTCATCCCTCTAGACGTAACTCTGCCGGCCCTTCCTGAGCTCGAAAGCAGTCAAGTAATCAATGGCTGTAGTAGAAATAGTCATTCCTGCTGGTTACTGAGCTCATTACACCAGTCCCCAGTGATTAATGTTTGTGAAGTATTTAGCATTAAACCATATTGAAAAGCAGCTGGTTTAATTACACGGACTGCCAAGAACTTTGTCCTGAAGGCATTAAGTTTATCACATCCATTCTATACTTGGGATGCTCAAGTAAGACTGACTCTTTTGTTAGAAATAGGTATTTTAGGAAGCTGAGAACATTGCAAGTGATTCATCTGAACTGCAAGCAAAAAGTCTGGCTTGAGTCCGTATGTCAAAGCCTTTCCTTCAGCTGGACTGTCCCATTTACAACAAGGGATGTATATGTGTGTGTGTGTGCATGGACAAAGGTTGAATGTCTGACAAGCATCCTGACGTTAGCATTTACTCCTACAAAGTATGAGGGACAAGGCACAAAGCTCTTCCCTCTTCCAAGGCTGGTCGTTTTAAAGGCAGTTTGTTTCCAAAAGTGTGTCCCATTTTGTGGGTGACTATTGCTCCCAGCTAGTCTGGCTCTTGAAATATATGAGCTGCCTTGTAATCAGTTTGTTCAGAACTGCCTTTTTAGTGTTTGATGGGAAATAAATTTCCAGCTATAAATGCCAGACTTAGACTGAAGTAGGAGAAATAAAAGCTGTGTCAGAGTGGACTGTGCATGGGCAAAGCTGAGTGTCAGACTCAAAGTCCGAGCCAAATCTGGAGCCAGCACCAAAAGCTGCCCAAGTCTTGGGACTGCAGGGGACTAATCAGGATGGATTTAGGACACAGAGCTACTAACATCTGTAGAGGGTCATATCCAGGAGCATAAGACCTGGAGGAAATAAAGTAGAGATGTTTGCTGGTAAGATTTGAGTCTTGGTCTTCACACTGTTCATCCTTGGCATGAGTTACAAGTCAGATTTAAAGTGAAGGTTTGTGGATTGTGGAGAGGAGCTTCTGATCATCTTAAGGATCTGTGATGCCTCAAGGGGAACACTCGGTCCAATCCTAGGTCTTATCCATGGAGAAGCAGCTTCTGATGGCCCTGCATGACTGACCCACATGGGTAGCCTTGCACTCCAAGCCATGACATTCCAGCTGTCAGGGAGCTCAGCTGTGCAGGAGAAGCCCTCAGAGAAAAGCGGTGGGGACACAAAGCCTGGACAAAGAGCATGGTCAGATCAGTGCAAGAGGGGATTTGGCCTAGCATAGGGTGCCAGAGAGGTTGTTTCACCTTCATCCTTGGAAGACCCACCTGGATCAATCCCTGAGCAATGGGATTGGATTCTACTGCTGATCCTGCAGGAGCTCCCAAGGTCCTCCTAATGTCCTGTTAGCAACCTAAGCAAGGCCAGGACCTCTTCTCCAGCTACAATTCCCATCTCTAAGGCTAAATCTGCTTTGCTTCTTTGGACAGCTGCTGAGACACACAGATGAAGTTCATACTGATAGGAGAAGAACCAACTGTAAAGGCTGCAGGATTGAAGGTTTTTCACCTGGGTGGTTCTGCAAGGCTGAGCACTATAAGCAGGTCTCTTTAGGAAATGAGAGGCCAGGGTTGTTGCCAGTATCTCATGTGGCTTTGGTAGAAGAACGTTCTAGTAGCTTCTGGGTCCTGACTGATCTTTCTGGCCTCATAGAGGAGTAAGAGGATGGTTCCCTGAAGTCACACACCAATGTTTCAGTGTTTCCTTAGCTTGTGATGTTGCTACTCCATTTCAAAGCTGCACCTCACATCACACTGTAGAGATGGTTTCTAGATAAGCCCAGTGCCTTTGAGGTATGTCCATGGAGATGCTCCATTCATAATGAGAAGGGTAAAGGGCAGAACCTAACCCTGTCCCCAGATGGGGCATAGGGCCTAGGGAACATCAGAGCCATCAGAGTCATCCTTGCTGTATGAATAAACAAGCGATTCACTCTGCTCAATACTGGTTCCTTAAGAGATGCCAAGTATATGCCAAGACTTAGCGTTTTCTTTCACAGCTCCCAGGGCAGATCAGAGCCCTGGAATGCCCAGAAAGTGCTAACCTTTTCTCATTCATGCATCGATCTCTTGACTGTTAATGAGGCTCATGCAGAGATCTATACCTTTAGGTAACGATTTCTCTCTTGAACAGGAGCAATTCATCGCTCTGTAAGATCATCCTTTGTTTCTCTTCCATGTAGTTACGATTTTATCTCCTTGTTCACAACTCCTGCAGATGTCTTTCTTACTAATAGGGTTGCTACTTCAGAAGCTAGTGGCTTCTTTTGAGAAAATTTGATATGTATCAAGGTGTCATGAGATACAGCTCTAGCTCTGCTGGCCCATGGCCAGCTTGTTCCCTGCATGCACCAAGTCCAAATTTCAATGCCAGTCCCCAATTTGCAGATCAGAAACTGGGCAGTGTGGCTCCATCTCTTGAGCTAAAAGAGCTTCTCTATGGACTTGCTTCACCTTGGAGGGCTCTTAATTTTCTATGTGACTCAGTTCTAAGAAATGAGGGGAGCATCTCCACACCCATGGATGGCTACATGTGAGAGGTCAGCCCCAAGATCAGGAGATAGGAAAAAAATTGTTTTTATTGTAGTTCTCTGGGTGACACCATAGTATATCTTCGAAAGGGAAAGAGTTCCTTTGAGCTCTTGGTATCATCCCACTTTCTCTCCAGTTTGTAAAATGAATATTTTTAGTACTTGTTTCCCCATCTCACAAACGTGTTGTGAGGCTTAATTAGTCAACATCTAATGATGGAAAGAGCTAGTTTGAGTCTGCACGCTGCAGCAAAGCAGCTTGTGGTGATGACACTACAACATTTTCAGGCCCTGCATCACAAAGGGCAAAAAAAAACTATTTTACACAACACATTAAAAACCCATCCATGATTGCCAAGGGGGAAATATTTTCTCTTGAGTGAGATGGTGGGGAGAAAAAAACCTTTTGCACAGTTTTGACGTTCTACTGCCATATGATGCCTGAAAATACAGTATCTCTTTCAAAAGCCTTTCTGAAGTTCTGGTGGAAGCCTGCCCAAAGCCTGGAAAGGGAGTAGGACCCTGGACTCCAAGGAGAGTCTGCCAGTGAGTCCCGTAGGGTTAGGACCAAACCTTTAGAGTAGGACATCCCCATCAACCCAGTCCTTGGGGAAGTCAAACGATCCCCTTCGTTGACTTCAGTGATCTTTGCGTGGGAATGACCCCATCCACTTAGGGTAGCTTTATCTGTTTGTTTCTTCAGCTGCTGCGAGGGGAGCCGGAGCCCTGGCTTTGAAGTCGTCGCACTGGCAGCCTATCGCAGTGGTATTTTGTGTGTTTTGAAACCTATGACTGTTCTTAAACACAAGTTTTGGGTTTTTTTTCATTTGTAGAGGAAGGACAAGAGTAATCTGTGGCAAACTGTACAGTACGTGTCTTCTTGTGGTGTCACTGAATGGTTGTTAAGTTTTCAAATCACTGTGGACAGCTAATCACTTAAGTTATTAATTTATTCTTTTGGGGGGTTGTTTTTTTTTTTTTTTAAGTAATTTGAAACAATTATTTATCCTGTAAATCAGTCTTGAGTGAAACCTAGATAATACCTTTTTTGCTGTTAATAAACATGGTACCTGCCTGACGTGAAGGTGATCTCGTTTTTAAGTACTGTATATGCAGCAGAAAAGCAATGGGAAAATAAAAGGATAATAATAATAAAAAAAGACCTCTCTCACTGCTGACTCCAAAGATTGATTCAGGGGGGAGAAAAGGGCTAATAATTTATGGCCAGCACTTCCCATGCCCTGCATTTTTCTTTTTGTGTGTGTGTGTGTGCTTTTCTTTTCAATGCATCCATCCCTCCTTAAATGACCTCAGAACAAGTCCCACTATGTGGGTGAAGATACAATGGCCATGGACACCAGGTAAACTCTTTCTCTAATCCAACCAGATCCTTCTACCCAGAAGAGTGAGGCAAGGATGAGCTGGTGGCAACATTTACCAGAGCACTGTTTTCTTTTGGCGCTGGATGCACTTTGAACATGTTGCCACAGTATAATTATCTTGCATGTACTTCTGCAGCTCAGAACCAGCATGAGAACCTACACAGCCCATTACAGTGGTGGTGGACGTCTCAAAGAAGCCAGGAAGATTTCTTGGCCCCTGGAGCATAACAGAGGAAAGAAGGTGCATTGGGAATGTCAGCTATTGCAAGCAAAACGTGCAGATGTCTCTTTTTGCCCAACAGGAGAAGGGGGAATGAACCCAGAGTTTGCCCTGCATAGTCTCAGCCCTCGGCACCATCCAGTGTCACATCTAGGGTGATGGAGTGGGGGCAAAATGATAGACCAAGCCTAACCCTAAAATCTTTCCAGACTGACTTCTTAAAGACTGTTTTTCCAAACTTTTTGAAATTGCCTCTGCTTTCAAAGGAGGGATTTCCCGGTGTTTGTTTACTGTGGATCTGGATCCCATGGGGAGCTGGCAGGGCTCATTCCTAAGAGGCAACCCTATTTGAGAGGCTTCATGGTATAAGCATGGATGTTCCACGCTAGTTAGCCCCAATGCCAGCAAATGGTCCGGGATATGTTTGATTCCCAGCTGTAGATGATGCCAACCAAATAAAAGCATGAGGGGATGTTAGAAGCATCAAAGTAGTAGTGAGAGAAATAGGCTATTTATACAAGAAGAGCTGATCACTGAAGTAATGTCTGGGTTGTACCCCCCCATGCAGTAAGTGCAGGCAGCAGTGTAGGACTATATTATATATAATTATTATATATATATATAGTTATATATAATTATATATTTTATATATATAGATTATATATCTATATAATCTATAGATATAGATAATATATCTATATATGTGTGAGTCTATTATATGTGATATCTGTTTTATATATCTATATTTCACAAGTCACACTCCTAGCCAAAAAATCAGAAGAGTTCTGTAACAAAAGGGTTTCAATCAAGCTTTTTTAAAAATATTGGCAGCTGATAACATACACAAAGTGGAAAGGGCGACCCTTTATCATACAAGGCCTTCAGCGGTCATGAAGTAGGGTGCAGGTCCACCCTGCTGCTTAACATGCAGTTCTTTTCTTGGTTCAACATCAAGTTTAGGAGAAATGAGAAGTCTGCTTTACAGACACTTAGGAAGCATTCACCCAGCTACACATGGCTCTGTCTTTAGGCAAATGTGAGGCCCTGAAACACAAGAATTCAGTGTGCAAGTTACATGAACATATATATTAATAATATTGCCATATTATTTTATTATAATAATGCAATACTTTAGTATCATACTAATACATAGTATATTAATAGAATTACTAATGTCATAGTTTATTGATATTCTTGTTGGTATTAATAATGGTATAATTAATGTAGTGTATGAATATTAATGCTAATTGTAATGCATTTAAAATATTTAGTAAATTATTAATTATATCATATTTTTAATATCTATATATATACATGTAGCAATTATTTGATGAAGAAAAAATTGGAGCAGCTGTAGATAATACTATGAAAACACAGGCTCAGGACCCAATTCCAAAGGGAAATCCAGTGCTAAAAATCATAGGAAATGAACAGAACCCCAAACAGACAACCTCATTATGCCGTTGAAAATACCCAGGCTGTAATCCCACATTGAATACCACTTGTGGTTTGGGTCAGCTCATCTCCAAAAAATCATAATGAAGAACAGGAAGAGATATATTTGGGGAAGAGCTTATCAACACCAACAGCTTCTCTGCGAGATAATGAACTGGGCCCTTTGGCATGGCAAAGAGACCATAACAGCAGAATTTGCAATCCCAAATGGCATGGAGAAAACAGAGAGGGACCAATTATCCTCCTCTTCCTAGGAAACAAGCTTCAGGGAATAGTTAATAAGCGCAGACTCCATTATCCCATGTTGTCCTACTTATTTAGGCCAAGTTTCCCTGTACTTTGATTATATGCCTTGATTATCTAGATTAGTAGCCAATCAAGGCAGAAGGAGTCTCCCACAGATTTAATGTACAGCACCAAACAGAGCTGGGACCAGGTCTCATTAAATGCCTTCAGGTGACACCCTGTTGTAAAGGAGGAAGTCAGCGTGACCTTCAGGAATAAGAAAGCTTTAGGAAACCTCTTTGGACAGGAGATTTTTAAAAGATTATTTTTAATAGCTCAAAATACTGTACTTGTATAATTTCAGCTTTGGATCTATATTTATTTCCCATTAGCACTATTTCAAATCTAGTTTAATTCCAGCAAATACAATAGATACGGTCCATTATCATATACATAATCATTTTAATGCATTTACAATCTGCCAGTGTAACTTGGATTTGAATTTAATGATGTCTCATTCATAACTAATTTAGCTTAAATATAATTCTTCAGCTTTGAAGGTTCTTTATTTGTTTTACATTTAATATGCACATGTACAAAATAGAAGACTAGATCCTCAGATTTATTCTTCCTTGGATCCTTGGGTTTATTTTTCCTCCCCTTTCATCTCAGTGATAAGCAACAACCTGGAGACCCACCAAAGCAGGATAGCCAACAGTGGAGACCATCCACAACCAAAAGGTCACAGAAATGTCCAAAGCTATTTTTTAAAGCTACCAGTATGGGGCACTATGCATGCTGTAAAACTCCATGTTGAATTGATTCATCATGTCCTTTATTCATATGTAGGAAAGACAATAAAAGAATATTATAGCATATGCCAGAGATCAGATCGCAAGCCAGAAAATGTCATCTCTAGTAGAACTTCCATTTGCATCAACGGTAGCAATTTCTGTGCTTTGCCTTTCACTGCATGTCAGTGCAATATTCCCCCCATCCCATCAGGATTAGGCCCTGAATACAGGACCTAAGGCACAAGTTTCTGGTGCTTGAGCTAGAGAAGTCTACAACAGGCATGAGTGAGGAGCAGACGTGGACAACACGATTGGAGAGAGCTACATTCATACACACACGCAACCCAGGGGTAAGGTCAGCCTCCCACCATCAAAATCAGGCTACGCCCTTCAAAACCAAACTTTTTGGTTTATATAATGCATTGGTTTATATATTATGTATTATATTTGTTTATATAATATAACCAGTTTGGCTTACTGTCCTTGCAAACACACATTTTAGAAAACAGCCAGTGGTTTTGGCAAGGGGTCTCCATTTATCAGTGCTCAACCCACAGTATTCCAAAAGAAAGTCCAATTTATGAACGGCACATCTGGCCCAGAAACCCAGGAACTGAGAGCAGCAGAAAGTTGTTGAGTCCCAAGCACATTCCTGAACAAAGGCCTGTGTGTCTGGGCCACCGTGCACACTAATAACACCCAAGTGCCAAGCGAGGTCACTGTAGGAAATGAGTAATACAAAGGGGGCTTGATGAAGCACAAAAACCCCAAGGAGACCAGAATGAGTCTCTTCCAGCTTTAGGGGTTCAGCCTCTTGGCAGAGGTTGGCAGTGCTGGGGGTTTTTTTAAGAAAACACAGCTACTTTACATTATCTCCACCTCGCTTCTCAAAAAAAGCATTAAAAAAATACACAACCAAGCAGAGGCACCCCAAAAACGAGTTGGTGCTGTAGGAAAGCCCGGGCTGCGGATGGGACGTGCAAGGAAGGTCTCAAGACCTGGAGCTCCACGGGCTCTACCCCGTCCTCAGCCAGGCTGGTGGCATGGTTCACAGCAGCAAGACAAGGCTATGCTTAAGCAAAAGGGCACTTCTCTGAGCTGTCATCAGCTGCTCATATCCGTAGATGTTTAGCTACTAGTATTACTTTAAGGCGTTAAGATCAAGTGCATAGAAAGCAGTAGAAGTCAGAATTTGGCTCCGTCCAGTCTCTGAATCAGCCATGGAGTCCTTTTCTTTGTAAGATTCAAGGCCAAATCCTTTCTCTGTGATGTTTGCTGTCATTGGTGTCAGAAATAGGAGCCTCTGGCTTCAGGTCAGCCCAGCTGGCTGGGATAAACGTTTGCTTTAACCTGATCCCTAGAAGACGAGTCCATGAAAGGAGCCGGATCCTCCTCCTCCAGCAGCGGGGCTGCAGCCCCCCGATGAGCTGTCGTCATCCTTGTCCCTGTCAAAGTCTCTCCACCACAGAGGGGATTTGGGCAAGGCAGAAATGTACGCAGCTCTGTTCCTTGCTTCTTTTTCCTGCTCCTGGGTGAAGGAATGGGGAGAAATAAAGCCAAGACATTGACGTTACATGCAGCTAAATGGCACACAGATTTGCTCCAACCTCCCAGCCCTCCCAGTGAGAGAAGCTAGGAGCCAGTTTATTGATCAGCAGGAGCCTGCGACAAATTGGGGTTATCAGACCCTAGTGCCTCAGATCAGACCCTGGTGAGAAACTCAGGAAGGTTAGAGGCAGATCAGAGAGGTCAAGGGTAACTTTCACCAGGAGATCTGGGGCATAAGCTGGGGCAGTTCAGCATTAAGGGATAAATCACAGAGGAATACTTCATCTACAGATCCACTTGTGAAAGTCAATGTGGTCCTCAAACCTTGCTTAAAGTGGGAGGAGAACTGCTAGTGATAAATGATGGCCAGAGTTTGGATTCATAAACTAGAATGCATGGCTGCAGAATCCCTGGAGACACAGAGGTTTGGGGGTCATTGCCCAGCATAGATTACTAACATCTAACTGAGATGAAGCATGAGCTTTCCTCCAATGGCTGAGTGCTCATCTCTTGAGGACTCAAGCTTGAGCTTGATGCTCAAGCATGACATGCCACAGAAGCAGAGGAGATAGAGGAGCAGGGGGACACATCAAAACAGTCCACAGTAAATGACCAAACATCAGACCTCTACCTTTAGCAACCTCTGGGAGAGAAAGAAACTCCTCACATTCCCTCCCATCTGCCTTTCCTTCAGATGATTCACTTTGTATAGCATACTTTTGCTGTTTGGAAATCTTTAAACTCAGTCTATTAATGTAACTTTTCCTGTATTTTATACCCAGCTCACCCATCTTTTCTAGATATCAAGTAGAAAATTGATGCAGATCTTTGGTCAGCTTAAATGAACTCAACCCTCCATCTGAAGACATGCTTGGGAAGCATTAAAAAATATGTTTCTGTTAGTCAAGATCAAGCAGCTGCTTATCAATCGCTCAACACAGGCATAAAGAAAAGTCAGGCCTAACCTTGGAGAAAGTCAGCAGAGATATCATTATACTGCTCAGGAAGCTACCAGCTGATCAGACTAGGCAACAGGAACAAATCTATGTAGGGATCACACTTCCCTGTGAAGCACATCATCCTTAGGCAATGCATGTGGGGTTGATAGTAATGTGGGGTTGAACGTATGGTTAAAAAATCAAAATTCCCTCCTGCTCCAACTTGGCAGCCTCAGACAGGGAGCCACAGCTTACGTGATGAAGGAGTTGGGGAGAAATGGAACTACCGGAGATTCCAGCAGAAAGCTACAAAGATGATTAGGTGACTGGAGCATATTGCCTGTGAGGAAAGACTGTGAGAGCTGGGTCTGCTTAGCCTGGAGAAGAGCAGGTTGAGGGAGGATCTTAAGGGAGGATGTCAAGAGGATGGGGCCGACTATTTTCATGGATCGGCAGAGACGGGGACAAGAGGCAACAGACAAAGACTGAAACACAGTCAGTTCTGCCTGAATATGAGGAAAAACTTCTTGACTGTGAGGGTGACAGAGTACTGGAACAGGCTGCCCAAAGAGGTTGTAGAGTCTCCTTCTCTAGAGATACTCAAAACCTACGTGGATATGACCCTGTGCAACGTGCTCTGGGTGAGCTTGTGCGGAGAGGTTGGACTGGACACTCTCCACAGGTCCTTTCCAACCTCAGCCCATGTGGGGTCTGTGATTCTGTGTGGGAAAGACATCACTTAGCCATAAACATAGCCATAGAAGCCGTATACAGAGTACAGTACTTAACATAGCCCTGAGTTAACTTGCGTATCTGCACATACAGACTTATCCTCAGAAACAGATCCTGATGCCACCAAGATCAGTGGAAACAGTTCATTTCACGAGCAGCAGGAACACATCCTTCTACCACAGCTCAAATGGCAAAGGGAGTTACCTGCAGGTAGAGGAGGTTATCTTTGGAAATGGCTTCCATCAAGTCCTTATTGAGGGAAGGTTCTCCATGGGGGCGGCTGCTCTCAGCCCCAGCCTTGTGCATGGGGCAGCTCTGCCTGCCCGGCCGCTGCCTGTAGAAGAGCACGTAGGCCGTGTCTTTGGGGAAGAAAGAGGTCACGTTGCTGACCGATTCGAAGGAGGAGAAGGAAACCCTGGTGTCGTTGAAGAGGTACCACTGGATTTCAAAGTCCAACTGCTTGTCAGATGTTGGTTTCAGGGTCCCATCCCGAGGCTGCCCATGGGTGACGGTGTCACTGCACTCTCTGGAGTAACAATAGTAGTGGCCACTCTCAGATGAGATCCCTGAGTGCACCACCACACTGCAAAGGTCATAGATGATGGACACAAAACTGCTGCTCGGTGCAGCTCTGTCCTTCCTGCGTTGCCAAACATCCTCGCTGTCTTCTGGGGCAACAAGAACAGGCAGCTTCAGCACCAAAGGAATGGAGACATTATCCAAGATCTTCTTCCTCCTCATGGTCCTTGGGTCAAAGGAAAATCGCAGCAGGGTGAGGATGAGGTAATGTGGCCCCTCCGTCAGCTCGGCCACTTTCTCAGCATCCTGCAAAGAAGCACATTTCTCACAATGGTATTTATTCTCTGCTGTCAGTTTTTCTGGGGACAGGAAATAATTGATCAAATCTGGTACAGATCTGGAGTCCTTGGGACTGCAGGTCTGCTCCCCAAAAGCCAAGAGAGGGTCCTTGGTTGAATCCATGCCAACAGCATTGCTGTTTAAGGGAGTTGCCTGGTTTCCTGGCTCCTGGAAACCCAGTGTTTCCACCGGCACAATGTTGGCTGCACGGTCTCCAGACACATGAGGCTTCCTCCGGATCCAGGGAGATCCTGTTATCTGACTTGGGGTTCCAGGAGGTTCAATAAACTGTGGGCCAATTTCTTCCACTGGTAAAACAGGCGCGCTCCCTGTGCTAAGTACATGTCTGTCCGGTGGAGGGAAAGCCAGGGATAGGTCTGTGAAGGCTTCTTCTCGAGAGGAGACATTCAGACACTTCAGGCAGCGGATTTTTGTCATCATTTTGCCCCCAAACATCTTCTCAATTAATGTCTTGTTTAAATAATGTTGTTCCATGGCCTGAGACATAAAGCTGGATTCTTTGAGTTTTTGGTAGATCCTTTTTCCAGTTTTTTCTTCTTCATGTAATCTTTCACAGAGGAAAAGTGAGAGAGAGAGAGAGAGAGAGAGAGAGAGAGAGAGAGAGAGAGAGAGAGAGAGAGAGAGAGAGAGAGAGAGAGAGAGAGAGAGAGAGAGAG
>NW_020454605.1:1111986-1163998 GCF_003342845.1 Nothoprocta perdicaria
GAAGGAAGGAAGGAAGGAAGGAAGGAAGGAAGGAAGGAAGGAAGGAAGGAAGGAAGGAAGGAAGGAAGGAAGGAAGGAAGGAAGGAAGGAAGGAGAGAAAGGAAGAAGGAAAAGAAAAGAGAAAAGGAAAAGAGATTTTATTATATAGGAGTTCAATACCAAGAAGCAGTTTTAATGTACAGTTTCTATTCTCCAAGCTAGCTTCACTCATTGGGTTTAATTCGGGTTAAGCTACATATAAATAGGTGCTTGGTACCATCTGAAGTGTTGCAGAGCACCACAGGTCCATGCACATCTGCATACAGCTGGCAGACATGGCACAGAGCCTGCAGGAGCCTCTTTCCTTTCGGGAACAGCAGCTGCAGACCAGGTGGGACACCCCCAGGCACATCAAATGGCTCAGCAGGTCTCTGCTAAGGCATCTAATCAAGCCCCTAGTGTCTCCATCCTCAGCCTTCATACAGTGCCTTTTCAAACTTCTCACCACCTTCACATGGAGGGAGAGAGTCCATGTGGAAGGTGTGGAATTTGGAATCAGAGGGGTTTGTGTGCTAATGATCCCACATCTAGGAGGATCACGGGGATGCTGGAGATATGATCTAGGTAGGAGAAAGGCTAAAGCAACATTTGAAGCAGGAGGCTAAGTGATTGCTCATTGAAAGACAGGCAACTGGCTTCTCTTTGAACTTGGCACAGCTGTTCCCCCTCGCTTTTGCAGTAGAGAGAGACATTTTCAAGCTGAATTGATTTCCTGAGCTTATCTACTGGACAGCATAAGCAGGATTTTATTAAGGATTCTGGGACTAGTCTCGCCACCTATCAGCCCCAGGCACTCCATTCTCCATTCTTTGAACTCCTCTGAGTCTCAGCTGCTATTCCTGGCTCCACCACTTTTTCTAAATACCAGTTGTTTGGGTGAAACGTCATTCACTCCAGCATCCAGGGTTAATATAACATATCTGATGTGTAAAAAAAGAACATGTGTCAGACAGGGCTCAGAAATGCTCTAAGTATCAGCAATATTAGTCTTCAAACACCTTCCACTGTCCTTGCTGAAGATAATCCGGGGTGCCATGGGATGAGAACAGCCACCTGTGCTTTGGTTATCATTAAATATTGCACAGGATAGCACAGAGGTGCTCACAGAGGGGAGACTTTTGCCTCAAAACAGTCACCCTTGGTGAGCACGGAGCTATGAAATCACGGTGCCTACCACATACCTGTCCAGCAAGTATTTGAGATACTCGGAGCAATCCTGCTGAGCGCCAGGAGTAAACCAAGGAGGCCAAGAGGCAGAGAGGAAACTTTCAGGTGAAATGGCAGGTCGCTGGTGGGAAAAGAGAAGGAGGAGAGCGGCATTTAAGATGGGGTCCAGGTTCCCATTTGATATGGGGGGATGGAGATGGAGGAAGGAGGCACTTCACCTTCTTACGTCTCAGGCTTCCCCTTAAGCAAAAGCAGGACTGCAACTGGAAGGAAAAATTTCCCCCTTCTCACTTCTGCTGAACATCCTTTTGCTCCATTATTACAAGAACAAGAACTTCTGCTCACCCACTCTTACCAGGAAATGATTTTATATATATTTCTCTAAAATGTCCTCGTGTTTATTTCTTCCTTCAGCTCTTAAATGGTTTGTTTTCCTGGCCCACAGACTTCTACTTAATTCAGCTTGAATTTAATTTGATGCTCCATTTAATTTGATCAGGATATCTCTCACTAAATCCTTCTATAGAAAAACAAAACAAAACAAAAATCCACTAAATTTCCACCCATCGTTCTGATCACTGCAGGCAGGTAATCTGCATTACCAGATAATGTAATCGCTGCTCTTAGGAAGCTGACATCTAATTAACACAGAAAAAGAAACATCTTTGGCAAAGAAGTGACTTAAAAACAGCCCAAAGAAGAAAAATATCTGGAATCGTATTAGGAAACTACTAGGATATTAGGAAAAAAATACAACTCATAGAATCCATAATAGTATTTTAAACCCATGGTTACACAACTGGTAAGTGGACACATGAGGAATAAATAGGATATTTATAGGTTTTCTCCTCTTTATTCCAAAGCCACCTGAAATGAAATATTCATATTTCAATATTCACATTGCAACAAGCCAGTACGATCAGTCAAGGCTTAGAAAACAGAGGAATTGGGCACAATGGTTTCACTACAAGGGAACATTCACTGTTCAGTGACTTTCAATATCAAGTGTCTTTAGGGACAGAAAAATGCATTTTCAAAACAGGGGCTAAATATGACCACACTTCACCTCCTTAAGGCTACAGCTTTGTCCCAGAGCTCTGACATGCAAAACCTAGCTGTTTACTATAGTGTATTATGGACATACATTGCACATACCAGCTAAATGCTCATTCATAATTAATTTGATTACGGGCTACAGAATCCTTTAAGAAGAAGACTCAAAGCATTTGTTATCTAAAGGGTTTTTTGTTTGTTTGTCTTCCTTTTAACAAAACCACTTTTAAGGCAAATCCCATCAGTCCCACACAATTTGCTCCCACTTTGCTGTGAAGCACGGGGTCAGCTAAGCTGATCCAATCTTCTCCCTTGCTACACAGCAAGAAACAGAAACCTTTACACCAACAGGGCTTTCAGTCTGCCATGTGCATAAACTATTAACAAATGGATTTTGTTGTCAAAATTATTAGTTATTACAGCATTCAAACCACGAAATGTCACAAGTTGAAAGCACGCAGCCTGGTGTGAATGCAGCTCACTTTCATGGGTGATAAGAGTTCAGGACTTACTTCCCTTCCCCACCCCCAAAATCTGCCTTTTTCATATAAACAAAATTCGTCCCTTTATAAAATTCCACCAAGATCCACAGCTCCTTATCAGCACGTTTGGGTAGGCAGGAAGTGACTTGGAGACGAGCCTTTCCGCAGCCGACAGTCCAAACAAATAACTAGAACATGAAATAATTACCTGACTGTGCTCCAAAAACGCAAAGAGCCACTGGAGCTTTGTCATCAGGGGCTGGGAGTTGCCCTCTGCTAAATTCAACACCGAATGTCTGAAGCTGTAAAACAAAACAAGGGATGCAAAACAAGACAGAAAGTCAGTCTAGGGAGAGCCCCATCAAAGTGGCGAACGCCCCAAGAGCAGTTATGAGTGGGAATGAGGGAGCGGAAACTCACTCTGAAGCCATGAAAAGGGACTGTATGATGCTGTTCATGTAGCAGGTGTTTCCCAAGTTAATTAACCCAATCTTTCCTGTCTCAGATTTGGAAGCCAGGCGTGGGTAGAAGCAAGCCAGTTCGTTCTTCTGGGAGGTCCAAGCATTCTGTCCCAAGAGATGCTTAATCCGGTCTTCATTTGGAATCGGAAGAGCCTTAAGAGAGAGATCTGTGTCACAAATTGGTACCTATGAATACAAAAAAACTTGCCAAAAATGGCAAAATTCCTCTGCAAGAGGTATTCATGGCAAAACTCTCCACACGCATATGCATCTATGAGAGGAACTAATACACAATTACAATAAGCCCTAAAACCCACCGATGTGATTGAGACTTCTGCAGGTCCACTGTTAGTCTCCCTGCCCCAAATGCAGCCAACTTGCCTATAAGGGGCTCAAACTGAAGAGCTTCAAGCCCTCTCTTCTATCAGAGGTGAGAGACTCAGTTATGACATCCCCACCAGTGAGACTGTCCCTCTGTGCTAAACAGCAGCCTAACATGCCACATCTCTATATAATACATAGCTTGGAAAAGTAGCCCAAAAGTGCTTATCTTACTTTAACTGCTTCTAGGACTGGTTCATAGAGATCTGGAAATCCTGAGAAGCGGAAGAACATACAGTGGATGAGCTCAGCCAGCTGCTCCAGGGAGCTGGTGGCAGAGTTGGAGTCCTCCTTCTTCAGAGAGGCCACCAGCCTGGGAATGTGAGGGAGCAGCTGGAGAAAGAAAGTTCACTCGGTCACATACAGCTCCAAATTGCTCACAGAGATGTAACACACACACAAGCAAACGCAATTCACCCCCAGGCAGGAAGCGAAGTGCAGGAGTTCACTTTAGACCCATGCAGGACTTCATCTTTTATTCATTGAACTCAACTCAGCAAAACTCCCGTTGACGTTAGAAGAGCAAATTTGGGGTTGTAGGCATTAGAGCGTTTCATGTTGCATAAAACATGCAGGTTTTATGCTTATTCTTTGCCATGCTGTGATTTCATTCTTCCTATAAATTAATCTCTGCTAGAACACACTCATGCTCTGGAAAGCAGTGCTATATGCTAAGTACCAAGTGAAGTGATTCACACCTCCAATGCAGGCAAATTAACCTATAAGTAGTGCTTTCCCTATCTTGAGTAATGTGATCTGCTACATTTTGTTCTGTACTACATAAACAAAATTGTAGTTGGCATGGTCAGATGGGTGGTGACAGGCATATAAATAGTACATTTATTATTTTAAGTGTCACCCTTAATGTAGATTTTTTTTAAATGAACAAACCAACCCAAATGCAAAGATAACTTGCTCTCGGGCCCCCTCTGCTGACCTTGTAGTAGCAGTGAACTAATAAACTATTCCAAATTTTGCATATGTACTAAAGCTGAGTGAAGGGTGACCTTGGGCATTCACGCAACATTTTTCATATTTATATTTTATGTTATTATGCAAGTCTGGAATAGAATACCAAATACCAGAATCTCTCCAGCCATTCCCTGGTCCTTTCTCCCCTATTTTCTTTCTCTCTCTCTCTCTCTCTCTCTTTTTCCCTTCAAAATACGGCTATTTAACTATTTCCCTCCCAAGTGAAAAGTTTCGTTGGGGCAAATGAATCTCAGTATCATTTTAGAAATCAGCACTGTGCTTTATTGTGATAGGAGCCATTCTCAGAACTCTTCCAAGTGCCAGTGCAAACACAAAGAGATAAGAAGCAAGACAGGGTTGTGCTCTGTTTTTTTCAGAAAAAAAAAAGAAAGAAGTGTGAGAGGAAATTTGTGCTAGCTAGGCTAGAGATGAAAACTCCAGGCCAAGGGAACCGGATGACTTTTGGAGTGTTCCAAATTTTGGACACCCAGATGAAGACAATCCTTTGGAACAGCCCTATTTCTAGAAACTGAAGAGTTTCTCAAGAAGTCGGGCTCTTCTAAAGTGTCTCCAGCTGAGGAAGAGAAAAATAACATGTTGGCTCTCTTTGAATTTTTCCAGCCTTATCTGTTTATTCTGTGAACTTCAGGTGGGAAAATAAGCCAAACAGAAATCATTTTCCCATGTTTATTTTATTGATTCAGTCACTGAAAGCATGTCTTTCCCTTCAGTCCTGCTTTTCAATACTGGCATTCTAATGGCAGCATCAGATAGAAGCAGCCACAGTATCAACAGCAAAATACAACAGCAAAAACATATACCGAGTAAATGAAAAGAGAAAAATCAAATGCTGTTTCAAATGGCTTGTTTGGGATTTTGGGGGCTTTAATAGCAGGAATTCATGAATTGGAAGTGTTCTGACCCAGTCTCTAAACGTCATTGCTTGATTTTGAGAAATCCCTGGAAAGATACCCATACCCAATTGCTTCAAGAAGTGGTAACGGGTGTCTAAGAATATTGGTAACGCTTTGAAGTTGTATGTGGGATGGGCTGGTGAGTTCAAGGGACAGTCAAGAACTTGCTGGGAAACGGTGAGGCCTTTTTAGGGATATGTTATCTCTTAACACTGAGCCCTCCAAAATGCTCTGAATGCAAAGGCTCAGCTACAGTGCCCAAAGTCAGGATGGCAAAATTCACACATCTCAGCTGCAAGGATGGCAACAAAAACTTAGGGGGCTATATCTTCTTAACCTGATCATGAAACTACATCCTGAGCCAGCACGACCCTGTCCCAGGCCACCAGTGTGCTTCCTTTCTCCTTGGCCAGATTGTGCAGCTCAGTAGCAAGTCAGACCTTGGCCGAGCCAGGCAATGCTGATCATCTGGGCTTTTCTGCCACGTTACATTTCACCCAGATTTATTTGATCACATAGTTCCCCACACAGACATACAAATGGCTTGGCACAAGGGAGAGTGGTTGAGAGTAGCAAATGATCCAAGAGCAGGAAAAAAGGGGAGCTACCTTCTTTATCTGCAGAGCTGGCAAATGACAGGTTAAAATGATTACAAAACCACTACAGATGTTTCTGATAAAGCCTCTGGTGTGGCTTGAGAGGCCATGCCCTACATTCATACTAAGTGTGTCCTCGGCTGGCCAGTTCTGAAGCTGAGAAAGGACTTGAAGGCTGTGTGCACTTGCACATCAAAATCACTCTCCCATTGCAGTAAAATGTTGAGCCTGTACACAGTAAATCTGGACACACCTTGCAAATCAGGAAAGTCAAGTCCCCACTAGCTTTATACTGATTTGTCCCCAGAGATGAGCCATCAGGCTGATGAGCCTCAAGAGAAATGGGAGGAATTACGAGATAACCAAGAAAAGCTGCACTTCTACTCTCCATCTCATTCTCTCATCCAGCACAGTTGCTTGATCCATCACAATCCTCTCCTTTTGGACTCAGGACTTTCCTCTATCTCAGCATTGGCTTTCCAGTGCCCATAAAGCTTCTTGGTCTGTAGAAGATGGTGCGTAGATTCCAGAAGAGACATACCTCATTTTGACAGACAGGGCTGGGTTTCCACACAGTGGGGAAAAAAAAGTCAACTACAGAAGGTGATTCCATCGGCTTGGGACAGAGAGGCTGGAGAGCTGTGTGGCAGTAAAGGTTCTGGGAGGGTTGGTCGACAGCCACCTGAACAGGAGCCAGCACCGTGCCCAGGTAGCCAAGAAGGCCAATGGCTTCCTGGCTTGCATCAGGATGAGTGTAGCCAGCAGGACCAGGGAAGTGATCCTTCTACTGTACTCGGCACTGGTGAGGCCACATCTTGAAAACTGGGTTCAGTTTGGGGCCTCTCACTACAAGAAGAATGTGGAGGTGTTGAAGTATCACCAAAGAAACGCATCAAAGCTAGTGAAGGGGCTGGAGCGCAGACCTTATGAGGAGTGGCTGAAGGAGCTCAGGTTATTTAGTCTGGAAAAGAAGAGACTCAGGGGAGTCCTTACTGCTCTCTACAGCTGAAAGGAGGCTACAGTGAGGCAGGGGTTGCCCTCTTTCCAGAATAACTACAGATAGAACCAGAGAAAATGGCCTCCAGTTGTGCCAGGGGAAGTTCAGGTTAGACATTAAGAAGAATTTCTACACGGAAAGAGTAGTCAAGCGTTGGAACAGGCTGCCCAGGGAAGTGGTGGAGTCATTGTCCCTGGCAGTGTTCAAGAAATGTGTAGATGAGGCACTTAAGGACATAGTTTAACAAGCATGGTGTCAAAGGGCTTATGGTTGGACTCGATAATCTGGAAGGTCTTTTGCAACCATAATGATTCTATTATTCTGTGGTACCTCAGCTCCTTAGGATTCCTCCCAGCTCACACATTAACCACGGGACAGTTACACACAGGGTAACACATTTGCCCGAGTCCTGCATTCAGCCTTACCAAGTGGAATGCTTCATGGGAGTGCTGGAAACTCAGCAGCATGTACTGCAGGACGGACAAAGCCCCCTCACGCACAATGGGGTACAGCAGCTTGGAGAAGACCTAATGGTGGAGAAAAAATAAATAAATCAGAAGGCAGGATGGCAGAGCAACACACACAAGAAGGGCACAGCAGAGAACAGAGGTACTAAATAGTCTCAGTTGGCCCATGGTCATATACACCACATCTTCTGGTCTATCTCTATACTTGGATGTTGAAGGAAACAGGAGAGCAGCAAGGTCTCCAGAGTTGTCTTCTGTCCTGAATGTGGACTCTGGGCACCCTACACGTACCACACAGAGTATTCTCACTGCTTCAGGCCTGCACCATGTCTAGTACAACAAAGTACTAATCTCGGGACTAGTGGTATAGCCATAACACTGCTGATTCTCAGGCTTTCCGCTATGGAAGAGGTCATGCACACATGAAGGAAAGTTGTATATTCTATAAGGTGCCTCTTTTTACTTTTTTAGATTATTTATTTGGATTTTTTTTCTACAACCTTTCAGGCAAACAGAGAGAAAGCAGAGGAGAAGTAACAATATTTGTCCTATTCTACAGAAAAATGGTGTACGATGCCTACAGCAATGCTCACTAACTCTCCAGATCACACTTCTGAAAGTTTCCAAGAATCACATACAATGTTAAGGGCTGTGTACCTTTCCTGTGAGAGGAAAGATAAATAAAATGCAGAAGACTCTATGCTACTTCTCCCGTGTTTAATAATTTGTTTAAAATATTTCTAAAAGGGATATGGGGAACCACAAAGACAAATGCATTTATTCATGACATTCTGCATTTCTACAGTAACATCTTACAACTTCTACATCTTAAAAAAAAGAAAATGGAGGCACAGAGAAACATGTGAAGTGGATCCGAAGTGGCCACCAATATGAATGTTTAGTCTTCTGACTATCAGGTAGTGTCAAGTAGTCACCATTAAAATAGATGATAGCAATGGGAATTTGTTCTACTTCCGTATCATATATGTGATAATAAATGCAAAAAATTCAGGGTATTGGCTTAAAAACTGGTCTGTGACTGTGCAGACTGCTACCATGCTCATCGGCTCTGCAAAACAAACCCTAAAAAGCCTCAGCTTGGGCTTTCGACAAAAATCCTCAGGCAACACACAGGCAAGGAACACACTGACTCCCAGCACCCAAACCCTTCTAGCAGAAATAGCACACGTGGAAAAGGGGATTTTCTGGAGGACATAAGTGCTAGCTGCAAAACTGGGATCACTCCAACATCTTGTATGTAGCGACGCACCTTTGGCTACTTAGATCCCTAATTAGCCTAGTGGTCCCTTCAAAACTGCTCAGGACAGCCTAATTTTTTCTATTCATGGCAAGTCACATCTTCTCCTCCTTTGGTGAGGCAAGGCAGAGGATAACACAGATACAAGGAGGACCCTGTTGTTTGTAGCAGTGTTTAGAAGTGCCCACTGACCTTTTCAATCTTTGAAAGAGTCACTTCGATCAAGATGCTGAACTTTTTCACAGCAGCCAAACCCTTCAGCAGAGCAATGATCCACTTGTCTATGTTCTTTCCCAGGGGCCAGGATACCCAGTCAATCATCCTGAAATGAAATCCAAACTCTTTAAGTAATAACTTAATGCTTACACTGTGAAAGCCAAACTGTGCTCAGGCAAGGGAATGACCAAGCAAGAGAGAGGCCTCCTCACAGAGAGTTCCAAGTCTTTCAAAGCACAACACTTCCTGAAATAGAATTAATCTGTATTTTGTGACTGATGAGAGCACCTGATCCTAGGTCCTCTTAATGGGTTAATGGAAAACCTTTCCTCTTAATGGGTTAATGGAAAACCTTCTACGGAACTTGACTTAACTTCCGTGAACTTGAGATCGAGTTCATACCACAGCTATACCAATGCACTGCTTTGTGGACCTTCTGATGTATATTTCAGAGGAATTTGTGAAAAGAGAACCTCCTTTTTAAAGAAAAATTAGGTTGATATAGTGGGGTGGTGATGGGTGTCTGTTCTAGACCCTAGATTTAGTTATGGATCAAGGTCTCTACATCGGTACCTTTACAGAACACAATACTGAAATGATCTCTGGATTATTACCGTCAAGGAAATACCACTAGGATACGGATTTTTGTCTTCTCTCTATGGGAGATAGTTATTGCCCAATATACATTAAAGGAAAAAATACCGATAACCCTGACAGCAGCCAGATATTTCTGAATTTTATAGCTAACAAATTTATTCACCTATATCCACACACACAAAAAAAAAAAAGGACATCACAATATTTAATACCTATTTTTGCAAGTGCTATTGATTTTACAGAAAGGTCAGCCATTAAAAATAATTTCAGGGTGATGACATGTTTATTTTTAAATTAAGTGTGAAGTTAACCAAAAAAAGGGAAGTTAAAAAGGTTTGGGCTTTCTAAGGATCAAACTTTGCTGATCACTTCAGCATCTTGACTTGAAGATATCATCTCAGGTTTCTTCTAGTCTCCCATCTCAGTCCAGCTGTCTTTCCCAACCAGTTCCCCTTTGTTTATCAATCTGCATCTTGTGCAAAATATACAGAAGCAACTGAGATGAATAATCACAACAGGGAGAAGATTGGGGATAAGTGAAATCTCCAGAGCATTAAAAATAATAAAAAATAAAATAGAAAAGGCTAGCCAGTAAAGAAAGCTTAAAGGGCAGAATATGTTGGGGTGTTGAGAAATGCCAAAAGCCAAGCCAAGCCAGATAATAAAGCAAATGTCAAAAAAGCTTCTGCAGACATTTGCATCAGAAGAGACTAAGGACAGACGTGCAGTCATTACATGCGCAGGATGTGATGGTGATTAAAGATATGATATGGCCTCTAGATGTGACTTCCAAGCTAAACACATCCTCAGCCTCTGTTTTCAGCAAGAGGAAGGAATTGATCTGGGTGGCAAAGGAGAAGGCAGATAATGGGTATGAGAATGGAAGCAGAAACAACCACAGCTGATATGAAAACAAAACACAAAGAGCTCGTGCACTGCAGTCAAGTGGAGTCAGCAACCTCCATCCCAGAAAACGCAAGCACTGGGAATGTAAAATTCAACTCTGGTCCATTTTAGTGACTCTGTTAACTTTGGCTTCATGCCATATTCCCGAAGAACAGCACAACAGTTCCTATAATGAAGACAGGCAATGAGGGAATAACTGGAAAGAAGGGATACCATGCCAAGGGAGTCTGCAACGGTCTGTGATAAAATAAGGTTTGCCAGGATGCTGGATTTTCTAGTCACGAGACATAAAGTATATCCCATCACGCTGGGTCCTGATGTATATTCATGTATGTGGAAGCAGTTAGTTAAAACAGAAAATGTGACTTAGCATAAGAATGGCAAATTAGGTAAGATTCCGGTTCCAGGTGAGAGAAAAATGAGGAGGAAGTCTGAGGCTGCAGGTAGGTTACAAGCAATGTTCTTCAGGAGCTAATGGCATTGACAGAAATACTAGGAATGTGTAATTTGTGATGATGCAAAATTGGGAGGCATCAACTGAGGAGAAAGGCTATCACAAAGAAGAACTTTGTGACCTTCTGCAGCGGACATACAGGTGAAACATATTCATTCAAAACACATGCAGTGGTGATGGGGAACAAATAATAAAAATGACTGCTACATGGGAAGCAGGGGATCTGATCTGCTTGAAGAAGATGAGCAAAAGAATGACAATCACAACTTCCCAGTGTAACAGCAGCCATGGAGAAGGCAAGAGCCACACTACGGTGCAGTAGGAAAGGCTTCTTTACTACGGAAACAATGACGTTTAATGCCATCGTTTAAGGCCAGGATGAACCTCATCTGGAGTACTGTGTACAAATCTGACTACCCATGTCCCAAAACAGCAAATTGAAGCAGGAGTTGGTGTTGAAAACAACTGTTGAGAACATCAGGGAAATGGAGAAGAACTTCTCTTATAGGACTAATTATAAGAGTTTAAAATAGTTTGACTTACTTAGCTTAGCCAAAGTAATGCAGAGAGAGGATGTGGCTGTTCTCTGCATATACACAGAAGAAATAAATGCTAGGAAGGGAAAAGACCTAATTCAGCTATTTATGTTGATGTAAGATCACAAGAGCTATAAGATGACCAGAGATAAATATAGGCTGGCAATTAGAAGAGGGATCCTAGCCATTAAAGTCATCAAATCCTGAAGGGGCTACAGAGGAAGAGCAGTGAGAGCAAAAGCCCTTTCTGCTTTTAAGGTTGCAATGTTCACATTCATGAAAGGGGCCCAAAATGTCACTGCATGCAAGAGCAGGAGGATGGACTCATCATGCAGGGGCCCTTCTTTACCTGTGTTCTTTTATATAAGCATAAAATATCCCAGGACACAACAAAACAGTAAACTATTGTTTACTGACATTTGTGGATAAATTATAATATTATAATCACATGTTATAATAAATTATAATTTATTTTATTGTATTATAATAAATTATAATTTGCTTTAAAAAATATATATATTTATATATTATATATATAATATTATAATAAATTATAATACATGCTGCCTGTATTGCTCCAGCACAAACAGTTAATTTTTGTATTCACTTTCCACACTGATAGATCCCCAAGCATTTTGCAAGCCCATTTTCCAAAGGAACCATTGATTTTTGCACACTCAGCCTTTAAAAGGTCAGGTCCTGTTTTTCAGAGGTAGCAGATGCTCTTTGCATCCAGACCTTGTCTCTTTGAAACAGATATTCACCAAAAAGAGAAGAACATCAGCGAGCACTTCTGAAGACCAGGATGCACATAAATATATAGCTTATGTGACGCACATCCACAGCGTGGGTGAGAGAGACACACTCCTTCAGTCTGCACTCTACACTGATACCAGCAGGTGCCAGGCTTGCTTTTATTAGCTCTCTTAAATGTTTGATCAAAAGTTCCACCTTGCTCCAGTTGATTCCTCTGATAAGGTCTCCCAAACCCAAACTTTGGATTCTAGAGGAAGAGATTTTGGCATGCAATCCTAAAATGAAAGGCCCTGTTTGTCCCTGTGCATTTCCCTTTTATTTGCAGTTTATTGAGCACACATGCAAGAAAAGGTCAATGTTAATGCAGCTTTCTGGGGCATCTGTCTGCTACAAACTCTCCAAAACTTCCGCATTTCTCCCAAGTGAACTTAATTATATTTTGCAGGCTCTGCTCAATGTTTGGCTAGCAGTGACTAATCATTTACTCATCCTTCTGCATAACAAAGGGTTTTTTACAGGAATGAAGCAATTGAGCCTATTTTTAGGCACTGCTGTTCTTAGAGATTTATTGACTGGAGCTCCCAGCCGCATCTGACAACTGCATCCCAGAATAAAGGGGAGAAAATGAAAAAGGTTAAAAACTGAACTGACTGCATAATCCTTTCTCTTGGGCAGATCTGGACTCTGGGAAAACCATGGCCCTCTCCAGGAAGAGAAGGCATCTTTCCAATAGGCATAAAATTCCCCTAAGTTATTTACGCATATCCATCATGCTGCCTTATGTGAGGGACACAAACTCTGGAGTAGGTAGTGGAGAAAGGAGATTTTCCCAATGAGAGCAAGGCAGACCCTCTCCCTTGGGTTAAGTACCTGTTAACATCACCCATTTAAACAGGAGACCTTCAAGGACAATACAGGATGAAGATAGTGTTACACCTAGAACACAGAGGAGCTGGAGGACTTGTACACAGATGTTCATGGAAGACCTGGTGATCCCAAATGGGGCACTGGTCTCGGGAGGACTAAGTCTAACATGTTCCATGGTTCATCCACTACCTCCTCATCATGCCTTGATGTCTCCACTGACTCTGTCAGCACAGAGGGCACAGATACATACTCAATAGCACTTATATCTAGACCAGCACCACCACATACACCTGACAAAGGTCAAAGTGGGATCATTTAAGCAGTGGGGCATACCTCCTTCTCCACTGAGAAACTCCCAGCAGTTGGAGATGGACGGGCCAAGGTTTTTAGCTGGGATTAGTCATTTAGGATGATGTCCCTCTGAAGGTAGACAGAGGTTCCACCTGAAACTCTTTAAAGGAAATTTTGTGAGGAGAAGGCCTCAGCAGTTTCTGGGAAACAATAGTTCTTAGGAAAAAAATCAAATGTCTTTAAAGTGTCTCATGTTCAGCAACCTCTAGCACTACTTACTCTAAAAAATAATAAATAAATAACACAAAATATCATTAATCTAGTTTTCTAGGCCCTAAGGATTTGGAGGAAATTGTCTAGGAACACACTTTTCCCCACACCTCACAAGACAGCACTAGATGAACTTGCTTTTGCTGCATAACTGCAGTACTGGGATAAAACTGTTATGAGAAATTGAAAATTGGGTTGTTTTTCTCCTGACTGAAAAATACCCCTGAGAACCTTCCCAGGATGCTCACTCATACAGTCTCTCCTACCTACTAATTGCTGTCATCATTTGCACATCAGTGATGCTGTCATCGTTGGTTAGGTTTCTTATGACACCATCCATAAGCTCCAGAGGGACAAACTGGACCACGCTGGCCAAGGCATTTGATGGCGCTTCCTGCTCCTCTGTAAGATATGGACAAGAGCCATCAATAAAGACATTAATCGCCAGGGAAACTAGGCACATATGGTCTTTTCTTGGCTCTAAAAGACAAATCATTAATGGGGCAGAACATAAATGATCAGTGCAATGTGGAGTCTACACTTAGCTTTGCTAGGGGGACAATTCCCAGAATCGCAGTGTGGCACAGACCAAGGTTGGCTCAGAGCAGACAGGATGTTTAATCGCAGTGTGGCACAGACCAAGGTTGGCTCAGAGCAGACAGGATGTTGCATCAAGTCATGCACAGCCCAAAGGGAGGCAGGGATCGCAGACTCAAGAACATTATTGCCTGAGTTCTCTGTCCAAATTCCCTCCATGTGCTCATTTTATACTGACTACTCTAAATGATCACAAGAAGATGAGGCTGCACATTTGTCTACCTGGAGTGCACCCAAAGGATGAGGTTCTCAAAAAGAGGGAACTGAATTGCCCATCTCCTCATCGGGTTAGGAAGAGCTTAAGTAAGAGCTCACCTGTCTACAGAGAGTCCAGGCTTTTACAGTGCTGCTACCTCTAAAAATCTTCTGAGACCCTTTATAATAATCAGAAAACCCTAAAAGTTAAATATCCTCTGTCCCCTCCTAAGATATGAGCGCCCTCCAGGGACAGTGGTCATGAAACATAGGGCTTCCTACCCCTAGACACAGTGAGAAATGTGTCCTTAGCTTTGCACTTAGCTTCTAAGTACTTATTAGTTAGGGCTATAGAGTAGGCTGTGAGGCACAACAAAATTAGCTATTAGAGAGTGACTTTTCCAAATGCTTTCAAGCCCCAGGCTAAGCTTACTGCAGATAAGAGGATGCTTTGCATTAAGCCCAGTTGATGCAGAAAAGTACTGAGGACAGAAACTTCTATGCTGCACACATTTCAACACAGTTAATAATTCCTGTTTATAAACACTGCAAGGTTTCACAGGGATATTGTCTTCTTAGCCTAAAAACCCTGCACACTTTGGGGACCCTCGTTTGTTATATTTTCAGCAAAGACCGGAATTATTGAAGCTCTGACATGTCAGGACCATATCAATCTGCCTTGCTCCTCGAAGCCAGCATTTACATTTGTGCCTGTTATTTATTTTTTACCTGTTGATGAAATGATAGAGAACAGCTCCTTCAAAGAGGGCAGGATGGCTGAAGTCTGAGTCCTCCAGATCCTCTGCAGCAGACCGCTCACTTTGTTCACCTGCTCCAAAAACTCCATTATGTCCTCTTCCCCTTCGGAGACGCACTGGAACTGCCCGATGCACCGTATCAGCTGCTGACAAAACAAGATCTGGTGTTTGCCCGTGGGGATGCACTGAGGATGCTGGGTCAAGAGTTTACTGATTTTAGCGCACTGCTTGGGGCTGGGCCTCTCGCAGACTTTCCGGAGCACTTCGATCTTCAGTAAGTTGAAAATGCTGTTTGCTGATGGGCTTTCCAAGACAAACTGCAGTCCTAACTGGATATAATCTAGCACATAATGACTTCTTTTTCCCAGGGGGCCATAACCTTCCTGAAGGAGACTCAATAGGAAGCGGACATTGAAGAATTCCTCAAACTCTTCTGGATGGTAGTGGCCATAGACCTCCAAAACCTCTTTCCCGATCTCTCTTTTGTACTTGGTGTCCCCAGTAAGAAAAAGCTTGGTTGACAGCTCCAGCATGGACCAGCACTGTTCACTGTCCATGGGCTGCTTTGCTGCCTCAATGACGCGCCTCACAAGCCCTTGCTTCACATTGTTGGGGTATGAAGACATCACCACAGCTTCCAGTATCTTATCCATCTCTGCTCCCAGGTGCTGAAAGAGAGGAAGAGAGTCAGGTTAGTTCAAACAGGCTCTGTTGTGCTTTGCAGCCCAGATATGGTGATTATCTGGGCTTCCCACAGAGTTAAGGCAGAGAGAAGGACAGGGAAAAGAGGATAATCTGGGGAGAGCAAGAAGCCTGACCACACAACAAAGCAGAAGTATGAGCTCAAATACAGTCCCATGACCCTCCAAATTTGTTGTCTGGAATGATTTAAGCAATGAGGATTCATCGGGCAATGAATGGGCATAACTGGAAGGCCAGCCCAGGCTGTCTTGTTTTGGGAGATAGAGGAGATGAAAGTTAAGCATAATGCATGTGAATCAAATAGGGCTGTTTGCCCTTGGTCAAGAACAAGCCCAACCTGTGCAGCTTAGTAATAAGTACATAGTCTGTAAATCCATACCCAAAATACCCCTGCACATCAGTGGGAGCTACTGCCCTATGCAATCTGAAAAGAGCGAAGACCCTGCAAAATATATGCATTCAGATGCTGATTAAGAGATGGTTCTTAGACTTAACACAGATTAAACTCAGACTTAACTGACTTCACTTGATGCTCAGGGCCTCTCTAATATACCATAAAAGGCATCAGGTTAAGACAGCTCTTCATAACAAACGGGCATTCTCCGGAGAGAAGAGTGTATGGATGTAAGGAAATGGAATCACAGATTCACAGATTCACAGAATATTTAAGGTTGGAAGGGACCACTACAGATCATCTAGTCCAACCTTCCTGCTCAAGCAGGCACACCTACAGCATGTGGCACAGGCGCTCCAGTGAATTTTTAAGCAAATCCTGGGCAATGCCAGGCCCCTTTGGCTCATAATAAGTCCAGTGTCCCCAGAGTTGTGTGTTCAGAGCGGTGGAGGAGGCCAACCTGAACTTCACATTGAGGTGTTTCAGAAGTACCCTGAAACCATCTCCATTTCTACCAGACTGAGGACCTCAAAAGCTGTGCAGAACAGGCCTCTAGAGCTACCAGAACCTTTGACCACATATGTAGCATCTCCCAGAAATAGGTCAGAGGCATTTCTTTGCTCTTGTTTGGAAACTATCCACAATAGGTCAACACTGCATCTTCTTCATGTGGATTCCACCAACTGTCTCCCTTGACCTGTTCTAGTGACGGATTCAGCAGGTCCCTTCATGGTATGATTCTGAAGCGTCTCTTCCCAAACTGGCCAAAATCGTCCCTCACACCTCTATTAATGGAAAGCATTGAAACAAGGAGGGGCCTTATGTTAGGACAGGGGCTAGAAAGGAGAGCTGTGTTTAAATGACAGAGGAGAACTGCATCGCCTGCCCTTTGAATGGACTCTAGGTGGATGCCAGCAAGTGCCGGGTGAACTAGAGTAGGAGACTGCAATGTTCATGGAGTTTTGATACAGAGACATGACAGAAGAAGCTGCAGAACATCTGAAGGAACAAAGAAAATTCAACACAACACATTGAGAAGATGGAAGAGCAATGCTGTTACCAGTTGCAAGAATGGAGGGGCGGAAAGTCAGGAAGTCCATTCTGGACTTTAAACGTCTGAGAAGATGATGAGCACAGTACTAGAATGAGCACAGAAAGAAAAGCCAAAGAAGCAGAGCTGGAAAGATTTCTGAGGCCAATATAAAAATGATAATCTTTGTGTTCTTTTCATGGTGGCATTCTGATGGATGCAGAGAATGTCCTCTGGTGATGCTCAGCTGAGATTACAAACCCCAAACTGAAATGAATACAAGAAAAATACAGAACTTCTTCAGATTAATCACATATTTGTGTATTTTTATCTTGCAAAAAGTCATTCAAAACCTTGCATTTGATCCTAAGAATGATCCCTCCCTCAGCTGCAGAGCTTCACCAATTCAAGATGGTGCTCAGCACTTCGTAAAATTCAATTCCCACCAGACACAGCTTCCCACAAACCCACAAAGAAGCTCAACAGGGAATTAAGAGACAGACAGTGGCATCAAGGTCTTCTATTGGAATCTACTGGCTCCATTCTCCTCCAGAGGCAAAGATGTTTTCATTACTATCTTCATATGTGGGTAACAAGACAAAAGACCGAGGAAGCAGATATGAAATTATAGTCTCTATCTCGGCAATAGGACACTATTAAGGGGAGCCACGCATTTAAAAGGATCAAAAGCCTAAAAGGGCAGAAATGCTGTGCATATTGTGCATATCGACGTGTAGTCTGGACCTCCTGAACCCAGTGAAGTCCTATGTGAACACACAGGATGAGAGCACACCTGTGAACACACATGCTGATATCTGGAGAGGAAGGGTGTCTTATCTCCTCAGTGAGTGATAATCTCATTTAGAAACATATCCCTTCCCCACTACTATGGAAAGAAATCTTGGGGCATCTATAAATATTCAGCTCTGCCTCCATTTCAGCTCTTTGGCTCCTTCCTTCTCTGGCTCCCAGTTTTGCAAACGGCAGGGATGCATGTTTGACATTTACACCGAGCTGCCACCATGGCTTGCCTGGGGGGAGTGACGCAGTCTTGGCGGCTCCCCAGGGACCTGCAGCATTAATATGCCACACTATCACACCGAGAAGGGAGAGGGAGACTGCAGAGCCAGGCCAAGCTCGCCGTTCGTCACTGCTCGAATCCATCAGCGGCCAGAGCTAGAGGAGAAACTGCTGAGGGAAAATAAAAAATAATAAAAAAGGGATTTCCCTAAAACAGCTCATTTATGCCACATTTATAGCCATATGCTGAACTACTGCAAAAGAAATCCATTATAAAGAGTGATAAAATCAGCCATCCATGACTTAGGGTTTCTTAAAACTTATTGCAAAGAACAAATACATGAATGCTCCTCCAAAGCAGGTCTCCCAGGGTCTTGGCTAGCAACCACACATCACCTCTCCCCATCCTTGCTTCCATCAGGATGAAGAACACACAATACCTGCATGGTCAAAGCCCTGCCGGGCAATGACATCAGTCTACAGCACAGCAGTTCTCCAGGAACTATCTTGGCTTATCTGTCCCATGCCTATTGATTCCTATGGTCATCTGCTAATGTGCTGGATTTATTTGTCTCCTACAAGCCCCTTCCCTCCAGGATGCTCAAGTTATGACATAGCTAACATTGTTTTTATTGCAAGTAAAGCACAGACAGGATTGCCAGGAGACCAGCCTGGTCCCTTCAATTAGCAACAAATGAGGGAAGGTAAGAGGAGAGAATAAAAGTTCACAGGTAATATCTTTTCACCAAAAAAAGAAAATACATCAGTGACAGAGAGACAGTAAGGGTTAGAACATGGTTTATAGAGCAGATCAGACTTGCAGGACTAGAAATTGGAAGGAATGGTTGTCCTAGTTGTAACTTGAACCATACTGAGCAAGATTGGCAGTGCATTTGAGCCCGTGTCCTGTGTTTCTCCTCTCTCCATTTTCACAAACTGAGCCGCCCTGAGCACCTGATAGACAATTAAGTGACAAAGAGGAGGCAGGCGAAGCCATTCTGTCCACCTAACATATGGTTATATGATTACATATGGTTAACCTTTAAGTGGTTACTTCCCTGGAGCACTCCACGCTCAGCCTGGTACAGAAGCACAGAAAGGCTACACAGGCAGGCTGGTCAAAAAATAGCTACGGATTTTTTAAGCCTAACCCCATAAACCACCGTTGTCCACAGACTACTAATATATACAGTGCTAGGCACTTCTACGGGAGTCACAGCTACCCAGTGCTGCCCATTCTACAACTGGGCCTTTAAGTGCTTATTACTTTGCAAGGCTTCACACAAATTTTCAATGCAAAGACTCTGCTGAACCTTGAGAGAAAGCTCTCCGTGGCTCCTAAAATGCCTTGATCATTCCTCAAGTTGATTCCAGAAGGGAAGAGGATGGGTCACCCCAGCCTTGCTGTTCAGGGTGCTGCTGGGTCTGGTCTGAGGTAAAACAGAGAAGGACAAGGCTGAAACAAACCTCCCTCAACAGCTGACAAAGACAAGTCCCAGTGGAAACTATCTAGTAGAGGGAGACCAGCTTTCTCGTGAGCATATTGCCATTAGGACCTTCAAGATATGCAAGGAGAACAAGCTGAGCTGATCTCATGGAAGAGGCTGCATTCTATCTTCTCTGAAGGACTTTGCTGTACAAGGCAGGGTTTTAGCTTATACCAATCAACACTTCTCTAAGTACCAAGTTGTTGGCAGGAGGGGATAAAGAAGCCCAGGTTTGCACTGTGAATGAAGGCACACACCCTGCTGCTGCTCCAGAAAAGACCAGACAAAGAGAGGATTGAGGATGACAGCTCCCTGACAGGACATGGAGAGCAAAGGATAGAGCAGGAATGGCTAGAAGAGATAAACAAGAAAACAGCAGGGAGGATGCACCAACCAAGAGGCTATGGAACCCAGGCAGGAAAAGGGCACTGATGCTTGTTCATCCAGTCCAGACAAAATAGTTCAAAAAAAGCAGCTTTTCTGGCCAGGAGACCACTTAGTCAGCTCGCCACTTCTTCCATTTACCAGCTTAGAGAACACCACTCCAGTTCTCAACGGCTTAACTGAACAGCCCTTGCAGAAGCCAAGGAAAAGCTAAAAGGGATGCATGTACAATGCATGTATAATACACATTACAATCTTAAAAAATCAAAAGAGCACTGAAGTTGCAAAAGATTAGAAGCAAGATGGTTAATCCAATCCCAATACAGTTCCAAATGCTTTCGGAGAGGCATTATTTAAATGATCATATATTAGTTTTTCTTTTTTTTTTTTTTCCAGGACCTGCCTGGAGAATAAATCAGAGTTTGCAACAAAGGAGGCTGTTGTCTGTAAGACTGCTGTCCCATTTGTCATAAATAACACAGTCAGCTGAAGGAGAGGGAAGGACAATTTCAGACTGGATTCTGCCACTGCTTCTGCCCTGGTTGTCTTCTCTTTAGAAGCATAAACCAGAGGATTTCACAATATATACTCAGGGACTAAAAGCAGTGTTCTTAAAGTGGGGCAACCTTATGATTTCTGCACTTCATTTTCCTCACAGGAAATAATAATTCATAGCAATCCTGGGAGAATCAGCTAACTCCTGTTTGCAAAGAGATATGAGCTCCTAGAGCACAGGAAGACCCTATACAAGATCAAAGTGTTAATTTTTAGCTTAAAGAGCACCTTTGATGTTTCCATCTGTTATTTGGCTCACCCAAAAGAGAAAGTACATACAACGTGCTCTGCAATGGGGAATAAAAAAAATCCCAAGAAATGGTAAAGCTGCTCTGCTCACTGTGTGAGCAAAAGGCAGAAACAACATGGAAAAAATCAGAGAATCAGGAGGGAAGGGGTCTCAGGAGGCTTCTAGACCCTTGCACAAAGTAGGGTCAACACTGAAATCAACTCAAGCTCCTCAGGACTTTGTCTTGAAAATGAGACAGGATGGAGACTGAGTAGGTGCTCAGGGGAACCTGTTTCAGTTTAATTATCTCATAGTGGGAAGTTTTTCCTTAAATGCATTTGGAAGCTCTTGTTTCAATGTATGTGTTTTCTCTTGTTTTCCTGCTATGCATAGCTGTGAAGAGCTGGGCTCCATCTCTTTGATAACCCCCTTGTAGACACTGGGAGCTTGCTGTTAGGTTCCTTCTTCGCCTTCCCTTCCCCAGGCTGAACAAGCCCCATAACCTCAGCCTCACCTCACCGGGCAGGTGGCCTCCAGGCCCCTGGCCATCTTGCTGGCCCTCTGCAGAACCTCCTCCTGCTGATCAACATCTTTGTTGTGCTGGGGAGCCCCAAAGTGGACACTGTTATAGAAGTTGTCTGACAAGTGATAAATGATGAGGGTAAATTCTCCTTCATCTATTGGTTCTGTTCCTGTTTGTACAGCCCAGGAAGCTCCTGCCCTTCTTCTCTGTCAGGGCACACAGTTGGCTCATATTTGGATATATATTTTTCTAGTTTATTATAGTTTGCCTGTATACTGCCATGCCTATTATACTGCTCTCCAGGATCCAGGCCCTTTTCAGAAGAGCTGCTCTCCAACTAGCCAGTCCCCAGCCTTTACTGGGATTAGTTAATTCTAGATAAGTCTAGGACTACTACTAAGTGTAGCACATTGCATTTGTCCTTGTTGAATTACATGACAGCCTCAACCTGTCCCCTGTACGACAGTCCTACCTTCAAGCATATCAGCTGTTGCCCTGAAGTGTCACCCACAAACCTGATGAGATGCAACTTATCTCCTCCCTCAGGTCATTGATGAAGATACTAAATAGGACAGGTTCCAGGATAGATCCTCAGGGATCTATCCTGGACCTGAGGAGCTCCACTTGTACTCCACTTGTGAGGAATTCCATTTGTATTCCGTCTGTAACTAGCTCCCAGGTAGAGCACAAACCGCTAACCACTGTCCTTTGGGCCAAGAATCCAGTCAGTTTTCCATGTATATTATATTTCACCCATCCAGACCACAAATCCAGGCTTTCAGATGAGGATACTGTGGGGCTCTGTAACAAAAGCCTTATAAAAGTTAAAGTAGACAACATCTCCTCTGCCCTCATCCACAGATCCCTCACTGAAGGCAATGAGTTTGGTCAAGTATGGGTTTTGATCTACCCTAGCTAATTCCAGTCACCTTCTCTTTCACGTGCCCAGAAATAGTTTCCAATGGGAGTGCTGTACGGTTTTCCCAAAGTGAGACCAACAAGACTGTGGTTCTGCAGTCTTGATCCTTCTTGATCTTTTGAAGATGTGCTAGAGAAGACGAAGACAATGAGCTTTGGAAGAGGAATGTTTCTCTTCATAAGTCATATTTGTCATGCATTGATATGCTCATACCTAGGAAATTGTCCTGAGGACACTCTTCATTGCATCTAGGAGATCAGTAAGTATTGATGGCCTTCATATCTGTCTTGCATTCAGAAATACTCACAGGGGCTCATGCTGCATGTGTGTGTGAGGGGTTCATTCAGGCATTCCTCTCAAAGTAGAAAGAACACTGTAAAGGAGAACCTAGCTTCATGTCCTAGCTTCAAACTTCATTTCCATCTAAAGTCACAAAGAAAAGAAAGTACATCACCAACATTTGTAACAGACATTGTTTATAATAAAATGTGTCCCTGCAAGCAACAGATATTCAGTCATTCCCTAATAATCAAAGTGAGATGATACACATATGCAGAGTGTCATCAGCCAGTATGGTTTCAGTCTCCAAATTGAGTAAAGACCAAAAAAGTAAACAAAAGACCTCACAATGAAAAGTCACCTTGGGCTCTGAGTCTAACCTTAATAATATCAGAGGTGTCCATTTTTTTTTCTCTTCTGATTGCAGCTTTCCTTTAATAAGGATTCACTTCAACTGAAATCTATCCAATTTCTTTTAAATTAATTCATTCCACTGCTCCCAACAATGGCAGATTTCCAATAAAGTCTCCTTAGTATTTTTTGCAGGATTGAGTATCAACTCCCACGCTCCCGATTTTGCAGAGCTGTGAAAAAGATCTCTGAGATGCTCCTTATCTTCAGGAGATGTCCCTTATCTTCAGAAAACCTTGGCAATGAACTCAGCACATTTTCTATAACAGCAATCACATTGCTTCATGCAATAGTTTGATAAATATCACTAGTGAGAAAAATCCCACTATATTAGGATAACGGATGTCTTTCTGATTAATAAAAAAATATATACATATATATACACACATGATTTACTTCCCTGAATTCCCTGGAGGTCTGGAAGTACAGGAACCAGACTCACCTTTTGTTCTCCTTTACTGCTGCTCAAATTGTTTCTTTTATGTCAGCCAAGACATTACTGTTATTCTTGCTGCACGCTCCAGATGATAGCTAGGCAATTAGGGCTCAATCCTGCAAGATGCTGAAATGCTGCAGAGTGGAACTGAGAGTACACAGCACCTTGGTAGAGCAAGAAATGCTGCACAGCAGTCTACCTTGTGTAAAATTTTCCATGACTCAGTACACATCTTCTTAAAAGAAGCAATCCCTGTTGGTCACACACCTTTCTAGATCTGTTTTACAGGAATAAAATAGTAATTGAGGGTGTCCCAGGGCTTTATTGCAGGGAAAAAAGAGTAAGTTCAAAGGGGATTGTAAATGTGGTCCAAAGTACTAAATATTTATCCAGGCAAGGAGGGGAAACAACAGCATGTGACTCGTGATTTGCCACATCCAATAGACGCAGCCCAACAGACAAGTGCTGGACAGCCACAAAAAGACATTTTTATAACATCTCTGTTCTTTTTTTATGGCTAAAAAATCCCTCAGAACAACTGGGAGGAAATTAAAATTTCCCTATCAAGTTAGAAATCATCAAATAAAAGTCACTGCTCTACTCTCACCAGTGCTGCTGTATCTCTGTATTTTCTCTACTGTATCTTCTACTTCTGTCTTCCCATCATCTGTAGTAATTTACAGGTCCAGCTACACTCTTAATTTTGAGCTATTCTGATTCTTAAGATTGAGCTATTCTGGTTAAATTACCTTAATTAATGTACACAATGTAATTCCAGTTCAATGGTCTTCTGTATATATCTTAAGTACTTACAAACATGCTGCAGATCCTTTCTCCTAGTCCTTTCAGTGACAGAATTGCTGCTTCTCTTCTTTCTTAATTCTTTCCCCATGCAGTTTCTCATTATAATCTACAGTCTAACCCTGCTTTATTTATTATTTGCACTGCAATAATGCCTGCAGGCGTCAATGAAAATAGGATCCACTGACCAACAAATTGTGTGTATCTATAGGAATATGCACAGAGAAGTATATCTCACATATCTCACTCAAGAATAAAGGCAGAAAAGGATACTATTCACATCCTTTTTTTTTCTATTAGTCTATCAAGACACATCTAGATTAAGCTATTTGCTCAAGGACACACAGTAGGTTGAGGTAGATCCAGCAATCAAATGCATCTTGCAACTCTTATCTCAGATATATTGCCCACAGATACATTAGCTGCCCGTCCTGCTGCACTTACTTTGGTGCTATATTTAGTAGAGCTGCACCCAGATAAAGTGCCACAGCAGAGAAGGGGATTGGGTCCATTCGTATGAGAGAAGAGCTAATAACTGTAGAAAAATTCAGTCAAATAACCCCTGCAGTGAGAAATAAGTGAGACTCTACCCATCTGCAGCCATAAAAAGGTAACTTAGCCAGCACAAAACCCTGACCAAATCCTTTCACATAATTGCAATCTGACATCTACCTTCTATTTTCAACGAGACAACAAATTATTTACTTCCTATCCAAAACAACCTCCCAGTGACAAATTGCACCAGTGCTGCATAGCTCCTACTCACTAGTTTTAATTAATTTAGGCTTGCAAGGCTCTCCTGAGCTCTCCTCTCCTCCGTCGTGCTGAAGCAGAACATCCCGAGCCAGGAGTTGATGGAGATGCTGGTTTAGCAGCAGATCCAGAGTGGTTGTCCCCGCTGCCCGTGGGCCAGTCCATCCATCTGGGCAGCTTTCTGGCTGCCACAGGGATGAGGATTTGTTCTAGCACTATCACCCAGTCAGTCTGTCAGCATTTGGCAGGGCTTTTCTGCACGTCAGGAGTTCCCCTCGGTGAACAGCATGCTGCTCTCCTGTGCACACGTTTCTGGGCTGCCTCAAAATGCCAACTACAAAAAAAAAAACTAATCAAATTATATCTAGTTGCAATCAGCCTGAATTTACTATACAGAAATTTGTGGCTTTGCGAAAATCCATTGATATTTTAGATCTGCAGATCGCTACAAATCCTTCTCCTTTCTTGTGCAATACCATGTATTTCACTATTCCTTTTTTTTCCTCTAAAATACTGATTAGACTTCTCTCCACATAATAGAAATCCATCCTCCATCTGCAGGCAGTTTACCATGGCCTTGATTCATGGACAACAGTGTGAGCCTGCCTACCCTACCTGAACGCAGATATCTTTGCTAATATGCTCCCATATTTCTTTGAGGCTTTGGTGCACACAAATCCTAGCAGCCTCATCTCCTCCTTTACATTTTTGCTGTCGGGAACTGTGACATCAAATGAGAGAGTTTTGGCCAGATGTCAAGGCAATCTGTGCAATAAAACCAAATGAAGCCCAAAGCCCTAACATTTAACTGTCTGTATTTCTCTGGACAGACTCTTCCTCCCAGGCCAGTTTCTTCACTCTAGCCATCAGATACAGACTTATCTATAATATGCATTAATATCATTTTCTAAAAAAGCACCTCAAAACCTTTGATATTATATCCTTATATAAGACCAGACATCTGTGGATGCAGAAACCAAGACACAAGGATGTTAATCTCCATACTCTGCTGTCTCAAAAAACAAGGGCAAAGAAAGGCATGTGAAGAGGAGCTGCTCTAACCCTTAGACCATCAGAGACAAACTGTGGATTTAGGACTAATACCAGCCCCAGCCACAAACCCAATGAACCATCCCAGTTCCTTTTTAATGTCTTTAACATGTTTGGCATGAAATGATCAAAAGTGACGTCCTGCCTGCACTCGACAGGGTCTTGCGGGATGGTCTCCTCCTCGTGCCCCCCAGACCAGCACATCTTCCTTTCATTCCTCAGCAATGTTCTGCTTTTCTGCTTAGCCACAGATCCCTGCCAGCCCTGTGCTATGCTACTGCCCCCAGGGGTGATACTGGGAGTGCCTGGATCTCACTCTGACCTTCAGACCGATGTCCTTTCCATTATCATCCCCTGAGACCATAAATATGTCTATGCCGGAAGGCTTGTTGTTTTCTTGTATATATTTATAGGATAGACATCGCTCCTCTTTCCTCTGATTTTTGTCTGCTTTTATCTGCCTATAGAAACACAAACCCTGGATAAAGCTCAATCAAAACCCATGTCCTCTCTACCAAAGTCTACCAGACCAAGAGCTGACACTGGCTGGGAATCATCAGATGCTGCCTAATGGATCGGAGTCATGGACATCTCCTGTGTTTTGACAGACCAGTGGGGAACACCACTCATGTTCCCTTCATATCAATTTCCCTTCATCTCACACATATTTGGCTTTGCAAAAGCCGACACAGAAATCAAGAAGGCAAACAGACCGTTGTGAACTTTACTGACTATATCACAAAATGCCCAAAGTATTTTGACCCCCACCCCTTCCCAGGTGAAAATCCAGCCCCTTGCCATGGCCCTTTTGCCTTAGGCACTAAGTTCCCAACGTTTGGGGGGAATCTTTCAAAAGTGGCAGATATTTGAAATGCCAACCCCTGCTTTTATTTTTCAGCAGTAGCTCCCAGGTCCAAGTCAGGGCAAATTTAACCTGAACAGATTTGGATCCAGACTCTTTTGAACCCCAATATCCAAGCATCTCCTACCTCCCAACCCCTTAGTATCCTGATCTCCCAAATATCCTGATCCCCGAGCATTTCTGCATCCCAACCTGAAAGCATCCCTTCCTCAAGCATCTTTCCTGTCTTCCAACCCACAAGCATCCTTCCTAGATCCCGATCCCAGAGCATGCTGATCTGCAAGGATCCTTTGCACATCCCAAACTTGAGCATCCCTCCTGCATCCCAAGCCCCAAGTATCCATTCCTTGTTGTTGATTCCCCCCAACAAGCCTTCCACCTGCATCCTGATCCCTGAGCATCCCTTAACCAAGCCCCCTCCTGCATCTCAACTTCAGACATCCCTGCTCCATTCCAATACTCTCCTAGATCCTGATCCCTGAGCACCCTGACCCCCATGTATCCCTCCTGCATCCCTCCCTGCAAGTGCCCTGTTTGGATCACAGCCCCTGAGCATCCCTCCCACATTCCCCTCCCCAAGCATCCCAAATCCTGACCATCCTTCTTGCATCCTTTCCTGTAAACAACCTGCCTCCATCCTGATCCCTGAGCATCCATCTCCTAGATCCTGATCCCCAATCTCCAAGCATCCCTCCTTGCAAGTGTCCTGTCTGCATCCCATCCCTGAGCATCCTGACCTCCAAGCATCCTCCTGCAACCTATCCTGCAGACATCCTGCCTGCATCCTGATCCCCAAGCATCACTCCTGCATCCAAATCCCTGAGCACCCCTCCTAGATCCTGATCTTGGAGCACCCTGACGCCGGAGCATCCCTCCCTGCAAGCATCCTGCCTGCATCCCAGCCCTGAGCAGCCCTCCTGCATCCCCCTCCTTGAGCACCCTGACCCCCAAGCATCCCTCCTACATCCAGATCTCTAGGCACTCCTCCTAGATCCTGATCCCTGAGCATCCCGACCCCTGAGAGTTCTTCCCGCATCATTCCCTGCAAATGTCCTGCCTGCATGCCAGCCCCCAAGCATCCCTCCTGCATCCCTATCCCTGAGCATCCTGATCCCCGGGCACCCTTCCCGCAACCTTCCCTGCAAACGTCCTGCCCACATCCTGCCCCCCAAATATCCCTCCTGTATCCAAATATCCCTCCTGTATCCAGCCCCCTGAGCACCCCTCCTAGGTCGTGATTCCCGAGCATCTCGACCTGGGAGCATCCCGACCCGGGAGCATCCCTCCCTGCAAGCACCCTGCCTGCATCCTAGCCCCACGCATCCCTCCCGCATCCCCATCCCGAACATCCCTCCCGCATTCCCACGCGGAGCATCCTTTTCCCGGAGCCCGCGGCCGCTCCGTTACCTCCCGCCGCAGGCCCCGCCGCGCCGCCTTAAGCGCCGCTTCCAGGGCAGTTTGAAGGCGGCTTGGAGGCAGCTGGAAGGCGGCGGCTCCCGGGGCCGCCTGGGAGCTGCAGTCCGGCGGGCCGGGCCGGCACCGGGGCCGCGCGGCGCCGAACTACAAGTCCCGGGCGGCCGCGTGGCGCCGCCCGCCCTTCCCTTCCCTTCCCTTCCTTTCCCGTCCCTTCCCGTGCCCGTGGCGCGGCCCACGCGCCTCCCTCGCGGCGCCGCGGGGCTCAGGTGCGTGATGCGGGCGGGCGCGGAATGGCCGCGCGCCGGGGGAAACTGAGGCACGGAGGGCGGCCGCGAGCGGCGGGGGTGGCCAGGGAGAGGAAGGGATGAGTCCCCCGCTGCCTGGATGAATTCCAGGTGTGGAAGCAAAGCCTCAGGCCTCCGGTGAGGGATGGGTTGTGCTCGGCGCACGGGCTCTGCTTGGCTTCATCTGACTGAGGATTAACCTGGCCTCAGCGAACGGGAGGGAATCGCCTCTGGATTTAGGGAATGCAGGAGCTGAAGTGCCCTCCCAAAGTGTCACCTGCCTCTCTGCAGGGGTCCAGGACCTTGATTTGCCTCTCCCAATAATACAAGTTGGTTGGGATCGGTTCCTGCCCCGCAGCTGTGGGGAGACCTGGAATTTCCCCTGTGTAGTTAGTGGAGTGTAATAAGAACGGAGTGCAGGGAAACCATAGTGCAAATGTTTAATCTTCTAGACCTAGGGATCAACTTAGGTTAGAAAGTGTGGATCGGCTGTGCACTAAGCGGGGTTTAACCTTGTTGCTACAGGTTTTGTCCCAAACCCTATCCCTGAGCCCTGACTTGCTGGCTCTGGCTTTGGTAAGTGGTGAACTGAGGGGTTTACATTTCTAAAAACCATTTACTTTGTTTCTGCTTGTGTCCTGTGGTGCTTTTATTAATTTTGTCTCCTGTACCTGTCACGGCCTTGGTGACTTCAGACTGCCCAGGGTGCCTTAGGGACCAAGGCACAAATTCGTAGCAGAGGGTCTTGACTTCTCTTGAGAAAACACCTTGAAAAGGAATAAGACACGGAATTAGTCTACAGGTGAAGTCAGGGTGAGTTCCAGGGGCTCGTACCACTGCACGTGTCCAGACTACAGCGTCGCAACTTATACATGTTTTTATTAGGACTTCGATATTTTGTGAAAACTGGATTTCTTAACTTCAAAACGAAGCATCCCCTTTTAGTAAGATGCAAAATCAACCTGTTCCCTACCAATGCACAATTATTTCCTGTAACACATTACCTGATCAGCCTCTTTTTTAATTCGACCGATAAGACTCTTACCAGTTCTCTTGGACAGTGCTCAAAAGCCAGATAGATTTTAGCCTGACTTCTTCCTGATGCTTATCACAAAAACGCCCTGTCTTGCTTTAATTTTATTGCCACTTAGGCCATTCTTCCTTGTGGCAGCCTAAATTATGCATCTCTTATTTTGCTATGTAGATACTTTGCAGTCCGGGGTTACTTCTCGACTATTACTTAGCTAAGCTGACCCTCTTAAATAGTTCACACAGTTTTTGTGGAGGGATGTTTTATGGATGTGACGTTGAAGGGTACAGTGCAAAATTATTCTGTAAAGTTAAATCTGTGCTTATAATCAATCACTGCTGCTTTAGTTTCTGTGTTTTTACTTTCGTTTTTGTCACTTTGTCAACTTTAACCTGAACAAGCAAGCAGAAAGCTTTTTTTTTTTTCTCCCTGTGTTTATATAATATATTTACATATGTATGTTTTCTGAAGAACCCTCTTTCTTTGGAAACCATAAATACATGTGTGTAGCTTGCAGACTTCCCATCAAGCTGCGTTTTTGACTAGGAAGCACTAAAACTGTAGGCTTTGCCCCTTGGTTAAATATTTAGCAATATTTATCATGTTTCATTACATTGTGCTTGGGTTAGCAAATGAATGATGCGTTTTTAAATGTTTATTTGTATACTGGTATTTTTTCCCTAAGCTAGGCAGAAATTCAGGTAATTTATGTAGACAGAATTTTATTGACCAGCTTATTAGAGTTCTCTTAAATGTGATGAATAATTAAGAGGGGAAATAAAGCTTATCCAAAGATAATCAACACTTACAATTATTAAACAAAGGAAGCGTTATCTATAATGAAGGAAATGAGGTCATAATTATAAACACAAAGAACTGGAGTAAGTGAAAACAGGTAGATTTTTGTTATCACAGTTTCATGCCTTTCTGTTATCGCATTATTATTTCCCATAATTTTAAATGTATTTTTAAAAATACATATTTAAATATAAGTCACTTTAAGAGTGCCTAGTATATCCCATGCTCTTCAGTTGCATTTGCGTCTTAGGCTCTCAGTTAGATCTCTAGCTGCTCTAATTTGAATGAATTTCAAGCAGAACTTAGGGAGCAGCGACACAAAATGCAGTGCTGCAATTTCCTGCTTCCCGGGGCCGTAGCCCAGTTTGTACTTGGTTTTACTGCTTCGACTGCAAGTTAGAGCCACCCGTGGCCAAGATCAGATGCTGCTTTACGCTGTTTTTGTGTAAATGCCACTAAACTGAAGTTACCCCTTGCACTGCATTCTTGGAAAGTCTTTGTTGTGTTAAGGAAGTACCTGGTTGTGATGCTCTAGGGTAGGGGCTGCAAATGCTTGTTTTTTAAGAGCAAAATGGGCAATTCTTTTAATCTGCCCTTGAGGTAACGTTTATAAGGAGAAAAGAATCAAATAAGTTGGTTGCTAAATGCATTAAGTCCAATTAGTAATGTATCCAGCGTAAATACCCAGCCCATCTTTGCTGGGTTTTAGTGCTTTTAAAAGTTGCCAGACTGTTGGACCTCTCTCATTTGTACAGTGCTGCCAAGGTAAAAAACTCTTAATGAGCAAGATGAGTTAATGAATTAATCTACTAGACATTACCTTTTATTTAGAAGAGCTCTCATTACTCTCATTACTGCCTTATTTTGTTGGTAGCCTCCCTGTTAAGGCCACTGATAGAAAATCCAGTTGGGAGATTTTTCTTTTTAACATTTTTCCATTCAGATTGGACTGGAGCAGCTGTTTCTCATTCAACATGCACAGCCAGCAAGTTCATAAATCAGAATAAACTTTGGGTGGATGTTGACTTTGAAATGAAAGTCTCTATCTTGTCACTGAACATTTGAAGCATCCAGTGGTGTTTAGGACATCTCTCTTGACAAGGGGCTTTGCTGAGTGAAGGCTGCCCCGTACAAACTGAGGGAAACATGTCATTCCTTGCAGCTGGATGGCAAAGGACATGAGAAAAATACTCCTTTAGCTTTAAATGGCCTACACATGCTGTAGGTGTGCCTGCTTGAGCAGGAAGGTTGGACTAGATGATCTCTAGAGGTCCCTTCCAACCTTAAATATTCTGTGATTCTGTAAAAGTGATCAGGGATCTGAAAACATGACTAGTTGAACTAGATGATCTCTAGAGATCCCTTCCAACCTTGAATATTCTGTGATGACTATGAGGACAGAACAGAGGAATTTGGGTCGTTCAGAGCAGACTGAGTGGTAGCAGCAGAGGACAGTAATGAATGTGGCTTTGGGTGACACTGTCAGTCCTAGTTTTACAATCTGTATTATTTGTGGTGTGATTTGGGGAAAAGAAATGGATTTCTTTAAAAGTAATTTCTTTATTAGATTTAGAGATTTCTTTAAATGAAATCCATTTGGGGCTGCTTTTGTGAACATTGGATTGTATTTGTATTATTTCTTTTACAGATGTGTTACAAGCTCTTAGGGGGAAAAAATACATGGCAGCCACTTTACTACAGAATTAGACCATGTCAAGCCTGTGTTCAGTCTGCTTAAAATAGCTTTTTACTCTATAAATTGGGTAGAAGCCTTCAAGGAGAAGAAATATCCTGAGTGGAAATATGAGAAATATGTTCTATAGCACAGAGTGGAGCTTAACACTAAAGTAATTATATTCCTTATTTTCTTCCCAGGATGTATTCCCAGGATGTTAGTGGCAAGAATGTTCTTCTGCTGAGATGGGGCATATTTTAATGTATATATATGTATTATTCTGGCTTCACCAGCCATCGAAAAATTGATCTTGCAGTACAAGACCATGCTGTCTCTATCTGTATTTTGGTGTGATTCCAGAGCTGATAATGGTCTCATAGTATCTAAGTTTATTCCATGACTAGTTATTGAAATGTCTGCACTTAAGTATATTCTTAAGGGAGCTGTTTGCCTGCTTTGTGTGGTTGTGACCATAGTTACTAGAAGCGCAACATCCTATCTCTGCAAGCAAAAACTGATAGGATTTCTGCTGGGTTTTATATATTCTTTTCAGCATCATCTGCAGGATTTGAATAGAAAAGCTGGAAGGGATGGATTGATGGATTTGGATTCAGCAAACACAGGGAAACAGATGGGAAACTGAGCAGAGAGCCTCAGCTTGGCTCCCAGGACCTTAGCACAGCTTTTTAGAGCTGATCTGAAATTAAGGGGAACATGGGTCCCTCCTCTTCCTTTGCAGCACTCCTGGCATTCATTTGGTTCTAAGCTGGTTCAAGGAGTTAAACTACTAGAAATATACTCAGAATAGTAACCGGGGGTTCCCTGGTCGTTTTGCTCCTTAACCTGAGCTCACTGTGGGATCAGAGAAGAACCAGACCTGATGTAAAGGAGAAGGAATGTATGGTGGAGGAGGAAGAGAGGTAGGTCCCTTGCAGAGATGGTTAGAATAATAATATCATAAAATTTCATCCTCAATTTATCTCGGCTGCCTGCAGAGTAGCTGCACAGATCAATGCCAACAGAAGATATGGCCCAAATTAATTAGAAAATGCTTGCTAAGGTAACATATATTGGAAGCAAAAAGCCTGGGGCATTTTTTGCTGAGTGAAACTGCAGACTGTGGGCACAGCTGCATTCCTGTGTGGTAGGATGACTGCAAATTTGTGTCATGGGACACCACGGCAAGAGCTTTGTCCTTTATCTTCAGAGGCCACAAAGATAGTGGGATGTGTCTGGTTCTTGCCCGTTCCTTTCCTCTAAATTCTGTGTTCATGAGGGATGCAGGATGCAAGGAACAACTCTTGCTTTGGAGACAGCACTAACATCAATGGGCAGATTTCACGTTTAGCGTAACTGTAAGGTTTTGGAAGACTCATGATTTCCAGCATTGGTTAACCCGAAATAGAGAAAGCTCTGTGGAAAGTCTGTTTGGAGTATGAAACAGAAAAACAAAAGAAACCTTTGCTTTCAAGATACAACCTCCAAAAGAATTTCCCAATTTCTATTTTCTTTAATGAGTTATTGTCATGCCATTACTATTATATTTAGTGGTTTTTTTTTCCCCTTTAGTTTAATCTTTTGAACAAGTAAATGCATCTGAACGTGTGGTGTTGGATTTCTTTTTTTTGTCTTCCTCTTCTTTGCTTTTTTATTTTAGAGTTAGGCCCAGGACCGTGACTTTTTCACCATGTCAGAACCTATCACACTCAATGTTGGAGGAAAACTCTACACCACCTCTCTGTCCACCCTGACTAGCTTTCCAGACTCCATGTTGGGAGCCATGTTTAGTGGGAAGATGCCAACCAAGAAGGACAGCCAAGGCAACTGCTTTATCGACAGAGATGGCAAGATCTTCCGCTATATCCTGAACTTCCTAAGAACTTCCCACTTGGACCTCCCTGAAGACTTTCAGGAGATGGGTTTACTCCGACGGGAGGTTGATTTTTATCAAATTCAGCCACTGATTGAGGCCTTGCAGGAGAAGGAGGTGGAGCTTTCTAAAGCTGAGAAGAATGCCATGCTCAACATCAGCCTTGATCAGAAGACGCAAACTGTCCACTTCACTGTTCGAGAAGCACCCCAGATCTACAGTCTCTCTTCCTCCAATATGGAAGTGTTCAGTGCTCATATCTTCTCCACATCATGTCTCTTCCTGAAGCTTCTAGGTTCCAAACTTTACTACTGCTTCAATGGAAACCTCTCTTCAATATCCAGCTACCTACAAGATCCCAACCATTTGACCCTAGATTGGGTTGCAAGTGTGGAAGGCCTCCCAGAAGAGGAGTACACGAGACAGAACTTGAAGAGACTCTGGGTGGTGCCTGATAACAAGCAAATCAATAGTTTCCAGGTGTTTGTGGAAGAAGTACTAAAAATAGCCATGGGCGATGGTTTCTGCATAGATTCTTCTCACCCGCATACATCAGATTTCATGAAAAATAAGATTATTCGCCTAATTCGGTACAAGTAATAACATCTGTTTATTAGGGTAACAGCATGGAGATAACTTAGGTTGTGTTTCCCTTTAAAACACAGTTACAGCCTAATTCAGAATCATGCTAATCTGGATTAAGAGTCACTAACAGGGCGATGATTTTCCTTTAATGTGTTTACCAATATGATCTGTCAGAATATGTCCATATTCTAAACAGAAGGAATACTGTCCAGTTCCTGGATTAAGGATTGATCCTGTCTCTGCCTCCGCCTCTGACCTGCTGTGTAATTGTGGGAGAAGTCACTTAACTTCCACCCTTCTTTTATTTTCCAACTGGAAAATGGGAACGATCCTTAGCCTAATGATACAAGGGTCATGTGGTGGTTCAGTAATCAAGTATCTGGAGATCACGGGAGCAGGGAAAAACGAAAGCTATGGAGCTACAAAACAGCGGACAGCCTGAGGAGCAGATTTTCCACTTCTTGCTTTGTCATCTGCCCCTGAGTGGAGTTTCATGGATCAGCAGAGAAGCTTCCCCACATGCACACACTCTTATTACAGCTGTAAAGGGTAGTGTAAACTGCAAATGAGTAGGGGGTTGTATCTGAATGGTTTAAATGAAGGATTTGTTCTGTCATCTGAAGCTGACCTGACTTTGCTTGTTTGCTTTCTGAACATTGTGAGGAAGCCCCTGCTCTGTTCTGCTCTCAAGGAAGTTGCGCTTCAAGGATGCAACTGTTCTTGTGAACAACCAACGAAGCAAAGAGAAGGATGCTCTAACAGATGAAGATTGTGGGTGGAGGTGAAATTTTACCTTGGATGCTCACAAAACTTTACATTCTGAAGGCATCAAAGGCGGTTAGTCCTTTTCTTTCTCTTACAATGATCTACTTGTCTGGAGGAGGATGCTGAAAATGTTTTCTGAGGTGGAGATGGACTCAGAGGGCAGAGGCCCCTCATATCTTCTGCACATTGGAGCCTGTTCTGCCTGGACCTGGCCTTTTGGGCGTGATTCCCTTCAGCAACGTCCAGAGTGTAGTGGATGGTCTGTAAGTAGAAGGGGTACCATCTGAAAAGACAACTTGTCTATAAGGTTTTCCCTAGTATTTTTCATTAGAAAAGCAGAGACCATTTTTCTCTGTACATTAAGCCATTTTTTTACATCGTTGTGAAATAGTTAGAAAAATAAGGATGCCTTTTACCCACTCGCTTGACTTTAGTGCAAGACTGACAGAGAGGCAAGGCAGGGGAAACAGGGGATGACAACAGTCAAGCCTCTTCCTCCAAGCTTGGTCTGTGCTATTACAACTGTACTCCACTAGCTGTGTGTTAGATCTAAGCTTAATTTCTGCCTACGTTCAAGATGTTTCATTCTCACTTTAAATTTCAAAGTATTTTAGCTGCCTTTGCTAATCAGATTGCTGTGTGCATGAGAGACCCGCTGCAACTTTTCTCATTACCCCTGTTGAGACAGACAGAAGAAAAAAATCCAACGGTCCAGAGGGCACCCAATGTCATATTTAGAATTTCATTGCTTCGGAAAGGTTGTTTTTGTTTGTTTTGTTCATGTTCTTGCTTTCTGAAGTGAGTCTGCTAAGTCTGAATGGAATGAAGAAGTACTTTGCTGTTATAGGCAAAAAAAGGGTGAGATGAACAAAGTTCTGCTATCCCAAGCTGTAATTGCATGAGCAACACAAACCAGCACGTGGATGGTAAAAATGCACATTCTGCAGCTACTAGCAGCCTGTTACAGACCACTTCTCCTGCCTGAACTGGAGTAAAACCAGTCCACTAGTGTGCTGCAAGTGGGACCTTTTCATTGGCAAAGACTGAGTAGGACCAAAGCGTTTGGAGTCATTAAACCTGGCAATTCTTTTGAATCCTGAGGATTTCTAGCAGGATGTTTTGGGCACATTCCAGCTTGAGTCACCACATTCTTCTACTTAGCTGCATTCAGAAGGACTTTTTTTTTCACACATTGTCTTGAATTATAAAATGGGAGTAAATTCATTCCCGAAGCTGCTGCGTGGCCCTGACAAAGCAAAATGTGAATCTTATTTCCACCGTGAGCTTGCCAGTCTGTTGGATATTCAGTGATTACCTGTACAGTTGATATGATGATGATCTGTAAAATGTCATGTGTGAACGTGCTTGCATCAAATCTCTGCCTTGAAGCAGATAAACCTTAGCTGCATTCAGTGCTAACAGCCATTGGAGATTGATGGCAATATATTTAGTTAGTTGTTTTAACCAAAGCTCTTAAGAGTAGATTTTACATTATCTGTAACAGGAGCTTTTCCTATATGAGGACCAAAAGAATACTTACTTGCAGTAATTTGGTCTCCAGTCAGCTTGAGTTCATCCCTTTAGAGTTCCCTTTAGAGTTCTGGATTGACACTTGCCCATTCTGCTTCAGTAAAATAAAACTACTAAATAGTTGAGTTTTTACTGCATTTCCTGGTGAAAGATATATATGACCATATATAGCCCATATAACCATCACTGTATTATGTAAAAACTGGAAGCTTTAATCAACATCATACATGATCGTTTAACTAATTCGGGCAAAGGTAGACTTGTTCACACATCTCAAGGCATTTCTTAATAACTTCCATGTGCAGAAATGTAAATTTTCCAACAAGTATGAAAACATGAATGAAAACAAGCTTTGGTAGGAATGCATATTAACCAAGTATACGAAATAAGTGATATATGAATCACTTTGAATTATGGTCAAACATATGTTACACAAATGCAGTTGCTATTTCCAACTACACAGTAAACTAAATTTAAATCTGTTTCTTAAGCTTGCACTGTCAACCATGTTATAATGTGCATTTATAGGAATGTTCTCACTCTCTGAAGCATTTGTTCCTTTTTTTTTATCTAGATAGCTTCTATTTCTGAGCTCTAGAGGTATAAGTTGCTTTTTTTGTTTTCCAGTAAACAGCATTGATGATTCTTGTTCTCAACAGTTTTCCTGAATTAAAGTGAACAAGCACAAAGCCATATGAAGGACTAAAGGAACAGCACAACTTCCTCTCTCGTCATGAAAAGCACTGGAAAATTATCACTAATAAAAACTAAAAAATGTTTTCGTCTAGGAGTGGAATCCTCAGAATAAACTTTTTAACTTTTCTATAAGGACCTCAGCACAAGGAAAAGACCTAGTGATTTGTTTTCATCCTTAAGGTTTCTAGGATTATTTCTTCCTATTCTTATAGTCTTGAAGGAAGGATTCCTGTTCCTTGCATGGAATTGCAAAATCATTTTAGAGGTTGCAGGGGGAGCTCTGTCATGTACATCTGCCTTGCAAAGCACTCAGTGCTGGGCTTTTTCACTCCAAGCAATGCTGTCCTGTGCATCACAATCTGCCTCTATGCCTCCTTCTGCAAAATAAGCATGTGCATGAGCAATGGGATTTCTCATAGCACAAGAAAATGATAATAAAATATCCTAATGCAGTCCAGAAGAAATCACCCATGGACTTCTGCATATATTATCGGTTTTATATCTCTTTGTTGTCTAAAAATGTTCGATTGTAATGAAGAGACTGAAGCCATATGCAAATACCAAGAGGTCTTTTATTCATATAGCCCCTGTCAAGGGATGTTAGGAGAAAATGAGAGGAGTGTTTATTGCTGCGGGTGATGGCAGGGAAATGAAAGGAATAGGTTTAAAAAAAGTTAGACCTGGCAAAATTGAAGTGTTTATCAAGAAATCTAGAGTTTGGAAGGGAAAGAAGAAAGAATCTAGAAATGTTCATGGAAAAACAAAAACAACAGTAACAAAAAAAGCATGAAGATTGACAATGTGGACAAGGTTTTGCTACAAAAAGAAGCTGTGATTACAGTGACCCAGTGGTCCTTTTCAGTTTTAATCCTCTTATTATGCAACTTGCATGTAAACAGTTGGTCATGCCAGAAGTTACGCTGGGCATAACTTGCCAAGAGAAGACAAATTTAAGTTTAACTTAAATTTGCGTGTGCTTTAAACACCAGGCATATGCACTGCTGCAGTTACCCATACTCTTCTTTGAGGAGGTTGCTGAATATAACTTGCTGCTTGAGTAAACTGGCAATAAATGCCTGAAATATCAGAAATATTTCCTCTCTAGAGAAGGCTGATGTGGTTTATATGTGAGGCTGCAGAGAGACGAGTATCACCTTTAGCCTATGCCACAGACTCTGAAATAAATCTAGGATCTTCTGATACTTCAGAGATAAATAGGGAAGTTATAAAGAAGACTTTGAAGTGGCTAGGAGGGGTCAATTAAATTTTAAACTTTTCAAATACTAACATTTCAAAATATTTAAGCTTTCAGATCATGCTCTCAGTTTCTCTTGGGAATAAACTGTATAATAGTTTTCATATGGATTGAAGGGGAAAAAAGATTTATGGGGAAAGGCTGTGTGGAATTAACAGTTCCTTTACCCCTCTTTCTCTCTCATTTTCTTGTTTCTAACAATTTTCCAGTTGGTCAAAACTTGACATCTGATACACTTTTGAATGAGTATTTTTTTAACCAAGTGTCAAAAGAAGGCTTTTATCTCTTAGCACTTTTACAGAGAGCCTGTGGAGTTACTACACGTCAAAAAAAAAAAAAAAAAAAGTTGCATTTCTCTGCCTGTAAGTCATGTAACCTGTTACTAATATGTATATAGAAAACAGTAAATAAAACATGCATGAGGCATCCTGGCTGTTGCATGCTTCTTGGCACACGTTTTCTGAAGTTGCAGCTTTTCTCCTGCAAGGAGCCTGCGAAGTGCTTCACTGCAGGGCTTACCTGGCAGAGCCCAGAGAGGAGAATTACATAAAGCCCCCAGAAAATTAGGGGGGTTTTAGTGAAATTGTGGGCGGGCGAGACAAAAAAAAAAAAAAGCCCTAACGCCTTATTGAGCCGATGACTCTCATCCCACACAGCCCCTGAGGCGACCGCGGAGGCGGCGTCTGCGCACGCGCCGCAACGGCCGGCGCGGGGCCGTTCAAACGGCCGGCGCGGGGCCGTTTAACGGCCGCGGCGCATGCGCGGCGGCCCCGTCAGCGCGCAATGGCGGCCGCGGCGGCGCGTAGGTGGTTCTGCTCCCTGGCGCTCGGCGTCTCCTTCCTCAAGTGCCTCCTCATCCCCACGTAGTAAGAGCTTTTCCATCCCTCCGTCCTCGGGGCTGCGCAGCGGCCGGGCGTTGCGGTCCCCTCAGCCGAGATGCGCGCGGTTCTTTTCCCTCCCCTTTTCCTCCGGCTCGCTGTGGAGCTCGTTGCCTGCTCGGCATTGAGAAATCCTCCCTCCTGCCTTGCCTTTCTTGTGAAACCTCCCTGAAAATCTGTTTAGTTATCCCGATTATGTTATGTTTTGGTTTCCTTAATTATATGGCTTTTATAGGCAGGGCACTGCTCAGTGATGCCACCTCCTTGTCCTTTGACCAATATCAGCCTCGTTGTTTGTTATATATTTCCCCCCCCCCCCGCCCCCCCAGATTAAGGAGCTTTTTTCCTGGTGTTGATTTTGGCATCTCTGCTCTGAGAGCTCTGCTCTTGTTTTGTGCTGAGACACACTCGTAGCCTTCCATGTGCAATCCAGGGTCTCCAAATGTACCAAATCATTCACACGTTTTTATTGAAAAGCTTTGATGTTAACCACTTAATCATGCAAATTAAAAAAAAATATTTGTATGAAAGATTTTTTTTTTTTTTCCAAAAGTCAAACCCACCAATTTTGGCATTAATGCCCAGGAAAAGCTGACCTATAAATAATTTTTGTTTTATAGCTTCCAGTGGTTCCTCAGTGCTGTTCAAATAACTTGATCAGAGTTTTTAGATCTGCCTTACAGCAGCTGCTATGTGGGCTTTTTTTTATATATATTTAATGTCTTCCAGTGATGATTTGCTTTGAAGTGTTTCTACTTTAAGTGCATATATGTGACTTCTAATATAAACCTTTTTCAGTCATTCCACAGACTTTGAAGTGCATAGGAATTGGCTTGCCATCACTCACAACTTACCTCTCTCTCAGTGGTACTATGAAGTAAGTTGGGATTTGGGGGGCTGGAAAGGAGAGTTGTTGTTGAACTGTGTGTAAGATACAGATATATTGGACATGTCATCCTGTTTGTATGCTAGAAGGGAAAACCGTTTATTTGCAGAAAGTACATGTCCTGGATATTGATGATGTTGGATACTGATAATTGTTGGCTACTGGTAGCCATATAACGGCGGTGCCAAAACATACAGGTTGTTGGCCCTGTGTAATATTTAGGTTAAAAAACATCTTGGAGCAGCTGCTGGTTCTTGTGCTGGTGAAATGCAAAAGACAATTCAACATCTGGTTAATGGGAAAGACTATGTAATAAAAGAGCTAGTTCTGTGGTAATATTAAATTGCCCCTCTCTTAGCCTTTGTCATGATAAAGGGGCTGGAGTATAAGGAAAGGCTGAGAGAGCTTGAACTGTTTAGCCTGAAAAAGAGAAGGTAGCTGAAATAAAATACATTGACTCACTGGCTATGATAAACTGTGTATTATGGTGTTTAAATGACATGTCTTTTTGAAAATTCTGAATTTCTTGATCTACTTTTATTCTTAGGCTACTTCAGAATGGACGTTGGATTATCCACCATTTTTTGCTTGGTTTGAATATGTACTTTCGCACATTGCCAAGTATTTTGACCCACAAATGTTGGTTATCCAAAATCTAAATTATTCCAGCCATGCAACCATCTTCTTCCAAAGATTTTCAGTCATCTTTACAGATATCCTTTTTATATATGCAGTTCGTGAGTAAGTCTTAATGTTCTAATTTTAGGGAGAGCGGGTATCTTTTTAAAATCTTGACTTTCTAGAACAGCAACAAGAAATTATTCTAAGCTGATTTGCACAAATGAGCTAGTAAATAGGTGGAAAATAAAAATTGTTTTAACCCATTCCAAGAAATTTGGAGTGTGAGCTAAATGCAAGTTGCTACTTTTGTTATTTCTGAACATTGCTCTCACTGTACATCTGATTGGATTTGTATACATTCAGAGTTTAGTTGTCTTTCACACATTATAGATATACTGTTTTTCTTGTTGGATTGACTTGGTAGGATTAAAGGCCAGGTTGCGTGAACCCAGCTATTTTTTCATGTTATTTCTCTTATTACTGTAGTCTTCCAGATTAGGACTATGAAGGAAACTTGTGATAAAATGTCCATATGATCAAATGTGCAAAGTGAATCGAGTGTTTTGAATATTCTTGCTAATGATCTAGCTATTACAGGCCAAATTGCTAGTACTGGGAGGGAGTGAAGTGGGGGGTTTTGTGTGTATTTTGTTTTTATTTTGTTTTTTATGCCCTGGTTAGTTAAAGGAAATACTCATTTTATACCCGTGGAGGAAGTTGTCATGGGAATTGCTGTCTTGCCCACCATAATGATTTGGCTCTAACAGTCTTCCTACCCAATTTTGAATAGAGGGAGTAAAATGGGCAAAGTTATGTGTTCTTGCATTACAGCATGTAAATTCCTTTATTTACTTTATGTATCTGAGGTAGGCAAGCTTTAATTTCTGTCTTTTGTTTATTTGTTTTTTCTTTTTGTTCTGGCTCAGATATGTGTGAATGAGTTAGTTCTTTTAAAATAGTCCTATTTACACTGTTAGTGCAAGTCACTCCTGAATTTTTAATCTAATCTAACTTCACCTTTAGCGTAATACAGGCTATCTGGCTTTGCACTCAGAAGTAATAAGATATTTTAAAACAAAATATAACTTACAGCCTTGGTGTGGGTCAAAATAGATTAATGGCCACCTGATGACTTTAAATGTAATTTGGTATATTGTCTCTAGATACAGCTATACTTTGCTCATGCATGAGCAATTCATAATAAACAGACTATAATGATTTTTGTTCTTCAAACTAAGACATAATCCTGAGATTTATTATTATTAATCCTACTTAAGATAAGCTTTAACATGTGGAAAATACTACAGTTACTTAACTTCAAAATTCTTTTACTCACTAAACTTTATTCATATCACTCTCTTGGTGAACTTAGAAATAGTTTTATTTTTGCATTTTGTGCTAGTAAAGTAGATATCTTCAGGCTAAATGCACTTCCCAATTATTAAATGAGCAACTTATATTTTTATTAGCTTTTTCAACTAATCTTTCATACTACTCTTGTTCAGGTGCTGCAGATGTGTGAATGGGAAACGAGCTGGAAAGGATATTATGGAAAAACCAACTTTTATTCTTGCTGCTCTGCTTTTGTGGAATTTTGGGTTGTTAATTGTGGATCGTATCCTTTCAAAACACAGTATATTGTTGTCTTTTTTTTTTTTTTAATTTGTTACAGCATTTGGGTACAAACCCATAAGCATTATTTGTATCACGGAGAATAAAGTTAGTGGCTCTGTTCATGGAGCTAGCTGAAAAACTTAGTGTTTTTAATAGAATTATTATTTGGCAAGATAAAGATTTGAACATTTTCTGTCTGATTTGTCTGAACTCAGGGAGGAGCAGTTTGGCTTCCACTTCTTGCTGGCTGCTCCTTCTCTACTGTCCTTCAGAAATATTTGGGTTGAGCCTCTTTCCTGGGCGTGGTTCTAGGTCTATTCCATGGCAGGCAAAATCTTAGAACTGATACTGAATTGATTTATTCTGCATGAGAATTACTTACTTAAGAGGATATTAGAATAGCTCGGGGAAGTTTAATGTCAGTCTCGATAGGCATATATCTAGCTAAAGAAGGAACGCAGGAGAAAATGACAATTGTTTTATAGTTTGGGGCACTGGCCTCTGCAATCCACATCTGAATTGCCTGCTGTCAGATTGCAAGCAGCAAATAAAGTTATCTCAAACCATTAATACAATACCAGACAGATACCAATACTTAAGAATTTAAAAACTGGAAGAATTTCATTCATGAGAGTATTCTAGGAAGCTATCATAGTAATCTTTTATTTGTTATAATTTTTTGTCATGTGAGTTGCAAGGAGTGCTTGTGCCTAGAATTTTATTAAGAGTTGCTGTATTTCATTACAATTATATACTAGTATTAGCAAAACTTGGTCTGTACTTGCAAGTGAGATTGATTAATGATTTTCATGTCCACATTGACTAAATTTAAGCTCAAATTTCCATTTTAATATGAGTTTGACTATACATTTGAGTCTTTCCAGGCTGACAATAGCAGACAGACCTTTATTCCTTTCTTGACTCGAGTTCAGATATTCACTTCCAATACAATGGCTTTCTGTTTGGGCTGATGCTTCTTTCCATTGCCCGACTATGTCAAGTAAGCTTGAGTAGCTCTGTTGTGGTTATGTCATATATGTTTTGGTTCATTAATTCACTCTTCTGGTCATATGTGTTTTGATTCATTAATTCCCTTCATTGTGTCACTCATGTTGAACTTACTGGGAGCAGCGCAAAATTGAGGTGTGTTAAAGTGAATATTTACTTATTTGTTAAGTTTGGAGGGAAGAAGAGATGTTGAAACTCATCATGAATGCTTGCTTATCAATGGTGAGATATTCCTGTTCCCTGCAAGAAAGCTAAATTTGTGTATTACACCTAGATAAGGAGGCATGCTTCTTGCCATGTTATCATCTTATAAGAGACTGCTCCTTAGAAGACACATCTCCAAGCTATAAGACCTCCCAATTCCCAAATATCATATGTATATATAGCTTCCTTCTGTATACCTGCTGCATGACAGGATTTACTCTGCAATTTTGGCTCATTTAATGAAAATACTCATTTAGCTTTATGCTATGATGAATGTTCTGTTACCTAAAGAGGGCAGTAGAAGTGCCATTAAAAGCTTGTACAAGGAGAAAAGTTGAAAAGTTTGGGATTTGTTTTATTTCTTCATTTAGAAACGATACTTGGAGGGTGCTGCCCTTTTTGCTGTTCTTCTGCATTTCAAACACATCTATGTGTATGTGGCACCAGCATATGGCATTTATTTGTTGAGATCCTATTGTTTTACTGCAAATAATACAGGTAAAGATATAAATGTTTCTTCACTCACTTTGCGAGGGCTGAACATGTTAATGGGGTTTAGAGAAGAATGAAGCAGAAAAGAAACTTGAAATTATCTTTGTAACAAGATGACTGCTAAGTCAAATGAATCAATTTCTGCTTGGGAAGCAGTATGGGAAAGATCTGTTCTTGTTCCTATAGAATTCCTGTTTCTTGAGTTCTTTTGTAAGTAAAGCCAGCATGAACTAGCTGTAGATGGCGGTTTGAAGCCATAGGAAGTATTCTGAGTAGACATGGAATGATTAGATACCCTCAGAGGTTATTCCAAAGTCTTCCTTTGAGTTTCTCTTCTTTTTTAGCACTGGGAAATGTTTGATATTCCTCACATGAATAGAGAAGTCTCTGAAATGGCTCTTGAAAGAGAAGATGGATAAAGGTTGAAAAATGAAGGAGCTGCAGTGTGAAATAAGTAAAAGGGCATAGGTTAATGAAGAGCACAAATAAAAGAAATAAAACCCATTTTTAAAGCAGTTTTCCAATATGAAAAATAGGAATAGTTGCAAGCAAATAGAAGTATAGTGCTGAAGGGGTAGGTCTGGGCAGATGACAAGAGCTGGTCTTAAGAAAATACATAAGGCTCAGAAAGAGTCCTACTCAGAGTCCTACAGTCCTACTAAATTAGAGGTCATACTAATCTCATGCTAATGGTATTTTCCTATAATTTGATAGCTATTTTTTTTCCTGTTCAGTAGGATCTTAAGTAATCTGTAACTTATTAATGAGGAAAAGTAACCCCACATTCAAGGCAACACATATGTAGCACATGGTTAGCACAGTATGTCTGTGGTTTCAGGCCTCTCTGTCTCTCGTACAATGTATCCTTGATGTGCAGTAATTCATGCCATAGCCACCTACTTACAGCTCCACGAGAAATTGAAGCTTGATTGTGATTTAGTTCTGTATAAGCAATACATTTCATCCAGAGCTGTATTCTAATTTGCTGGCACCCAAGTACCTTAGTGTACTAGTATATGAAACAGATGTAACTAACTGTTGAAGTAAGCAATTGAGTATGTTTGATATAAACGGCTTGATGTATTCGTATAAAGGTTGTATGCGTGCTAGCAATTCACTGTTAGGGTGGAATCTTTTGTCCCCCTCCCTGCTTGCCCTGCTATCTCTATCCATAATCGTTTTGTTTCTTGTAGATGGATCCCTGAAGTGGAGAAGTTTCAGCTTTCTTCACGTAACTCTCTTGGGACTGATTGTCTGTCTTGTTTCTGCACTATCATTGGGCCCTTTTATAGTATTGGTAAAGATTCCTTTTTCATCTTGTATTCCCTCAACATTTTAGAAAATGTGACAAAAATATAAACCAAGTCTTATCTAAAAAAGCTTTTTATTTCTTTTTTTTGTTTGTTTGTTTTTTGGTTTTCCTCTTTAGGGCCAACTGCCTCAGGTCATTTCACGGCTTTTTCCTTTCAAGCGAGGCCTCTGCCATGCTTACTGGGCCCCCAACTTCTGGGCTTTGTACAATGCCATGGATAAAGCATTAACAATCGTTGGTACAGTATGCTAGTCTTAGTATTTGACACTTATTTACAGATATAAATCTCTGGATTTTAGTCTTCCCTTCTTTGAAATCCAGATAGCAAGTTAAATTTTCAGATCACATTAAATATCTTAATATTTAACATATAATACAGTGCATGCTAACATTTTCCAGTTATTAGGTCAGAAATCAATCTTCTCTTTCATCTTTTAAAAAAGAAAAAGCTCAGCTATATACTTAGTTGAGGTCTATTACAGGTACTACATCTTCTTTATTTTCTTCGTTTATCAGCTTGTACTTTTTTATCATTTGTTTCCAGGTTTAAAGTATAACTTTCTTGACCCCACAAAAATACCTAAAGCCTCAATGACAGGAGGATTGGTTCAAGAATTCCAGCATACTGTCCTCCCTTCTGTGACTCCACTGACAACATTAATCTGTACTTTGGTATCAATATTGGTAAGAACAAATAATGTTTTTGTAAACTTCACGTGTCCTGTCCTCACTGACTTTTGTTTGATTAGCATACATTCCACATGAGATCTTATTTCCTTTAAGATGTCTTTTTGACCTGGAATAATGTGATTAAGATAAATCTTGAGGTTTTTATATATTTTTTTAATTTATTTTAATGCATGATATTTTTCCAAATATGACCCAAAAGTCATAGCCTATATCAGCTCTAGAGCAGGACAGAAGTTAATTAAAACAATCATCAGTCAAAACCATTCTGCTTACTGAGCTACAGTTAGTCTTTTGTGATAGCAGATAGTTGAATGAGTCTCACTCAAGAGCTGAATAGAGATATTGATGGAATTATTTGAGAAGTTTGTGCTCCTGATAGTAGGAGCTACAGGTGAGCACAGTGTTTTCTGTACGAAAAGCAAGGAATTGAAGGCTCAGGAAGTAATTAACTGGATACCAAGTATTTTTTTTATTCTAATGAGTGATTGTATTAGCCTTTGACTGGAAATATCTTTGTTTCAGCACCCTCAGGTAGTAACTTTTATGAAATAAGTTTGCTAAGTTAGATTCAGATATGTTTATTACAAGCCCATCCTGGGTGCAGTTGTGTTCATTAATGTAAAAGCTCTTGTGGCCATTGGCTTGTGTTCGGGGTTGTTAAGCTTTTCACTGAAGTCTTGTTTTTGCCTGTTGTTTCTAGCCCTCTGTTTTCTGTCTTTGGTTTAAACCTCAAGGGCCCAGAGGCTTTCTTCAGTGCGTTGTTCTCTGTGCATTGAGCACCTTCATGTTTGGCTGGCACGTGCATGAAAAAGCAATACTGCTTGCTATTCTGCCTTTAAGGTAAGTGAGCTCTAGAAGTTGTATTTCACCAGCTGAACCTTTAGCCACTTGTTGGAGAATCCTCAGAAGAGGATCGCTTTAGTTTTAAGTACATTTCAGATAATTAACATGTTTACAGGCAGAAAAGTTTTTCATGTGCTTCTGGCAGAACTAATTTCAAACAATCAAACACAGTCTTCTTAGAAACAGAACATCACAACATTCGCACAATTGTATATGTAGGAAACTAGTGTGATGTTAAACAGTATTTTCTGTACCTTAAATGTATCCACAACAGAATGAATGGAAGAATGAACATAAAAGTGCATGATCTTAAGATTATTAAGCAATTAATTGAAAAGTGTGATGGATAAGACTACTCACTATGTACTCTCTCCTTTCGTCATTTTAAAATTAGGTTATTTCAATATGCATACAATAACAAGAAATCAATATGCTTGAATTCGGGTGCTTGATTGCCATTAGGATAACACAGAAAACCTTCAAACTGAGCACATAGAAGACAGGGATTAAGACTTGAGGTTGTATGTGGTCACACAGTCCGTAAAACAATTAATTCAGGACCCCATTGTAGCCTCCCTTCCATAGTGATCATTTGGGAGCAGGGTTGATAAAATGTTTTGCTGATGTCATGGTGGTGGAAAACAGGCTGCTTTCTCGAGGTCATTTTCTTCTTCCCCTGCAACTGGTTTATTTGTGCAGTCAGTCCACTGCACCAGAAACATCAAGACCTTTATATTATACGTCTGGTAGTCTTGCCCTTTCAAGAGAAAAAATAATGGTTTGTCTGGCTTCACCAGTTGGGCATTACTGCCATGTTCAAGTTTGGCAATCCAAATCTAAACTTGGTGAATGAAAATCCTGTCCCAGCATCTCTTTTGATGAAACTTATTCATTAATGCAGATGCAAAAGAGTATTTCTTGAGTGTCCTACTATGAAACTTCCTTGGCACAGCTATTTTGTAGAACTAGTAATGTAAGTGAGAGGGAAGAATGGTGCTGGGACATTTGCCCGTGCCAAGAAGACACTGTAATGACTATGAAACTGCAGTGAAACCACCAATACCTGCTGTATTGTCACTGCTTTAGGCATGGCTGCTCATGCTTCTGATATCCTGATATTCAATGGAATTAGAGTTTTCTGTGTTTGGTTTTCCTGGCTGTCACTCTGCTGAATTTTAACACTGAGGCCATCTGGCTTGGAAGAAGGAGATTCCATCACAGCGTCCAATATTTGGAGAATCTGGGGCTCCATCTGATCTCCATTTGACCTGTTCTTCAGTCTGTGTTTTGTGTACTATGTAGCTGAAAACCATTTATTTTCTAAGACAAGCATAACACAAGTTCTTGTCATTTTAGTTTGTTGTCTGTTCAGAGACCAAAGGATGCTGGTATCTATTTGATTCTGACAACTACGGGTCATTTTTCACTTTTTCCATTGCTGTTCACGTTACCAGGTAAAATGTTTTCTTTCATTCTATGCCTTTTTTTTTTTTTTTCCCTTACCAGAGATGAGCTGTGTTTGAGGTTATTCTGTGTAGAACATTGACAGTTGCAAGAGTCTGTAGGTCAGCATGTTTCCCTAAATCCAAACTTGCCAACTGGTGAAAGGAAACATTGTTTAAAAGCATCCATTTCAAGGTAGATGAGAGCAGTCAGGATAGAACAGATCTGTCCCTGTGACAAAAATCTTCTCTTTTCCCCAAGCTTTTCATTTCTAATTAAAGGTCCATTTGCTTGAATTAGCCCTTAGATCATCATAGCTACGACAATGCTGCTCTGTGTAATGATTGTCATCCTTTTGATACTCTCCAAATCTAGACGTGCTCTGTTTGGGCTGATGCTGATTTGCAATAGAGGAGCTGCAGCCCTAAGGGATGAGCAGCTTCCTTTGCATTCTCTAGTATCTCACTTCTATGGAGCCTGCAAAGTAGAGCTAGATATTTTTGGTTTGACTTTTGCTTTAAGCTTCTCTGTAATATTTTGATCTTTTTGCATATGAAAAATCTTACTTTCAGTACCTTTTGTGTATTGTAATTGTAATCAGTGAGGTCAATATGCTTATAGATTCTTCAGCTTCCTGTATTTCAATGCTTGGTATGTTATTGAATAAGTGTATTAGATACTATGTAGGACACCTAAAATAAATAAGACTTTTTGTTCTGTTTAGATAAAATAATTATTAAATAATGTGAGTTTGATTTGTGTAAATTTTTTTCTAATGTTCTTTGTATTTCAGAACTTCCAATTAAAATACTGCTGATGCTGCTGTTTACTGTTTATAGCTTCTCTTCACTGAAATCTCTATTCAGGTAATTAAACAGACTGTTCCTGAAGGCGAGAATCAAACTATTTCTGTCACCGGGAACGGTGTGTTGCCATCAGGGTTGAATGGGTTGGGAAAAGGATGTTGTCATAGTGAAATATTGCTCATCAACATGTGATGACAGTTCTGTCCTTGTCTCAGGAGATGAGACTTAGGACATGACTGTTATTAAACATCTTCATTGTATTAGAACTGGAGCTCCTATCCTGTAGTCACAGGGGACAGTAAATTCACATCATTCACTGATGCACTGATTCACTTGTGCACTGTTAAAGCACAAAGTTTTAGCCTGTGCATTTTTAAATCGATATTAGAACATCTATTAAACTGAATTCTCTGGTGATTCTTTATGTATGCTGGAATTTATAAATGCTATTGCGTTTTGCAATAACGCTTTTAGTTTTTATGTGTGAAGTGGCAGGCTGCAAATAACATGTTCTGACAAAGAGCTATAATTTGATCACCAAATGCTTACAGAAGACTCCCTGTAAACTCTCTGCAGTCAAAATTATTGCATGTTCTTTACAAGAAGTATTGATGCATAAATCTAGTGAAATTTGGTTGAGGGGAAAATTTTCAAGTTGTCACCAGTGATAATTGGAAAAATTGAATGATTTTTACTAAACATATTTTAACTCTTCTTCCTCTATCAGGAGAGAGAAGTCTCTACTGAACTGGCTGGAAACAATCTACCTCTTTCAACTAGTGCCTTTGGAAATCTTCTGTGAAATTATATTCCCTCTGACCCCCTGGAAACTCACCCTTCCTTTTGTTCCCTTGTTGTTGACCTCTGTATACTGCGCTCTGGGCATCACCTATGCTTGGCTGAAACTCTACATCTCTGTCCTGACTGAACCCATTTCTATCAGACATAAGGCAGAGTAAAACAGTGGTATTGGGACCCACCAGGTTTTTCCACAGAGAGGAAGATTCAGCGCTGAGGAGCTGTGGTGAGGAAGGGAGGGAACCTGTCCATGAGGCAGGAGCACAAGCACCTTTCACCCAGAGAGTGGAGGGTTTCTCTTCCCCACAACCCCTGTGCTGTCCAACTAGAATACCTCTTAGCTCATGACAATAATGTGTAGCTTAGTGAGATACCAGAAATAAACTGTGAAACTTGATGAAAAGGACCTTGTCTTCATATTGGCCATTTAAAAAGTCTGGGCTTCTGTCCTGAAGAAAAGCGCCCCGGCTTTCTCCATGTCGTTGTATTTTAGTGAAAGCTACTATGACAAATTACAAGGGATTATTGCTGTGTAGAAGAGAGCATAATAACTGCCTACTGTGGAATATGTAAATAAAAGACTTTTTTTTTTCAATGATATCTTTATTTTGAGCATCTTTTACATTTTTTTTCAGCTTAGGCAAGAACCCTGCTGTGCCATTAGGATAGAGCAGTGACTACCTGAAGCCCTCTTGAGGCTTTAAATTGTTTTCTTAACACATCTGTTCCTCTGATCTTTCTATTTTGGGGTCTGTTCAAGGAAGTTTTGCTATACTTCCCTATGTTTTCTTTTTGGAGACAAGGCTGCTACATTGGGGAATTATTCTAAGGATAATGTGGCTGGGAAACCTTTCGGCTCTTCCCAACAGCCCCAGTGTCCATGTATGTGTTTCTCCAGCACCTTACCCTGAAGGTAATTGGATATTACACAATGAAAAGTGTGGAATATATAGGTATATATTCACGTATATATAGGAGGGATATATAGCTAAGTGCTCTCATTCATATATATATATATATATAGCTAAATATGTATAGGAATATATAGTTAAGCCTGTGCGGCATTATGAGCAGAGTTCTTCTCTAAATCTATAAAAGTGATAGTTACCCACAAGTTAGGACTCGTTTCCTTTTAAACTCTGTGTAACTGACCCTAAACTTTCTGCTCTAGTAAGTGAAGTCCCTGCAGGAGCCTGGAGCCTATAGAGAGAAAGGGGGAAGATATTTTCTTTATTTTTCTAGCAAATCGTTCTTGATTTTTTTCCTCCCATGTGTGTTGAGTTTAGGGGGATAGTTGAGTCCTACAAGGGTGCTTCCTTGTAGCCTTGAGCAAGGGCGCTGCTCCAGGCGCCGTCACGAGGCGGGCTGCGCAGCGCTGCGCTCCCCGCTCCCCCGGCCGCTCCGCCCGTTCTGCCCCTTGCCGGGAGCCGCCGGCCGCGGGGGCGCTG
>NW_020454605.1:1164118-1165260 GCF_003342845.1 Nothoprocta perdicaria
CGCCATCATGGCCTTCCTGCCGGACGAGGCGCGCGGGCTGCCGCCGCCGCCGCTGCTCAACCGGGGCTCGGCCTGGCTCGGCTTCAGCGGCTGGTTCGCGGCCCTGCTCGACAACAGCTTCAACCGGCGGCCCGTGCTGCGCTCCGGTGCGGTGGGGGGCGGTGTGAGGGGCCTGGGGGGTGCTGAGGGTTGAGGGCTCCCATGTGAGGGGGTCTGGGGGATCTGAGGAGGCGTTGAAAGTTGAGGGGATCTTGGGGGGGGGGTGTTGAGGGTTGGGGGCTCTGATGTGAGGGGGGCTGGGGGTTGGGAGGTGCTGAGGGTTGAGGCGATATGGGGGCGTTGGGGGTTTGAGGTGAGGGGATCTGAGGGGTTGGGGAGTGTTTGAGAGATGGGGGCTCTGAGATGAGGGAATCTGGAGGGGATGAGGGTTGAGGGCCCCGGTGTGAGGAGGTCTGAGGGGTTGGGGGGTGTCTGAGGGTTGGAGGCCCCGATGTGAGGGGGTCTGAGGGGTTGGGGGGTGTCTGAGGGTTGAGGCCCCTGATGTGAGGGGCTCTGAGGAGTTGAGGAGTGTTTGAGGGTTGGGGGCCCCGATGTGAGGGGGTCTGAGGGGTTGGGGGGTGTTTGAGGGTTGGGGGCCCCGTTGTGAGAGGGTCTGAGGGGTTGGGGGGTGTTTGAGGCTTGGGGGCTCTGAGGTGATAGGGTGTGGGGGGTTGAGGGTTCCTGAGGATTGAGGTGAGGGGATATGGGGAGTTTGGGGGGTGTTTGGAGGTTGGAGGGATTGAGATGAGGGGATATGGGGGGTCTGGGGAGTGTTTAAGGATGGAGGTGAGAGGATATGGGGAGTTTGGGGGTGTTGGAGGATTGGGTGTTAGAGGTGATGGGATCTGGGGGTTTGGGAGGTGTTTGAGGATTGAGATGAGAGGATCTGGGGGGCATTGGGGGGTGTTTGAGAGTTGGGGGACTTCAGGCGAAGGGATCTAAGGGAGGTTGAGCGGGGTTGGGGATTGGGGAATTGAGGTGAGGGGATATGGGTGGGGCTTGAGGGTTGGGAATTTGAGATGTGGGGATGGGGGAGTTTGGGATTGGAGGGGAGGGGATCTAGGGGATGTTGGGGGGTGTTTGAGGGTTGGGGGGTTGAGGTT
>NW_020454605.1:1165634-1322994 GCF_003342845.1 Nothoprocta perdicaria
GTAGAAGGAGGTTGTATGGGGGGGATCTATGGGGACTGGGAGGGCTGGGTGCACCCTGGGGTGAGGGGCTTGTTGAGGGGATGGAGGGTTTGCTGGGGGGGGGAGGATAGGGAGGCAGGGATGGGGGTTGCCAGGAGACGGGAGCCTCGGAGGGGCGTCCTTGGGGAGGCTGGAGCGGGGAGGCTGGTGAAGGGACATATAGGGGGTGATTGGGGCGGGCTTGAGTTCTATGGGGTGAAGGGGAGGGAAGGGGCATGTCTGGGATTGGGGGTGATTTGGGGTGACCCACAGTGAGGGGCCTGTTGAAAGGGTAAGAGATTTGGGGCTGAGGGAGCTCAGAGAGAAGTGGGGCAGGGGAGCTGGCACACTGCAGCTCCCCCAGCTTCGCTGTTGCGAAGGGGTTGGTCTTTTGGGTGGGATTTTATTTTATTCCTGGTTTTATAGCGATGGCTTTGAACTGTCTCGTCATAACCCAGGTGTCCACCGCCAGATCCTGTTCACGACGGTGGGCTGGTTTGTTGGGTATCACCTGATCAAGCACGCGGAATACGTGCACGCAAAGCGCGACAGGGAGCTCTTCGAGTATGTGAGGCAGCATCCCGAGGACTTTAAGATAAAAGGTATAGTGAGCTGTTATTTTAAGAAAGCCCTTGATATGCCATAATTAGTGCTAAATAAGGACTAATATTTATCATTATGTTGCTGTGGTACTGATCAAATCCATTCTTCTCTGGCGAGTCTGACATACTTTGCACAAGTCTGGAAACTTGTGATATATAAAGAGGGACATAAATAGGTGATATATAAAAAAAGGGACATAGAGAGGTGATATAAAAAGAGACATTCTCACTCAGCCAACCAGCTGCCTTGATAACCCTCTCTTGTGAAAATCTTATTTTAATATAAAAATTGCAGAGCCACAACAGACCAAATTCATGCCAGTGAAAGAGAAGCAATGAAAGTAAAATTTTTCACTGGGTTGTGTCAGCAGATAGTCTGTAGAAATAACACTGAAGAACAAGCTCCATTTACTGGTATCTGCAAAACCCTATGAAAAGGAAGAGAAATTTCCTACTCAGTTTCTGCATCAAGTTAATAGTTCACTGGACATAGCAGGAGACAAATGTTTGGTGACCTTGTTAGCTTTTTCTAATAAAAAAAAACACCCTTTTCTATTTAAGATTTCAAAATCTACCTCAAATATTATTTTTTTCCCCTTTCCATTCTTTGCCTTTTGCAGAAAAGAAGAGAATAGGAGAGCTTCTGGAGGATTTCTATCCCATTCGCTGAAGATTTCTTCAGCAGCTACGAGCCTCTGTCACCACATGCAGAGCATCAAACCGGCTCCGTACTGCTAACTTGAACAAGCTCTACCTTAGTAACATTCAAGTGCACGTGGCTAGGATAAAAATGGTTATGCATTTTCATTTAATTAAAATTATGATTAAATACACAGTGTTTCATTATTCTTTGCTTTGACATTATATCATCATAGTGTGTGTAACATTGATATTTCTGATAAGGTAGTAGTCTCAGTTCATCCCTTTTTCAGTTAATTGTGAAGATGGAATATTGTTTATGCAGAGTACATTTAAAAAAAATGGACGGGTAAATTCCTGCTTTCTGTTACTCACTAGCTTTTTTCCTAACTTTTGAGCATACTCCAAACCAGCCCTGCAGGACAGTGTAGTGGGATCAAAGCCAGAGGTTGCCTGTAAAGAAGTTCTGTACCACCAGGGGCAATATAGGCTCTCCATAATTGATTCCCTTTATGTTTTGCTTCCTCATTTTGCTTTTTCTTGGCTGAGGAGGAGGATCCAGGCTTTCCATTTCCCAGCTTGGTTTGTGGATTCTGAATCTACATCTCTTGAACCCCAGTGTTTTGCAGACATGCTGGAGAGCTACAGTTCTGAATTTCACTTAAGGAGTGAAGTGCTCAGTGCATGTGAAGGTCACAATGCTTCCAAATGTGTTTAAATGCTTGAGTCTGAAAATACAGAAATGTAAAAATGTTGAGACTGTTCTAGTGTCTTTAAGCAAAGTCAGCAATGCATCCCCAAGGAAAATTCTGAAAGTGATCTTGAAAACCCTGTAAAAATTCTAGTATCTTCATAGATTTGTATCTCCTCCTTCCCTTTTTTTGTTACTGGGTAATGACTGTCCTAACCTACCCTTGCTCAGCTATGGTTTCAATAACGGAGTGCAGTTTTGGAGGAATAGGAGAGGAGCCCTGGAACAGAGGGAAGTTGTGGAGACTCCTTTTCTGCAGACCTTCAAAACTCACCTGGATGCAACCGGGTGCCCCTGTTCTGGGTGTCCCTGCTGGAGCAGGGGGTTGGACTAGGTGATCTCTAGAGGTCCTTCCAACCTCAACCATTCTGTGATTCTGTAATCAGTTCAGAACAAGGTCTCCAGCTTCTGTTGCAACCATTATCAAAGTTTCTTTGTCAGTTCAAATTACCAACCTGAATTTCTAAATACAAGGTGCTTTGGTCCAAGATTCCTCCACTGCTGCTGCATTCCCTAGTGTACAACTTCTACCCAGGGCAGCTCTTTGCACTGTGCACTGGCCAGGGGTACTTTCTCAAGGGCTTTTTTTTTGGAAGGAAGCTTGCACGGGCCAGAACCCTTAGGAGCTGAAGCTGTTCGTGCCCTGTGAATGCAGCTGCTTGTCCAGCTCCATTATCCCATCCCATCACTCGTGCGTTAGAGGTGCTGCTGGAGCAGGGGTGAGTGTCCTTGCTGTAAGAAAATAGGTGACCCTCAGCTCCAGAATACCTAATGTCCCAGGATCCACATGCCCATGAGGAGATGAGCCTGTGCAAAATGAGTGCGAGAAAAGGACCTGTCTCTCTCCACCATGGGAGCTGAGAAGGCGCCATGTCCACCACCATGAGCTGAGGCAGCCCTGCTAGAGGAGAATCCCATCCAGGGCCAGCTCTGCTGGGTCAGCACATGGGGACACTGGTATCTACTGTTGAAGAGCAGGCTTCCCCTTCCCTGACCTCGGGGGAAGCTTCAGACCGGGCTTCAGCCAAGAAAAAAGCACCACCACGACACAAATCTTCAAGGCATTTCTTTTATTGTCAAGGAGTGGGGGAAAGTCCAGCCCAAGTCCAGGTACCAGCTGGACAAGGGGCTCAGCATTTCCAAAGGGCTCTGACAGTTCTCAGTGCAATKGGRCAAGGCRGTYGCCTGCAGGTTGCTCTTTGAAAATAAAGAGGTTAATCTCGAGCCCGGGAGCTCTTYGGRTGGACCTTGGAGATGATGGCAGGTGTCTCTTCATGCAGGGACAGCAACAGGCGAGGAGGTTCTCCMAGGGTCCAAACCATGGCTCTTGTTCAGCACCGGGATGAGGGTGGAGCTGCCTCGGTGCATGGAGGACGAGTAGGTCTGTGGGAAGAGCACAGATGATGGGTGATGGTGGGATCCTCTCCTTGGTGACACCCACACCAGTTCTGCATGGGCTCCTGAGACAACCCCCAACACCCACCCAGGGTGTTTTTGTGCCCGGCTTGCCCAGCGAGAGACACAGGTGCCAATATCAACCCTCCAAGAYGGTCGGCATTGACCAGAAGAGGTGAATCCCCTTTTCATCAAGGAGACCTCAACCTGCCAGGAACTGGAGGGATGTCACAGCCGTGTCAGAGCAGTTCCCCAAGACCCCCTGGGCCCAGGACCCTGTCTCCCTTCAACCCCTTCTCCTGGTGCCCGCGCAAGCTCCCACCTTGGCGTCCAGGGCGCCGTTCACCAGCTGGGCTGCCCCTCGCCGAGGTTGATCTGCTCCAGGATCTGGCTGTAGCGCCGCGTGAGGGCGTTGGCGTCCCTGGCGAGGTGGCTGAGCACCTGCTGCAGGCCGTGCAGGTGGTGGGCAAGGCGCTCCTCCAGCTCCGCGCCCTCCGYGTGCTCGGGCGCCGGGCACGCGCCGCCCACGGGCGCGCTCTGCTCGCCGCCGCCGCCGCCCAGGCCTCTCTGCACCACGGGCTTCATGGCCTTGAGGAGCTGGTAGCGCTCGTAGAGGTCGGTGCGGGCGCCGGCGCCGGCCTCGGGGGGCTCCGCGAAGACGCCCCGCAGCAGGCTGGGGAACATCACCTCGCGCTCCATCCTCTGCGTGGCCGAGAAGTACTGCTCCATGGCGCCGCGTCGCCCGGCCTCCGCTCGCCTGCCCTCGCCCTGCGCTGCCTCTGCCGCCGCCGCGGGGGCTTCTTGTGCCGGGGCCGCCGTGTGGGGCGGCCGTCCCTCCTCCGCGCGCAGCCAATGGCCGCGCTGGGGGCGGCGGGAGCCGGGCTTGGCCATGGGCCCAGCTGGAGCTTGGCCACGCGGCCACCACGGGCCAGGCCTCTGCTCGGCCTTCCCCCGAGCTGGCGGCAGCCCCCGGGTGCCCGGGGCAGGACCTGCACACGAGGGCAGCTGCTGAAGGGCCCTCCCGGCCTGTCCTCCCTCTGCTCTGCCAGAGATGGCTGGGAGACTGCTGAGCTCCTGCCCCCCTCGCCTCGTTGCGTCTCCCTCATGTCCTTGTGCAACTCCTGGTGTACAGGTCCTGCTGACATTCCGTGAAACAGGGTTTCGTCACAACTAACACCGAAGTGACAGGTAGCAGCAGCCAGGGAGGAATTTTGAGAAAAAAGCCCTTGTCATTAAGCTGCTGTGTTAGTCGGGGTATTACCTGAGAACTAGGCATCTAATTACTAAAGTTACTATATATATTATATATTTATGTATATTTGTATATATATTTAGGCTACTTGGAAGATAACCTGATGGAAAGCAGATCTGTAGAGAAGCAACTGTTGGACGTGGTGGACGTCAAGTTGACTGTGGGTCAACCATGAACCCTCATAGCACAGATTGGCATTGGTTCCTCATGCTGCATTAGGAAGAACATGGCCAGGTCGAGAGGGCCCTTCTCCTGCAACCTCTCCTGCTGTCCTCTTCTCCTCGGGGAATTACAGACCCTGCAAGAAACTTCCTTGGTCTGTGCCTGCACTCTATGCATGGGGTGATATGGGGGCTCCTGGAGGGTTTTGCAGATCTTCAGGGCCCACTGTGTCCCCTCAAGTCCCCTTTCCACATCCCCCAACCTGCCCCGCTGCTGTGTCTCAGCTGCGGGAGACCCTCTCATCTTCTACTCAGCCTCGGTGAGGCCACATCTGGAGGTGTCCAGTTCTGGGCTCCTCAAAACTAAAAGCATCCAGCAAAGTGTTTTCAAGACAATGAAGAAACTGGAGAATCTTTCATATCAGGAAAAGAGGAAAGAGAAGATGGAGGGAGAAATCTTAACAACGTGTATAAGTGTTTGAAGGCAGGGTGTAAATACGAGCCAGGCTCCTCTTAGTCATGCCCAGTGATAGGACGAGAGGCAACAGGCACAAACTAAAAACAAAGGTAGGTCCCTCTGAACATTTTCACTGTGAGGTTGACCGAGCCCTGGAACAAGTTGTCCAGAGAGGCTGTGGAGTTTCCATCCTTAGAGCTATTCAGGACCCACCTGGGCACAAACCTGTGCCACATGCTCTATGTGTCCTTTCTTGAGTGGGGGATTGAACTAGATGATCTCCAGAGGTCCCTTCTAACTGCAACCCTTCTGTGATTCTGTCACTGGGGCAGAGGCTGTTGGGGAAGGTGGCCAGGTCTGCCTGTCTCGGCATGGCTGTGCAGCCATGTGGCAATCAGGCTCTATTTTGGGAAGGTCCCAGAGGCCCCTTTGACCTCTTGCTCCCCTTGGCTGTTTGGGAGAGCAGACCATGAGTATCCAGTGATGCCACGACACCCAAAAGCAGTGGCGGGAGAGCCAAGGGAGCTCAGGGCTCGGTAACCACCTCGTGTCTGGCCTCCATCAGGGTCCAGGCTTTCCCTCTTTGGGGGTCATCGGGGCTTGCCAGGAGGCCTGAGGTCCCTGTAATTCCTTGGTGCAACAGCAGTGCTGCTGCTGAGGATTTCGGAATTGAGATATTTGAGAAGTTCTGCTGAAGTTCTCCTGAAGCAGCTTCTGGGAGCAGTGTTGGTCCGCTGGTTTCCCAGGGACAAGGAAGGAGACTGCCCATCTGCAGTGCTGGGGCCTGATAGTTGTCCCTGATGGAAATGCAATGGTGATGAAACAACACACAGACACTCCCTGGGCCAGAGCTGGGCTAGGAAATGTTATTAGACATTGCTCAAAGCAGACGGCTGCTCAGAGTGAAGGCTGCAGCAACAGCTTTGCAGAAGAACTAGGGCAGAAGCCCTTTCTGAGGGTGCTGGGAGGAATCCAGCATCCCACCCTGAGGGAATAAGGAGAGAGAGGTCCAGGAACTGGATGTTTCGCCCACACAGTGCTGGCAAAAACCTTGTGGAAGAAGGGAGGAAGAGGATGGGGCCAAGATCTTCCCAAGGGTCCATCTATCTCCTGGCCCATACTCCTTGTCTCGCTCTTCCTGGAGACCCTGGGGAAGGAGGTTGAGGAGACTGGAAGGAACTGTGCATGGTGCAGTGTTGCTGCATTAGGACTAATGCTGGCATGGGAAATGGCTGTAGCCTGGGGACATCGATGGGTCTGTTGGACCCTAGAAAGCCCCAGGAGAAGCACTGATCTGAGAGGCTTCCTCCGGTGCACCAGCTCTATGCTAAGAGTGTGCCTGAGACACTCTTGATCCTTTGGTGCCATTGGAAAGGAGCCTGGCCAAGTCCAGGGTCCCAAACACAGCAATAGGGTCTATGCTGAGGTCCCTGGTGGATCGGTGAGCCATGGTGTGGGCTGCTGCTAACCCACCTGCCCCAGTGACACCCAGAAAGCACTGTGGGACTGAGGTGCCAAGGGGCCACCTTATGCAACCTTGGGTATCCCAAGCCCTGAGCTAGCCCTGGGCCACCAGCACCGGACACTGCAGACAAGGAGGCGTCTCCTCACACTATGGGGAATCATGGTCCTGAGCACTGTCCTTGACACCATCAAGTCTCTGCATGGGATGTTGGTTCTGTCTGACCTCAGCTCTCTTGCACTGCGCTTCCTTCTTCAATTAAATTCCCACCTCTGCAGGTGCCTGGGGAGTTAGCCCAGTGCTTGGTCCTGGGCATGGGTTTATGCATGTTGGGATGTCCCAGACACTGCAACCCTGGTTGACACTAAGTTAACCATGAGTGAGCAGTGTGCCCTCGTGGCCAAGAAGGCCAATGGCATCCTGGCCTGCATCAGGAGGAGCGTTGCCAGCAGGTCAAGGGAGGTGATTCTGCCCCTCTACTCAGCTCTGGTGAGGCCGCACCTGGAGTACTGTGTTCAGTTCTGGGCACCCCAGTATAGGAGAGATGTGGAGCTTCTGGAGAGGGTCCAGAGAAGGGCAACCAGGATGATTAAGGGAATGGAACATCTCTCGTATGAAGAGAGGCTGAGCGAGCTGGGCCTGTTTTCTCTGGAGAAGAGACGGCTCAGAGGGGACATGATTAATATGTATAAGTTCAGGAAGGGAGAATGCAGGGAGGAAGGGGACAGGCTGTTCTCACTGGTGGCCAGCGATAGGACGAGGGGTAATGGTCACAAGCTGAAACACAAGAAGTTCCGTCTCCAGGTGAGGAGGAGCTTCTTTACTGTTAGGGTGACAGAGCAGTGGAACAGGCTGCCCAGGGAGGTTGTGGAGTCTCCTTCTCTGGAGGTCTTCAAAACCCGCCTGGATGCCACCCTGTGCCACATGCTCTAGGTGTGCCTGCTTGAGCAGGAAGGTTGGACTAGATGATCTGTAGAGGTCCCTTCCAACCTTAAATATTCTGAAATATTCTGAAATATTCTGTCAGCACTCAGAGAGGTCCTGAATCATTGCTATGGATGGGGATGAGCGAGCACAGAGATTCCACAAATACAAGGAGGTCCAGGAGAGACATGTCCTTGCATGGCAGAAATGGGATTTTTCCACCTTGCTGGGACACCAGAAGAGACACCGTGGCTGGACATGCAGAAGAGAGGGCACAGCACTGCTGGACACTCATGGGGCTGCCAGGAGCACGGTGCTTGCTCGTGGTCTGCTCTGTGGGAGAGCCAAGAGGAGCAAGAGGCCAAAGGGGCCTGTGGGACCTTCCCAAAATAGGACCCGATTGCCACACAGCCCCACGGCCATGTCAGGACAGGCAGACCTGGCCACTTTCCCACCTTGGCCTCTGCCCCGGTGATGGGGACACAATGACGCCATCCCTGTGGCCGGGTCGTTGTCCTGGCCGTCAGGAGCTCGGCTGCACCGGGGCCCCATGACAACCCGGGTGCTCCAGACCCTGCCAGGACACTGCGATGGGGTCTTCGAGGGGGGCATCCCTGCACAGGCTGCATTCTGGAGTCGCCATCACCAAACTCACGGGCTCACAGAGCCCTGTGCAGGACCCTGGCCAAGCTCTACCACATCTCCAGTGGTGGGGAAACCGTGAGCCCTGCTGCTCCTGGGCGCTGCAGCGTTGCCCCATGTGCAGACACCTCAGTGCACCAGCTCACAGGGCTGTTCCCACCATGGTTTTAGGCTGTCTTTCACCAGCAGACCCCATGGCTGGAGGAAATCCCTCAGCAGGGGGCTATTTCTGGGCTTTGCTCATGTTCACACACTAATTAGACCCCCTGGTTCTCTGTCAACTCTGAAGTCAACCCAGTGTCTTGCTAACGGTGGGTTCTTTCCTAAGTGCTCCCGGGTTGCTGCTGGCTGCCGTCACCTCTGCGCTAGTGGCTATCAAACGGCGTTTCACAATCTCTCCGTCGGCTTCACGAGCCAAGCGTTGCATAAGGAGAGACAACCTACGACGGAGCGGGGCAGCAGCTCCGTTCAGCAGCTGCCCTCGTGTGCAGGTCCTGCCCCGGGCACCCGGGGGCTGCCGCCAGCTCGGGGGAAGGCCGAGCAGAGGCCCGGCCCGTGGTGGCCGCGTGGCTGAGCTCCAGCTGGGCCCATGGCCAAGCCCGGCTCCCGCCACCCCCAGCGCGGCCATTGGCTGCGCGCGGAGGAGGGACGGCCGCCCCACACGGCGGCCCCGGCACAAGAAGCCCCCGCGGCGGCGGCAGAGGCAGCGCAGGGCGAGGGCAGGCGAGCGGAGGCCGGGCGACGCGGCGCCATGGAGCAGTACTTCTCGGCCACGCAGAGGATGGAGCGCGAGGTGATGTTCCCCAGCCTGCTGCGGGGCGTCTTCGCGGAGCCCCCCGAGGCCGGCGCCGGCGCCCGCACCGACCTCTACGAGCGCTACCAGCTCCTCAAGGCCATGAAGCCCGTGGTGCAGAGAGGCCTGGGCGGCGGCGGCGGCGAGCAGAGCGCGCCCGTGGGCGGCRCGTGCCCGGCGCCCGAGCACRCGGAGGGCGCGGAGCTGGAGGAGCGCCTTGCCCACCACCTGCACGGCCTGCAGCAGGTGCTCAGCCACCTCGCCAGGGACGCCAACGCCCTCACGCGGCGCTACAGCCAGATCCTGGAGCAGATCAACCTCGGCGAGGGGCAGCCCAGCTGGTGAACGGCGCCCTGGACGCCAAGGTGGGAGCTTGCGCGGGCACCAGGAGAAGGGGTTGAAGGGAGACAGGGTCCTGGGCCCAGGGGGTCTTGGGGAACTGCTCTGACACGGCTGTGACATCCCTCCAGTTCCTGGCAGGTTGAGGTCTCCTTGATGAAAAGGGGATTCACCTCTTCTGGTCAATGCCGACCRTCTTGGAGGGTTGATATTGGCACCTGTGTCTCTCGCTGGGCAAGCCGGGCACAAAAACACCCTGGGTGGGTGTTGGGGGTTGTCTCAGGAGCCCATGCAGAACTGGTGTGGGTGTCACCAAGGAGAGGATCCCACCATCACCCATCATCTGTGCTCTTCCCACAGACCTACTCGTCCTCCATGCACCGAGGCAGCTCCACCCTCATCCCGGTGCTGAACAAGAGCCATGGTTTGGACCCTKGGAGAACCTCCTCGCCTGTTGCTGTCCCTGCATGAAGAGACACCTGCCATCATCTCCAAGGTCCAYCCRAAGAGCTCCCGGGCTCGAGATTAACCTCTTTATTTTCAAAGAGCAACCTGCAGGCRACYGCCTTGYCCMATTGCACTGAGAACTGTCAGAGCCCTTTGGAAATGCTGAGCCCCTTGTCCAGCTGGTACCTGGACTTGGGCTGGACTTTCCCCCACTCCTTGACAATAAAAGAAATGCCTTGAAGATTTGTGTCGTGGTGGTGCTTTCCTTCAGGCCGAGGACCTGCCCCTGGCCTCTCTCAGGCACAGGGAAGGGGAAACCTGCTCTTCAGCAGCAACCTCAGGCCAGATCCTGCTCCATCCCAGCAGGGCTGGTCCCAAGATAGGATCTCCCACGGTGCGGCATCTTGCCTACCCGTGCTAAGTACTAAGATGCTGCGGTAGGCATGGCCATGTGTCAGCTCTGGTGGCCCGTGCTGGCCCTCTCCTTGCACACATCTTACCCCAGGCTCATATCTTCTCTGCAACATCCATCCTGGCACCTACGCCTTCTTTGTGTTCCATCCCGATCCTTGCTAACATAGGGACCTGAGCTTGTCTGTGCTCTGCTTGGCTGGGGAAATGGATAGGATTTACCAAGATTACTGGATTCAGCACAATCCCCAGCTCCCGTGTGCAGGTGAGGGCTCCAGCTCCCGCCGTCCATGTCCACCAGAACTGGGGGGAGCGCTCAGAGCTGCTGCCCCTCAAGCGTGGGCGGCCGCAGGCAGCAGCGCTGCTGGGCTCCAGGGTGCAGCTCCCTCTGTAACGGGGGCAACGTGCCGCTCACCAGCGCTCCCAAATCCTCCCCTGGCACGGGGCACCCAGCATCCCTCACCGTGAGGGCTTGACTCCATGTAGGCAGTGGGGGATATGGACCCAGGAGGCTGCTGAGGACCCTCTCTCATCCTTGCACCATGACCTATCTTGGCTGTGGGGTGAGCTGTGGCTGCGGGATGTGCCCAAAATAGGAGCCTGTTGCGACACCGCTGCACGGCTGTGTCAGGACACACAGAGCCGCTGCTTTCCCAGCCTTGGACTCTGTCCCAGGGACGGGGACAGGATGAGGCAATTCTTGCAGCCGGGACTGTGTCCCGGCCAGTGGGAGCCTGGATGCACCGGGGCCGCGTGCATGGATGACACCTGGATTGGGGTCCTGGTGGCTGCACCCACGGAGGCAGGTTGGGAACAGCCCTTCCCACCCATGGTGCCTGACCGCTGTGCTGTGACCCCACGCAGCATGGACCCACTGCTGGCCCGGGATGGCACCTCTAGGCTCCCCTGTGACCGGGACCAGAACCATGTAGTTGAGACCAGCACAGCTCAGGACATCATTGACAGCATGGCTGGCAATAGAGGCATCTCAGTGGGCACAATGAACTCCTTCCTCCCAAAGTCAACTCGGACACCCTCCGAAATCACACAAAGTCCAGGGATGCTGCTGCCCTCGTCAGCACTGACTCTGTTCAGTTGCAGTTTGTCGTCTGCCTCTCCGAGTGATCCCAACACAGTGGGACATGCAGGTGCTGACTTGTAGCTGGACAAAGAATTTGTGAAGGATTCATGCGTCAGGCATTGAGTAAGAGGAGAAATGGGACAGCGCACGGTCGAGGGAGCAGCAGCTCAATGCACTTCTCATCAGCTCCAGCAACAGCAGCTCCTTCAGCAGCTCATTCAGCAGCACCCCTCATGGCCACGTCCTGATCTGTGTGCCACCTCCCAGATAGTTGTCTGTATTTGATGGAGTAACAAACTTTATAATTCACAGATTCACAGATTCACAGAATATTTAAGGTTGGAAGGGACCTCTACAGATCATCTAGTCCAACCTTCCTGCTCAAGCAGGCACACCTACCTATAATCATGTTCTCATCTTAGCAAGGCTTGATATGCAGGCCGTTGGCCAAAAGTGGACCTTGTGAGCAGGCCACACCATCCCTGAGCAAGGCAAGTGACCAGAGTAGGGATCACAAGAGGGCTGCTGGAGACCTTTCCCAGCACAGGGGGATCTTCTTGGCAGGTCCAGCTGTGCCCACGTGAAGGCTTTGTGTGGTTTGGGAGTCTCACCTGGGAGGCTGATGTTGCTGCCTCAGTGGAGGGGCCAGGAGCTCAGCGCTCTCCTATCTCCACAGCAGCAGCAGAGGGAGGACAGGCCAGGAGGGCCCTTCAGCAGCTGCCCTGTGTGCAGGTCCTGCCCCGGGCACCCATGCGCTGCCACCAGCTCAGGGGAAGGCCTAACAAAGGCCCGCCCCGTGGTGGCTGCGTGGCCGAGCTCCCGCTGGGCCCATGGCCAAGCCCAACCTCTTCCTGGGCGACTTTCTTCCTGTCTTATCCACAAATCCCAGTCCTCTGCTACTTCTTGATATGTGCTCTTACATATCTCTTTGTGAACGAATGACTGGTGCAGGTTGTGTCACTTAGAATAAAAGTCACTATGTGCACACCCCATTTCCCCCAAGAGTCCCCAGCTTTCAGGTAAGCAGTGTCTGGCTGCTGCTGTGCAGACACAGAAGTTCCCAAAGCTTACTCTGGGAGAGAAGGCTGAGTGCTGTGAAGGTCCCTGTGCTCCAGAGTCCAGGAGCTACCAGACACTCGAGCTCCAATAACTTCATGTTTTCTCTCTGAGGGAACCTGGTGTATGGCAACAAAATCACTGGCAGACAGAATGTGGACACTTCAGGTTTCCAAATGTCTAAATCTGAGATTCCAGCTAAAAATAACTTAGGTTCTTCTCTCTCCTGCTCTTGAAAGTACAATCAAATGTGACTTTCACCACTTGTACAGTAGGGTCTGACCCTTTGTGTAGACATCCTGTCCCACACCAACACTTATGGCTAACCACACATGTGAGTTAGGGCTAAGCCAAGTTTTGATCCTCCTTCTAATAAAATCAACACCATGGAAAGGAGATGGGAGCAACAGGAAACGTGAACAAGGTCTTTCAAAAATGTTAACCCCTAGTTCTGGAGAAACATGTGGCCAGAGTTAAAGATGTCCCAAACAAACTCTGTTGTTTATTCCCACAGAGTGATGCATGTCCCACAGTCCAGTGGCAGCTTTTCTCTTGTGCCAAATCCCATCCAGGGATGTCTTGGAGGACTAGAACAGAGCTTGGCCAGTTGCCAGCTGTGCACTCTCTTTATCATTGCACTTGTCCTGCTGTTGATGTTGACAGAAACCTCGCTGCTTCATGTCACCTCACTCCCAACCATGTATCTTTGCAGCAGGAAGAGCAGAAATGAGTGTTTTGTGTTATTGCTTCATAGAAGGCATTCATAACTTTGAAGCAATGTCTTTTCTTTACGTGCTCACAGGTCTCTGACACTGATAAAGTAACTGCTTCCCAAGGCTGGTCTGAAGTGAAACACAAAGCCCTGAACATCTGTGTCCTGTGTTTTCAAAAGCTGTTCTTTCTATACAGCTACTGTTCCCAAGCCCCTGCAGATGGGGCAAGTCTTTGCCACCAAGTCTAAGAAATATTGTACAGGAGTGGTCTGGGTTTCTCCATCAGGGAGTGGGAATTTGGTTTTACATTGGGTTGGAATTCAGCTCCAGTCCTGCTGAGTGGCTTTCACAGCCATCTCACAGTTCCCTGGTTCTTACAAGTTACAAACCCTTAGTGTGTTCATATCATCCCCCAGGGCTGGGAGCTGCAAGCTCTTCACCTTCCTCCCTCCACAAGGGGCACCATCAGTCTCAGGCTGGGTCCCACCACAGGTGACTCCTTCCCTCCCAGAAAGACACTTCACCTTTGGGAATGAATGTCTTGACTCAATCGGGCGCTAGAGGGAGGTGTCTCTTCACCTCTTTATCAGCCCTTTTTTTAAAGAACTCAACTGCTTTAACTGCTTTCCCTTATTTCTTCTTCTTTTTTTTTTTTTCCTTGATGAAAGAATCCAGAGATCTCAGAGCATCGACGCTGACAGGAGAACTATGACTATGCCATGGGTCGCTGGCTCTGTTTCTGTGCTGCCCTATGCTGCTGCCCATACTGGGCTCTGCTCTCCACATCTGCTCTACCTTGTGACCTGTTTATCCTTGAGACACAAACCTGGGACTTACTGGCTCCGAAACTTTCACTCTAAAACGTGCTGACATTCTGCAAATGGTTCACGCGTTCCTGTCTGTTACCTGGAAGCAGCTCCACGCTTTGTTCATGAGCCCCTGCTCACATTTCCCTGTGTCATGGGGCTCTGATTGCTGAGCAACACTGCAAAGCTCCACCACACTGTAAAGAGAGAGTGACAGAAAAAAAAAAACAGAAAATTCTTTTCTTTTAGTAAAACTCTAAAAGCATATAAAAGAAAATATTTTTAAAGTGCATTTCACAATTTAACAATGAAATGCTCTTCTAATCCACTCCCGCTAACACCCTGCCTTGGTTTCCTAATCCTTGGCAGATACTGCACTGAAATCAGCCCCACTTAAATCCGTGCACAGTCTCAAAAACACCTCAGAAGAACCGACTCTTTTATGATTCTTGCACAGAAGGACTCTGGTGATTACATTCTTCATACCCATCCCATGCCCAGGCAGCATTTTGTATTATTCCAATACTAAATATGACCTGTTTTGTGATGTCTTAATAGATTAAAACTGATGATAATTCTGGTTGCATTAATTCTGGTGTGCTATGCTGATCAGAAGAGAGTTGGGATTTTTTCTCAGGTCCTCTGCCAACCAGGATGAGATCTTTACCTTTGTTACTTTTAATCTTGTTTGATGCATCCTGTTCTCTTTGGGTTTCTTAGGGAAGACACTTTCTGAAAAGCACAGCACCATCCAGGGATAGGCACTGACCTGCCTGTCCTTTGGATGATTAAACCAAGGTACCTGCAAACTAATGCAAATGTGTCCACACACCCATCATTGGGTGTCCACACACCCATCACTGAAACAGGGCAGGCATGCAACAGAAAGCTGACCTTGTCATCTCTGTTGTAGGCAACAAGGCATTTCTCACAGGGTGAACATCAGGAGAACATCCTATTCCACCTAGTCTGATCTGCTAGAATGTGGAAAGCATGGGTAAACCTGAAAAAAAAATCACTTCTCTCCATTCACTGTGTGAAATAGGGTTTCACATCTAACTGCAGCTATGGCTTCACAGGGCCCCACAGAGCAATGCACAACCTCAGTCTGTTTTCTCTTGCTCTCCTTATTTCTACATGTCTGGCTGGCAGCAAAGGGTATTATCTGGCGAACCTTGCATTTCCTTTACTAGTCCAACCTTTCCTCTTCACCACCACCAGCCTGTGAAGAGAGGGCTGTAGCTCAGCAATAAGACTTGGCATAGACCTGCTTGTTGGGCTGCCAACCCACAGTGAAGTGAATCTCTCTCCTAAAAGGTTCTCCTGCTTCCAGCTAGACAGACAGTATCATCCTGATCTTGAACAGGAGAAAAACTAATGCAGAGGTGGGAAAACCTAATACAGAGGATGCACCCAGTCTTCTTCAAGATGAGGCAGCCAACTGAACGCACTCAACGTTGACACTGCTAGTTGGAATAATGTGTTAAAGGAAATGGGAATAGCAGCATCCATGTACTCTGCTCTACTCCACACCCTCCTTATGGCAGTGTCAGAGTTGGGAGGTAGCTCAGGAAGGGAAATCCATGAGAACATAGAGGAAGATCGACAAGAAGGGATCATTGAGGTGTCCATTCAGGCTTCTTGCCAGATCATGGCAAAGACAGTGGAGACTGAACACATGCACGTGCACATACAGAGTGGATGCTTCTCACAGACTGTAGACACAAGTCTTGTTGCAGGAAAGTCTATAAGCTGATCAGGATATAAGCAAGGGAAAGATGTGAATGGACATAAGATTCAGGAGAAGATAGTGTGGTTTCTCTGCAATGTGGGCACTGATGGCTTGTTGAGCTACTTTAACTGATGGTAAAATGAGTTGTAACTCTGTAGTCTGCTTTCATGGCAAAAACAAGACCCCTGAGCAACTCTCAGTGCCACCTATCAGTCCTGGCTTTGGTGAGGGTGCTTTTCCCCATTCACTCTGTCATACCATTGAGGACAGAACATGTCCTCGCTTGGCCAGGAGGGACTTAGGCCCCTCAGCAGTGAATGATGTCCTGGGGCTTGTTCAAAGCCAGTTCAGATAACTGCTAAGGCTGTGGGTCACACATTCCCCAAGTATGTGAAAGTGGGTGTAGCTGATAAACAGCCAGAAAGCCACAGGTGATGTTTGCATAAGAGAGGCACATAGCTGTTTAATTTAGGAGTGGCTCCTGGAGCGCGGAGCCACCTGCCAAGCTTTCTGGGTAGAGCAGGAGCAACCAACTGTTTGTTTTGCTTTGCAGCCTTATTGCACTTCATCCATCAATGCTAGAAGTTTCCCCATGTGCAGGTTTCCCCCTTGCTGTCTGCAAGTGGAGCACATGCCCAGGATTTGGCCATATGGACAATCTGGCAATGTCAGTGGGAGATGATGTGTCAACAAGCTCTTGGATCTCAAGAACTCATGACAGAGGCACTGCACCTCAATGCAAATTGTAGCCTATCCCCTTTGCTAGCACGTCCACTGCTGTTTAAAATAATCCATCTTGTGTCTTTCCATGGGAAGCTCCTCCGCAGAGATCCCCGGAGGAATCAACTTAAGTGCCCTTTCTGCTGTAATATCACACTATGGCTGGAGATCATCCATAGATCAGCTTCTCTAGGCAAAAGGATCAAACCAAAATAGCTTTATCTCCTCTAGAAACTCGGATGCCAGTACAAGAGGGAATGAGTGGAGAAAGATAAATGAGAGCTGCTCCATGTTGCCTTCCAGCTGCTTCCCCAAATCGAAACCTCTCATTTCATTTCCTGTCCCAACATCTGCTTTCTGTAACCATTTTATTCTCTCTTGGATTTACAGTGTTTATTCATATTAGAGCACAAAACCCAAATTTGAATGTCGTTTACCTAATTCTTCTAAATAGAATATGCCAATTCAATGTGTTAAGGAAATAAATCTGTTAAAATACTTTTATGGACAATACTGCTTTCCAATCAGATGCATGTAGCAGGGTAGAGCTATTCCAGTTCATTGTTATGTACATATTTATACAATTTTCAAAAGCACATATTGAGTCCCCCCAAAGCCATTGTCAAGTTATTCGCTGTTTGGCAGATAAAAGGTTCTCAGGATTATTTTGGTTGTTCTAATAATTCATACCATGGTTGCTTATACAAGGTCCAGGCACGGACTAGTCTTTTTATGCAAAGAGAGAGAATGATGGTCCTTGCCTGAAGGAGCTCACAGTCTTGGAAATGTTCTTCTATCATTAAAAAACAGGAGTTAAAGAAATACCAGCTTTTGAAGTGGTCACCAAAGAAATGTGAGGACAAGCAGGCAACCTGAGCAGAATGGACAAGTGGCTTGAGGCTTCTCTGTGCCAACTAGGAGCCATGAGAGGAATGGAGTATGGCTAACTGGTCCTTGCTCATTGTCTCTCTGGTGGCTCCATGACACATTCTGGCAGCCAGCCTCTCCAAGAGGTCTCATCACCCTTCCCTCTGAGGACAGGGAGGGATTTATGAAGTTGCATTCCCATATGAGGAAGATCTTTACTGTAAGGGTGACAAAGCCCTGGCACAGGCTGCCCAGGGAGGCTGTGTAGTCTCCCTCTCTGAGGGTCTTCCCAACACACCTGGATGTGACGGGATGTGTCCTGTGCTCTGGGTGTCCCTGCTAGAGCAGGGGGGTTGGACTAGATCATCTCTAGAGGTCCCTTCCAACCTCAACCGTTCAATGATTCTGTGCTCCAGTCATGGGGTTTAACAGCACTTTTAGCTTGTCACCTGGGTCCATCAATTAGTCTCTGCTGACTCACCGGGTGCTCAAAATACGAGCTGGAACAAGCACAGTCAGTCAGCGGCAGCAGCGTGGTGCCTGCTGGTCTGCACAGTCTGGGTGTCCAGCTGCCTCCAAGAGCTGTTCCAGCACACAATGAATGCAAAGCCCTCCCTGGGAACCAGCAAGGACAATGCCACCAGGAGGGATATGTTTTTCTAGTGGAAAGGCAGTGGCAACTATCAAAGGGAACATTGGGAACTTTACCCACCACCACATTGTGTCTTCCTACCCGGCCATTCCCCAACTCCTTAAAGAACCTGATAGGTCTACTGAGAAAGCACCCCCGGAGCTCTCCTTTTCACCACAGGTAGATCCCCAAAAGAACATCAGTTCATCAGGTGCAGCTTTAAAAAGATGAAGGATTGCAAGGAGCCAGGCCAGCTGGTGACAAACATAAAGCCCAGCACAGATCCTGTGTAGACATTCCAGCCTAATGAAGAACAAGTTTCATTCTCTGATGGAAGAAACTCAGCTAACCTCCCAAAAATTGCACAGTGGTGGCCAAGACCTCCCTAGGGGTGCAGAACACCAGCTACAATGGAGCTGCTGATTGAGGGAATCCCAGGACCCTGGTCACCCAAGACTATGGAGACATTCATGGTCTTTGCTTTGGATTTCCTTTGCAAGGGAAGAATGAAATTCTAACCAGTATGGGCTAGTTGTTGCCATTGGCATGGGCTGTAGACAGCCTTTTAAGATCTGCCTCTTCCAGTCTTCTCCAAAACCCTCATTCCACCTTTGTCTTTCATAGGTTGCTCCCACATCCACTGATTTCCTCAGCATTGCTTTGACCGTGAGGCAAAAAGAAGATTGAAAATCTGCAAGAGCAACTGTTTCCACTTACTGCAGGCACAGAGGGCTTTGATTCAGCGTCCAGATCCAGATGTTGGCATTGCAAAACCTTCTATTAGTGGCAAATGTCGCACCAAACAGGTCAGGTGTCAAACAGGTCACACACCTCCGGTGTGACCAGCTCCAAAGACTCCAAATCCCTACTGGCAGGTAGTAATATGCCAATGGTTTGGCCCCTTTTTAGAACAGAAGAATTTGGCAGTTCAAATCAAATCCTTATGAAAAAGGAAGGAAAAATCCAACTGGGAGTAATTTGCATGGCAAGGCTGAAAAATCCATCTTAAAGCAAGCCATAAAGTTGGTAGGATTAAAAAGTTCCAGAAGAAGCACAAATAATAACAATCAGATTTTTCACATACATGGTGACTTTCAACTAATTATCTAAAAAAACTTTACAAACTTATTCTTTGTCCTATAATGAGGCAGCAAAAGTGTTTGAGATATAAAAAAAGAAGCAAGAGAGTTGAGCAGAGCAGTAGGTTGATCAAACAGAAAGACCATGGTGGCCAGCCTAGCAGCAGAAAACACCATGCTTTTGATGTCAGCTTGTAACCTCAGCTGATCTGCACTGTGGCACCAAAGGTTTGCTCTCAAGCACCCTTGATTCTGGCTTTGGGAAACCGTAGGGATGAATTTTTGCACTAACATCTTCTATGGCTCTTCACCATTCCCTAGTGAGAAGTTGATGAGAGCAAAGAGGTGACGGTCTTGTCCATTCTGCAGCTATAGAAGGAAAGGTCACTAACCCTAGATCAAAGATGGACAGTGAAGAGCAAACATGGACACTGTCTTCGTCACTTACACCCCAAATAATTCTAAAGGGCCTATATGAACCAGCCCAAGGTTCAGGATATGCAGGAATCAATGACTGAGAAAATTCAGACCTTCCCAGTTGTTTTCCAGTAGGTATTTCCAAGTCACAGCACTTAACAGTCCACAGTCACAGAACTCATGTTCTGCTGCATCCAGCACTATTAAGTGTCAGACTTTCTTCTAGTCTGGCAAAGAGAAAATCCAAGATGTTCTATTTAAAGGAACAGGATGACTAAGACACAGGTTACTACTGAGGAGGTTCTCCCTAGATGGTTTTAGGGCAGCAGAGGCAAGGTATAAGTCAAATTCAATGGGAGGTTCCCCTGAATGCACAAAGCATTGAGAAGAATCTTTGTCTAGCTTTCATGGAGCCTTGGCAGAAAACTAGTTTTACTCCCAAGTGATTGAATGAGTATGAATTAACATACTTTTCACTCTGTGTCTTGACTTTCTGTTCAAACCAATGCTCTGTTCTGGAAGGGTGTAAATCCACCAAAATCTTTGGAAGCTGCAAAGTCAGCCAAGTGGGAAGGCAACACAGAAAAAAATGCACATGAGGTTTCCTTATAAAGCCCACTGTCATTTTTTACCACCAAAATCTCACCCTGGAAGATTTTGATGCAGTCTAAGATTTTTACTTTGGTTATTGGATCTGGAAGCAGGCTGAAATATGAAAGAGAGCGCGGCAAGTTTGATGAAGGAGGCAATAAACTTTTATTAGCCTGTCTGAAAACAAAACTGAAGAAAACAAGCCAGTTGAAATAGAAGTTGACAGACCTAGGCAAAGTTTTATGTCGGTTGATCTAATAAAAGACACTGTTTCTCTTTACAGACTTTGACTTACACCCTTGGACAATCATACCCACAACATATGGTTGCTACCGTAATGAAAAATAGACACATATAGGGTGAGTAACCTTAGGACAATTTGCAAGCAACAGTGCACTCAAAAACACCTAGAACAAGAAACTCGGCAGGATTTTGGCTGTGAACTTCAGGTGGCTTCTAGCTCTTCCTGGGGAGTTTTAATGTGCTGTGTGTTCCCAGACAGGTCAGAAATAGCCCCGCTCCTGCTGGCTCTGTGGGGCTTTCCCTCCTTGATCCTTAGGAATGCAGAATATCAGAAAATCTGACCTATTAAAAACAATGGTCGAGGCACAGATTTCGTTTCATTTATCCTGCACAAGGTAATATCGCCTTGGTGCATTCCAGGCACCCTGATCTGACATAATGGATATGATAAACGGGATCAATGAGATAGTTTTGATAAACTGTGCTGCATCTTGAAAACAGCAGTTCAAAGAGGCCTAGAAGCCAGGGAAAAATTCACTGGTTTTGGTACAAGAGATTCTCGGGCTAGAAACTGTCACACGAGCCTTCGTTATGGGAGTCCTCGGAGGAGCTCTGGGTCTCCTTTGGGAAGGATTATCCGTCTTTTCGTCACTGCATGGATATTATTACGGGAGGACTGTGCTGGAATGCCCGCCCAGGGCCACCCTGCACCTCGCTGGCTGCCAGAATGAGCAAATGCTTCCGCTTTCACAGTGTTCCCTCCCCTCTCCTTGGAGCCGAAACCTGTAGCAGGGCAGTGCCTGGAGGCAGCTGGAGCCTCCGGGGCAGCAGCAGCGCCGGGAGCTTGGAAATAAAGAAAAAACCCATCAAGCAAAGACACACCGAGCAGCAAAGGACTGGGGCAGAGCTAGGAGTGTTCCGGCAGCAACCCAAGACCAGGCAGGACTGAGCACAGGGTTCCCTGTCCACAGAGCTGTCGCGGCGTGGGAGGAAATGAGCATTTCCCCGCAGCACAAGCCTCTGGGCAAGCAGGTCACCAGCAGCCTGCAAATGGTGAGTGAAGCACGGGTTGGGGTGCTGGGGTTACGTTATGGTGCTTTTCCTCCTCGCCTGCTGTTTAAAAGACACTAGGGACTGCCGGATGTGTGGTTGAGGGGGAAAACCTAGGTAAGAAGCTGTGTCCGACTCATTTTGCACTGGCTGGTTCACAGAAGAGCCATGTCTCTCCCCGGGATACAAGAACTGGCCACAACAAATAACCTGAGTGGTTCGTTTTCACCTTTATTGAGAGTTAGGATTAGTCTAAGACTAACTAAAAGTTGTCAAATCCTCAAATAAATCCTTCTGTAATCCTTAGTAAAGGATAAGTTTTCCTCAGATAAGAATAATAAGTGCTGTGAAACTTTTGACCCACTGTCTGAGCAAGGAGGAAAGGCTGAGCAGTGTGAGATCCTCCTGTCAAGTCATCTCTGTTAAGGAGCAAAGCTGAACAGCTTGTGGCTGCTTGGACTAGCGGCAAATTTCCCTAATTGGGAGGTTTTGTTATAGAGAGAGCTTTGGGCTGTGTGTTTTTGTGGGTGAAAGTCACAGGGTGCTCCTAGATAGGATCATCTTATGCTTTTCTGGTGTAAATGACTGTTCTGGAGGCAAAACCACTGAAGCTGTTGATAAGCAACAGTCCAGCTGGATTATGGGGTTGAAATTTCTGTTCTCCTGGCTTGTTGAGGCTGTGGGCTTGCTCCTGCTAAATCTGATAGCTTGAGGCTTTCTAAAAGGGAAAAATCTCCCTCTGTTCTGGTTTGTCTCTTCTTAGTCCCTTCACTTTGCCAACTCTGTTGCTCATTAAGTGCTCCGTGAGCGAGTTGAGCTCTCAGAAAAGAAGCAGAGCTGGAGCTGGCGCAAGGTGAGCGACAGAAGCGCGTAGGTGGGTACGAGGATGGAAACGGGAGAGGTTGGCAGCTCACGTCATCTCACGGCTCTGCACCCGTAAGGCACCGTGGGCTGGATCCAGCTCAGCACTTAAGTACACACTTCACTGCAAGCATGTGACTAGTGGCGCTGATCCTTGCGTGACCCAATCCAAGAAAGAGCAGGCGAGCTCCTGGAAAAACACAACTTTTTTTTTTTTTTTCTATTGACTCATGCCTTCCCAAGGGCAGGTGTGGTGCTAGCCCAGCACATGAGACTGCCTCGTCCCTTCCCTCTGCTTTTGTTGGACAGAGTGCTATGGAAACAGGCTGAGCACAATGGAAGGCTGTTAAATTTTTCTGCACCCAATGGTCAGGAAGGTCCTCACAAGCCACACCAGGTCTCTGGGCTTTCAGACCCCTCCAGTACTGTTTTTTTGTTTTTTTGCTTTATTTTGTTTCTGAGAGCAATAGCTTTAATACACAGTGTCCCACGCAAACAAACCCAAAGCTCAGGCTTTATATTCTGTCTTCTTAAATTCATTTCAAGTGCACAAATTGTTTTATATTTGAAGCTATCACACAGTTTTAAGCCTGGTACGGAGTTGCTGTGCCTGGCCGCAGGCAGGATTTTAGTGTCTTAGTTCTGTGTTTATAGATAATCCCCCCCTCAAAAAAAGGAGAAACCCCATCTTGCATGTTACTAAAGTTTCAAAGAACTTCAATTCTGACTTTGAGGAGAAAACATTAAATCAGGTGGGAAGAGAGTTGGACATCTTCTCAACTCTGTCCTTGTCCTTTTGCACTGAAATATCAGGAGAGTGAGAGCTCAGATCATTAGGACCACCTGTGGGATCACTTGGTCCCACTTGTGTGGACTTAGGAAATCCACATAGATCCTTCAGTCTGTTAACAAAAACTTTCCAAGTGACTCTGGACAACTTCTTCTTCCTCTTCCTCATTGGGACAAAGTGACACTTTTCCACACCCTGAAGATGTGATGAAGACTAATCTATCTAGAAACATCCAAACATCTACTGCACTAGTTTTGAGGGCCATATCCATATCCTGCATCTGTTTTTTAGCAAGAAATGGCCTGCAGCAGATGGCTGGGTGTTCCCATCTGTCAACCATGGGAGGACGTGGTTGGGGATTCAGACAGCCGCTCAACATTACAGTTGTAATTTCCAGCTACAATCACAATTTACTTCTTCCCTTGATCCTTCCATGCTGAACGCTTGAGAAAGGCAATTTGTGTTATTTTTGTCCCCTTATTTGCAGCTGTCGCCAATAGTGGAGTTAAACGTCGGCGGGGAGATGTACACAACGACGCTGAGCACCTTAAAGAAACACCCCAAATCCAAACTCGCCGAGATGTTCACTGGGCAGCCCAAACTGAGGACTGACTCCGAAGGGAGGTTCTTCATTGACAGACCAGGGACCTATTTCAAATACATCCTGGAGTACCTGCGTAGTAACCAAGTGCCCACGCAGTGCATCCAGGACGTGTACAGGGAAGCCTTGTTCTACGACATCGAGCCCCTCATCAAGCAGCTGGAGGACTCCCCACAGATCTTCGGGGAGCTGGTGGCGAGGAAGCAATTCCTGGCCCGGGTGCCCAGTTACAGCGAGAACATTGAGCTGATGATCCGCATTGCCAGGGCGGAGGCGGTGGCGTCGCGACGCTCCAGTGTCATCGTGTGCGTGGTCAGAACGGAGGAGGACGCAGCCAAGTGCCAGGACGCCTTGAACAGCTTGGACATGGACAAAAAGTCCGTGGTGAAATTTGGTCCCTGGAAGGCGAGCCCGAGTATTTCGGACCTGCTGGACTGCATTCAAATGGACGTGGAGGCCAAAGGGTACAAAATATCCTTTCAGCCCCATGTTGCCGAAAAAGGGTTTCGCTTCAAGTCCTATGACTTCTTCTACAAGTTCCTGTTCACCTGGTGGTAGCCAAGGGCCACCACTGATGGGGCATAGAAAAAAACAGTTTTTCCAGAAAATTGACTTGGGCTGGGGAGACTAAGCCATGGACTGTGCTGGAGAGATGGGAAGAGAGGCAACGGCCAGGGAAAGGATTTCCTTGAATGTGTCTTGCCTAATTAAACAGCATTAATGAGCCACCATTTTGTTAGAACATTTCAAAATATATGTTTAGACATGTGGCATGACCTTTTCCAAAATGCTTACCCCTTTTGCACCTCTTGATCTTTTTTTTTTTCTGACTGTACTGAGAAGTAACAGACTCTGCAGATGCAATTCAGTTATTGGGAAAAGGATGAATTTTATTCTATTTTATGCATTGCAGACTATTATATAAATTCAGAGAGCCAGGCTGTGGCTGTGAATAATTTGTGAGTTGTGAGTAATTTGTCACTACTTCTGTATTGCCAGATATGATCTTTTCTGGTGAAAAAGTTACTTTCAATTCCCAGTGGAATCACTAAAAGTGCCTTAATTTCTAGCAATTTAAATTTGGATCTTGAACAAAAAGCCCAAAGCTCTGGCTCTCATTCTTTTTCCTATCAGATCCTGGGTTTTAAAGGATTTTGGTGTCCCACTCTCTGCTCTTGCTCCTCCAGTTGGCAACCTGTTCTCTAGCCCATGTATTTATTACTGTTATTTATTAAATAATTCAGAATTATTTATTCTGAAGTAAATACAGAGAACCCCATGCTATGGTGCACAATCAACCCAAGGCAAAAATGCTATTACAGATCCAAGGAGCATAAGATCTAATGGCACCCACTTCTTTCTCTGCAACGCTGTTACCTCTTTCCCTTTTTGCATCTATTATCACTTTTTTTCTTTCTTTTTTTTTTTTTTCTGTTTTTAATAAAACCTTCTGTAAGAATTAGGAAAACTCATGGTGATTTGCCTGGAAGGAAATACTACCAAAGCCAAAGCCTAGAGCTTCAGTGGTGATTTTGCCTTAAAGGACACTGGATTGGGTCCTACCTCATAAACATTTTAAAAACTGGAATATTCCAAAGTGTTTTTTTTTAATGTTGTTTTTGTTTGTTTGTTTGTTCGTTTTCAGTCACTCTGGGGATATCAAAAACCATAAGGACTAGTCTGGATTGTGGTTGTATTTCATTTTCTTCTCAAGACACAGATTTCTTCGAGTTGCAGGCAAGAACCTGCAGGTTGCTAAATAAACGTACTTTAAAAGCTCTCTGAATGTCATACAAGTGCTTAATTTACTGACATCTCCCCCAACCGATAACCCAAACCTGCACCATTTTATGTTTAAGATTTTGGATTTGAATTACTGCTAGTTATGTCTGTTTCTTGACTTGACTTGACTTGACTTGACTTGACTTGACTTGACTTCATTCTCCCTCCCACCCCGCCGCGGACAGGTATTTGGGGGGTTTAAAAAAGGCAAGAGAGCAGATATTTTGGGGTTAAAAACCGCAGCAATGGGTGTTTTTGGGGCCTACAGGCCGCCATACGGCGCCGCCGTTCCCATGGCAACAGGGCTCTCTTCCCCCCCCCCGCCCCGCCCTTCCCGGCTGCCTTACCATAGAGCGTAACCTCCAGGCGTGGCAAGAGAGGCCGCGGCGCTGGCCTGTCACGCCCGGAAACTCTATGGTTTCTCCTTCGGAGCGGGGAGGCGGCCGCGTACGGCGGCCGCGGAGGGTCAGGCCCAGGCGAGGCGGGCGCCATGGCGGCGCACCTGAAGAAACGCGTGTACGAGGAGTTCACCAAGGTGGTCCAGGTATTGAAACGGGGCCCGGATCCGGCGGAGGGAGCCCCGGCGGCGGCGGGAGCCCCTACAGCCACGGCGCGGGGGAGGCCGCGAGGGCCGCCCGGGGCTGCTGCGTTTGTCCCGCGGAGCGGGGCCTGTACAGGGCAGCAGCCGCCACCATTTTGTGGGGGGAGGACGGGGGGACAGAGGCAGCGCCCCCAACGCCACCATTTCGGGGGGCGTCGAGCACGGTGTCGCCGTCAGCGCGGTGGCCCTTGCGCGGGGCGGGGGCCCTCAGCCGCGCCGCTCTGCCCGCCCCGCAGCAGCAGCACGAGGAGCTGTCGGCCAAGAAGCTGCGCCTGGCCAAGCCCAGCAAGTCGGCGGCGCTGCACGTGGACCTGTGCAAGGCGGCGTCGCCCGCCGACGCGCTCCAGCACCTGCTGCACTTCGCCCGCCGGCCCGTGGAGGTGGAGAGCGTGGAGGGCGTCGTGCGCATCCTGCTCGAGCACTACTACAAGGTAGCGGCGCGCGCGGGATCCGTGGGCTCCGTCCTGAAGGGCTTTTCCAACCGTAGTGATTCCATATGGAGCTGCTGTGGTGCTTGCTCGGGGCTGACCTGTGCTGTTTGGCAGCCCTGGGTGAGAAGAGTGACCCTTTGTGCACGCGATTGCTGTTTGTGTGACGTCCCAGTGTTTTCTAGGGACAGGTGACAGGAATGTCAGCTGTGTTATCCCCACATTGAGGGTATGAGATAACCCCTATATAGATAGCCCTGTGAAATAACCCTGCATAGACAGCATGAAGTTAAACTGATACAGACATGAGAGGTCTCAAAAATTCTCTGGAGCACCAAGTTGCCCAAATCACACAATCCCAGAATGGTTAAAGTTGGAAGGGACCCTAGAGATCATCCACTCCAACCCCCCTGCTCCAGCAGGGACACCTAGAGTACATGACACAGGGTGACATCCAGGCAGGTCTGCCCTAACTTTTTCTAAGTCCTTCCTAGCCAGCATTTTCTTATTTTGCTCTTAATTTCTTCTAACTGTGGAGTAATTTTTTTCCTTGTGCTGTGGTCAGGACAGCTTCTGAACAGCTTTCTGATGCAGTCAGAACAACTTTCTGATGCTTCTGAAAAACTTTTCAGCTTTTCAACGATAAAAAATCAACAGAAAAAGAACAAGTGAAATAGTGAATGCATCCTAGTTTCTCCACGTTGGTCTTTCTCATGATGAATCAAAACTTTATTGTCGTTAAAGCTATACTGCAGGCTCAGGGGGTCCTTATAAATGTCCTAGTGCTATTTCTAGTTTCTTTCTTTACATGTACATTTACTCTACTTTGAATTGGTGCCTAAACTTGTAAGTTGTGTTTTCATTTTTTCCTATGCTTTACCTGCTTCTGGTTGCACATTGGGAGTGCTTTATAATTTTCTCTTGTTTATATATTTTTTAACTTCTTTTCATTGTTGTGCTAGTCTTTGCTCAGAAACCTGCAACTTAAGGCCCTTAAGTTGCTGTAATTCCATAGCTTTCCAAGGATAAAACTGTGATTCCTGATCAAATGCTGTGGAAGTTTCTGTGTTGCAGCCTATGTCAGAAGAAAATCTCTAAATTTACAGATCAGATCCAATTTTAAGTTTTTAAGTCACAGTCTGTGACAGAAGTCAGATTTTAAAAGTTATTGCAGTCCTATAGATGTCATTTTTTTGCTCAAGATAAACATTTTTTTAATGAACTCATCTGTTAGTACTGCTGGAAAACTAGCACTTAAACAGATCTTTCAAAAACCTAGCACTGAAAGTGGTAACTGCTGTGGAAGTTGTGTGATGATGCCCCATTTGTAGGGTCAGTATTTTGTTTAAGGTGATTTTGCAGCCTTCTGCTCATCCGTTGTGTGTCTTTATGTTCTGATAGGTATAAAACTATGAGGTAGTATTGCTGCCAAACACAGTGCGTGCTCAAACCATGGTCTGAGATGATCCTGAAAGTCTCCTCCTGACTTCTGAGCACAGTCGGGATTTGGGGTTAGAGGCACTTCGCTTACTGGTGTTATGATCCTGGAGACAGCAATCGGACCCTTAGAGGATTAGCATCAGCTTCTGTGATTTCCTTCCCATGAGAAGGAAGGAGAAAGTGCCCTTTAGTGGGACAGGCTGTTCATAACTTGGTAAGGATAAAACTAGATTTTAGTCATCAAGCTCTTGAAAGTGCCTTCGTAAGTAGCCTTTCTGAATTGCTGATTTGATCTGTATTGTAGGGAGGGTTGTCCTTTTAATAACAGAACAGCAATAATGTGTGTAAACTGATTTAAGCAGCAAGCCAGCTGTAGTAGCTGTTGTTGAAAGGGCTTAGTTTAGGCCCGGAAAAGTGAAAAGGGCTCTCAAATAGGTTTAGAAATAGATAATTTTCTCCCCACTGATATGGTATGTGTCATTGTGGAGAGAATAACACTGAAGTCTATCTTGATCCCTGTTGAAAGATGTAATATTTATAGTTGTTGTTATTACTGCAGCTCTGTGTTCCAGGTTCCACAACTGCTTGGTCGGAGCTAAGTATAGAATCCAAACTTCCTTTAGCTTTTGTTTTTTAGCCTATTTTCAATATCTTTGGCATTAGGATGTAAGAAAGAGCCTCCGTATATGACGAGAAGTGCGGTTGTCTACCTGAATTTTGAGTGTTCAAATTAATAACTCTTGAAATGCTTTTTTTCAATGAATTTAAAGTGAAGGCCAATTTCTGAGGCTTATTTGTCTAATTATCATCATTTTGGTTCTGTTCTTCTGGTTTAAATGATTAGATATATGCAGCTACCCTATATTCCTCTTTTACCTTGCTGAATTAGGCTTCTTTCTTTTTTGTTGTCTGATTCACATGATTCCTTTCCACTGTTAAAGAAATCAGTTGTTTCCCCTAGTATGTAGACTCTGATGCTTATCTAAGATCAAGAGACCATCAATCTCTGTTCATCTTTTAAACCCTTTGCAAGTTTTGAATGAAAAGATGGAATAAATTAACCTTGACAGCAGTGATTTTCACAATATTTGACATGTTTGATGAACCTGATAGCCTTCTACAGTGGGGTGACTAGCTGGATGGACAATGGGAGAGCCGTGAATGTTGTCTACCCTGACCTCGTGAAGGCTTTCGACACCATCTCCCATAACATCTTCATGGGATAGCTCAGGAAGTGTGGGCTGGATGAGTGCACAGTGAGGTGGATTGAGAACTGGCTGGAGGCCAGAGCTGAGAGGATGGTGATAAATGGGGCCAGGTCCAGTTGGAACCTGGGGCCAGCGGTCAGTACTGGGCCCCCAGGGGACAGTATTGGGCCCGGTGCTGTTCAGCCTGTTCATCAATGACCTGGACGAGGGCATAGAGGGCACCTAGGGCACCCTGAGCAAGTTTGTGGATGATCCCCAGTTGGGTGGAGTGGCCAACACTCCGGAGGGCTGTGCTGCCATGCAAAGGGACCTGGACTGGAGTTGGGCAGAGAGGAACCTCATGAGGTTCAATAAGGACAAGTGCAGGGTCCTGCATGTGGGCAGGAATAACCCCAGGCACCAGTACAGATTCAGAGTTGACCTGCTGGAGAGCAGCTCCATGGAGAGGGACCTGGGAGTCCTGAGCCCTGGAATAGGCTGCCCAGAGAGGTTGTGGAATCTCCTTCTCTAGAGATCTTTTAAACTGCCTGGATGCCACCCTGTGCTCTGGGTGTCCCTGTTGGAGCAGGATGGTTGGACTAAATGATCTCTAGGTGTCCATTCCAACCTCAACCATTCTGTGATTTCTATTTGAAAACCTAGTTGTTTAGAATATTAATTTTCAAACATGAAAGCAATTTTGAGGAAAGCTAGTAAAATAATTATTTCAGGACGTCCTGGAAGCTGCCACAGAAACATTCAAGTATGTTAATTTTCTACCATGGAATAGAAGAGTATAGGTAAGATGGAAAAGACCGACATATAGGCGAGGAAGCAGAATGGCAAGGAAATTTGAATGCCATGTGTTGAATTGCGTATGGGTCCTACCTGTGTGTAGCCTTTTATGCTTTTCAAGTGAGAGATGGATGAGATGACTGTGGTTGCTCTCATCACAGGAGAATGATGCCTCTGTCAGGTTGAAGATTGCTTCCTTGCTGGGTTTGTTATCGAAAACTGCAGGATTTTCCCCCGACTGCATTATGGATGATGCCATCAACACGCTTCAGAATGAGAGTAAGTCACACGTTCCATGTTGTGTTAAGGTCAAGGCAGAATCAGGTAGACTTTAGGAAACATCTGAAGTGTGTAATTAGGAGTTGTTGCTCAGAGTACCTATTTTCTACTTTTGTGAGTAGTGACAGAAAATACCATGTTCTGAGGATAAGAAACGTTTTCCTCAGAGCTGTCTACTGTATCTGTCTTTATTTTGGAGGCAGGTGCAGTGTGCTTTTGCATCCCAAGGTGTAGGGATTTGTTATAGAGGAGAGTCTTGCTTAAAGTGGAGTATTTTCCTGATGTTGCAAGCCAGCCCATCTGAATTAATGTAAGAATATGTTCATCTATTATCCTTTTTTTTGGAAAAGCATGTTTTTTGTTTGTTTGTTTTAATGTTGTATTTACCATGATATACTTCACTTGCTGCAGTTTATTTTAAGGTAATGCAGAGGTAGCCTGGGACCAAGAGGCTAAAGGCACCACATCCTGGTCTGTATTAACAGCAGCATAACCAGTAGATCAAGATTATTCCCTTTTACTCAGCACTGCTCAGATAACATCTGAGATATTGCAGCCAGTTTCAAGTTCCTCAGTACGGGAGAGATGTTGATAAGGTTGAGTTCAGCAGAGCACCACTGAGGTGGTTGGGGCTGGAGTGTGCGAGGCAAATCTGAGGAAACTGGGCTTGTTTGATCCAGAAAGAGAAGAATTTGGGGAGAACCTTCCAACCTGAATGATTTTGCCTCTCGTGAGGTACCTCTGGAGCTAAGCAGCTTTTCACTGTTTTGCTTCGCAGAGTCTCACCAAGTCCTTGCTCAGCTGCTGGACACCCTCTTGGTAATTGGCACAAAACTTACGGACAATCCTCCTGTCAGGATGAGGCTGGTGGAGGTAGCCTGCAAGGTAATGTAGCCTTCCTGAGGAAATAAATACTTTCCAAGGGCAGGACTGCTCTTGCATGAATTTGGGTTGAATCTGCATTGGGAAAGAGCTCCCAGTTCTGTACTGAAGAAAAGAGCAACCTGAAACTGTGCAGGGTATGAGCACAATGTCAAGCCTTCTTGAGAAGTCTGTAAATGAGAGCAGAGTTTGAGATGTCTCTGAGTTTTCTCTCTTATTGTCTTTTTCTCTAGGTACTGTATAAACATATTTGTGTTAAGTAGATGACGTTCAGATACGCAGCTAAAAACGTGGCTTGATAAATAGCTCCTTTCATTAACAGAAAGCCTGCTCTTGAGGAGAAAAAGCAATTAAAATACTTAAATCATGCATGTAGTTTATTTCATATTAAATATTCATCACTGTAAATGGAAAAAAAGGTCAATGTTTAAAGTATTTTTTTGAAGAGATTAAGAGATAAAACTCTTAGCAGTTACAAATGTTAGTGCTCTAACAATATATTTCTTTTTTTGATATCTTCCATTCCGTAGCATCTGACAGATTCATCCCATGGTGTAAGAAATAAGTGTCTTCAGTTAATCGGCTGTCTTGGACCAGTGGAAAAAGGGGTCGCAAAGGAGGTTGAAAGCCAGTCTGCCAAAGATGTCCAGAAGATCATAGGGGATCACTTTAATGACCAGGACCCTCGTGTTAGGACTGCAGCTATAAAAGCCATGGTGAATGTTGCTTGGATAAAGAGCTGAACTGTGCGGGTTTTTGTCAGGAAGTTGATGAATGAAAACTGAGTTGAGGAGATTTAGATTAGAAATTCCATAATTACCGTAATAAAAGTCCACGTAATGTGTCAAAATTACCTGAAAGAAACAAGATGGGACTTGAAATGTGAGAATAACAACTGATACCTTATCAAGCATATTAGTGATTGATGACAATATCCATTTTGACTATATCTAGAAAAGCTATAGTCAAAGGTGAGATATATCTGAGGGCATGAGATTTGGTTTTCGTCTGTCTGGGATCTCCCTCTGTTGGAGGTTATGTCCATCCTTCATTTTCAAACATTATTTTTAAAACCTGCTTATGTAACTTTTATAATGACCTCCAGCCATATCTATAGCAAGATTTATGACCTTAAATTTACAATTACTATGGAAATTTTGTGGTCTTTGTATAGTTTGAAGGAGGAGAGCGTTAGGAATGAATGAATTCAGTATCAATAAGCACTTCTACGATTTCTGATAAGGATTTTCCTTGCTACTGTGTTTAATGTTTTTGTTAGGCTATCTCATTGGCATGTTGGGATTTGAAGAGAAGGATAGAGCAAAACCATGTCTCCTGTCTTGTTGACTGTGTTGGGACAGGTACTATCCATTTGGTTGTATGCAGGATTTGTGACATGGCCTTCTTCCAGCCAGAAACCTGTGTTTAGTAGGACATTTTTTACTAGCCTCTGGTTGAGCAATTGAAAAGGTTTAAGGCCATGGAAATTTGTTGGCAACACCTTATTTGCGTCCATATTTTGTGAGTTAGAATTAAAAGATGAAATCGTATTTCTTTCGGTTGTGATGGAAATACTAAAAGTTTATATGAAGGCTGGGAGGATGCCCAGACAATGTTACCTTATTTTCTTAAGTTGTCAAAATGAAGGGATTTTTGAAGTTTATACCCAAGTAAAGATTATACTTGTCAAAATCATGAAATGGCTTAATTATAGCAGCAAGAAATGCAGACAAGTGATGTTAATCAAATAGCAGGAGAAAAAAAAAAGTCATGCAAACTAAGTCTGTGTCCCCTAAAGCTATATAAAAAATATGTTACTTTAAACTTCCCTTTTTCTTTCTCCTGTAGCTTCAGCTTCATGAAAGAGGATTAAAATTACAGCAGGCTATTTACTGTCAGGTAAAACTTTGTTCTTCTGTTTGTTTTCTGCTTGCTTGTCTGTATTACTTTTCAGATTTTGTAATGCATGTTTGGAGAGATTGAGGTCACTGTGTGGAGATGGGGTACTTTGTGTGCAGTCTGGCTGCTTTTTTTGTTACATGATGGAGGTGAAAATAATCTGTTTTGCACGTTGTTTTGCCCAAATGCACTACCATATGTACTTTGATTGGAATATGTTATTTACTGGGGGAGATAAATGGAGAAAAGACAAGATGCTAGATAATCATGGGTGTTATCTTGTAATATCATCAAAGAGTAAGCCCCTGTTCATACAAGAAGGCTGCATTTGTTTTGTTGGTGAGGTTGCAGGGCTGAAGCCTGTAACAAAACAGTTCTTGAACAGGTTCTGGAGTTCTCCATGTGCCTGACTACCTCCCTAAGGGCTTGTCTATCAGATCAAATTTGGACCTCCTGGGGAATAGGAGGGGAGGCCAACTTCATCTTGATTTATAATTTGTCCTAGCTGATTAATGGTGGGAATCAGATATCCATTCTGGGAGATCAGCAGTGCTGGAGGTGGTTCCAGGTATATCTGACCGGCAATCTTTTCAGGCTTGCAAGCTGCTGGCAGACGATTACGAGCAAGTACGGAGCGCTGCAGTTCAGCTCATTTGGGTCCTCAGTCAGCTGTACCCTGAAAGGTATGCATTTTTTTTTTGAAAAATGACTCAAAGTGGTGGCAAAGTAACAATCCTAATCCCAGAAACGTGGTGATAAATCTCAGGAGCAACTGTTCAGAAAGCTGATGTGTACAAAATGCTGGTACCCGATGAGAATCATTGAGCTAGATGTCATTTTGGTTACCAATATTTGCTGCGTGTCCCTCGGCATTCCGAATAGCTATTCCTTGCTTTCTGCCGTGCTGGATGGCATCAGAGCAGCAAATTGATTCATGTTTCTCTATGGTAGCATCGTCCCAATTCCTTCTTCTAATGAGGAAATTCGCCTGGTGGATGATGCTTTTGGAAAAATCTGTCACATGGTTAGTGATGGCTCCTGGGTTGTTAGAGTGCAAGCTGCTAAATTACTGGTAAGTGGCATTCTCTGTGTCTGAGAATAGTTCATGTTATATTACCCTTCTCTTTCATAAGTTTGAAAAGATGGAGGGTTAAGAGCTGTTTACAGCAATTTCTGTCAAAATTCATGGAAGGAGAAAATGCTGAGTTGTTGTCAAGGTTGAGTTGTTCTAGGAAAAAAATACTTTCTCAGTTGAACTCTGCAGTGATTCTTTCAGGGTAGAGGGCTGGATATCCAGCAGGAACAAAAACCAAGTACTGTTAATTCCCTCCACCTGCCTTTCAAGCACAGCAGTGCTGAGCACTATATAAAACTATTAGAATGAAGGGAAATAATTGTGGCCTCTGTTGGGATATGTCAGGAAATACGTGATGTAATTTAGAATAATACATTAGAATAACTTTTCTTTTTCTCTCTAGGGTTCTATGCAACAAGTTAGCTCCCATTTCTTAGAGCAGACCCTCGATAAGAAGCTCATGTCAGATCTGAGGGTATGTATATATTCAGATTCATTTACTTTGTGTTTACTGTACTAAAACCACACAACAGGTATGTTAATGCAGAGTGTGTGTTTAGCTTGCCTGAGGGCTACCAAGAGTTAATTGATGATGACAGATTTTCTGTTAGATTAAAGGCAATGAGGCAATTGCTAGTTTTAGGTTTCATTAGCTGAGCTTACAATAAACAGCTTTAGGCTATTCAGGTTTCCCAGAAGAGTGAGAAACATTTCTATGTGCTCCTGACAGCCTTTTGTCTAAAAGCTTTATATACTGTGGATGGAAAGACTCTGTTTTATGCCAAGGAGGAATCTTATGACAGTGTCCTAAAGATCCATTTCTAGAGATACGAGTAGCCGGAGACAGGGGCGCCTGAGCCTTCTGAGCAAAACTTCTCAGTGTAATTCCTTAAGTGACCCTCTCAAGGTATTATGTTTTGTTTCTCTATCTACAAGACAGTGATGAAGCCAGAGCTGCTGTTTTTGGGGGCTGCTGTGTGAAATGCTTTAAGGAGCCTTCAACCAAAGTGCTGCATGGCTTTACTTACAGGGTGGAGGAAAGAATTAGCAAATGTGCTATATGAGAACCACATTTCAATTTAAACAGTTAACTGTGTATAGTGTGGACAACCACTGAGGTATATAATTGTGTTTTAATAGGTTTACAGTATTTGCATCTATTTTTGCAGAACAGTTGTGAGGTACTTAACTGAAGGGGCCCTTTCTTTGACCCTGTTTGGCTCTTACGGCATGTAAAGATACATTAATTGAAATATTGTCAGCCTTTCTCAACATTATAAGTACAAAGAATATAACTGAAAAACTTGTTGGTGCAGAGGAAACGGACTGCACATGAACGAGCCAAAGAGCTCTACAGCTCGGGGGAGTTCTCAAGTGGCCGCAAGTGGGGAGACGACGCTCCCAAAGAAGAGATCGACACGGGCGCTGTGAACCTGATCGAATCAGGAGCTTGTGGGGCCTTTGTTCACGGCCTGGAGGATGAGATGTATGGTAAGTGTTAACTTGTTGTGCACTGACTGAAGGAGGATATATGTGCTGGCTGGCTTTTAATTTTTTATTCCGTTTAAAAAAAAAAAAAAAAAAAAATCTTGGCAATTCCATGTGTTTTGGGGAGAGGATTTTGGATTGGGGAGTGCTTGTTTTTTTTTTTTTTTTTACTGATTATTTCAAAGATGTTATAAGATCATACAGTGTTTTGGATTGAAGCTCTCCATCGAGTACCCAGCTACAAATAGCTTCCATGACAGTTAAATTTTTATTAAAATATCTGGAGGGCGAAAAAAAGTGGTTGCTAATTTTGTTCAGAAACAGACTGGAATTTTTTGTTTTTTATTATTGACTTAAATTTAACAGCTGGCTGTGGTCCTAAATTGAAAATGTTCGTTGCTGTTCTTTGAAACTGGTATTTTCTCTGGAGGAAGGAAAATCAGACTTACTGAGATGTTTTAAACAACATGAAGTTGTATTAACCTAAGACTACAAGGGATCTGTGTCCCTGGAGTCCAGTAATAATTTCTTGCATGAACACAGCAACTTTGCATTCTAACAAAAGCCAAAATTAATAAGGGAAAAAAAGAAAGAAATTATTTTCAAAATGTTTGAGGATCTGACAGCCTCAGGAGACAGAGGTTTTTCTTCTCATTTCCAGACCAAGTTAATCCACAGATGACTATTTGTTCTTAGTGGGTGGGAAGTTTGGGGTTAAAGAAGTTGTTACTTCTCTCTGGGAAGTCTCTGCTCTCTTGCTCCCCTGGTAAATACATAAGACAGCTTTAATTTTGCAAGAGACTAAACAAGAGAAGCCCCTTTTAGTCTTCATTGGTATAAAAATTCCCCCACCTCCCCGGCCAGCTAGAACTCATTACACTTGAAAATTGCTGAAAGGCTCCGTTTGTTTTCAGAAACATAGATCTCTGATGAGGTCTCCTGTGCTTTTGCCTTTAGCAATATTATCAATAATTCTTTAATGGAAATACCTACATTCTCAGATTACCTGTACTTGTTACCATAGCGCAAATATCCTGGTGTCTCATGGTTTTGCTGTGATGGACTGGGAGAGCTTAGTTGTCTTTTTCTAACATATAATATTGGCTCTGTTCTTTTGAACCCAGATAAGTTTTGAGTGTGAAAGTGTGAAACGGGTCTTCCTGAGCTCCGCTTTTGGCCACAGCATTGACCATGTTAATGTCATGCCATGCCAACCAGGAAAATCTGCATTTTAGGCTTTCTAGCCCAACTTTCCTATGGGTAAATTGAATACTTGTGTTGCATGGGGCTTTTGAGAACAGCTAGTATTTGTGTAAATCCCTACAATGTTGAGCTCTAAGCGTTTTTCCTGAATTTCTTTTTAATGTTACAGGAAGAATGATGCTAAATTAGGAAGTATAAACCCACCACAACTAAAATGCCTTTTTTAATTGTGTTGTAAAAATTGCTTTATTGGTCCGTGAATCTTTTTGACTTAAAGCATGGCTTCCTAATAGCCAAATTCCCCCTGATGTTTGAAAATGCAACTTTGCTTCTTCCTGACCTAGTGATAAAAATCATTCCCCATAATAAGTCTGTTAATCTGTGAACTTTTTTCCTCTGGATTCTGGTGTTGTTGTGGAATGTCAATAAAATGGATAGATGTAGGATATATACAGATCTCTGAATAATGCAGATAGAAAGCAATATTGGCAAAGTGCTTTTATTTTTTCTCTTTGATACCTCGCCCTTAATGACCACAGGGACTAGTAGATGTGGCAAAAACTTTGTTACTGGGTAAGCAGGGGCCTTGCTGTGTTAGTATTTTTCTGCTTAATTGGATTCATCATTCATCTACTAAATCAGATCATCATTGATCTGAATCATCAGATTCAGAATTGAATATGTTCTTTAAGAACAATAGGTCTAAAAGCGACTTAGAAGTTTAAGTAAATGTTTTTGAGATGAGCTAATGTGGGTGAAAAATAGAAATAATACTTAAAACAATAATGTTTGCAAGACATCAAATTCTTATTTTTAAGATCCCAGCATATGAATTATCCCAGACCATAAATATTATTGAAGTTAGTGCAGATGGCTACAGAGAAGAAAATCTCATCTCCCCTTAAGCTTGTTATATTTGGGAATTCTTCAAAGTTCTGCAGTGTTTTACAGCGTTCTGGAGCATTTTCTTCTTTTCTTGCTTAAATTATGCATTGTTTTAATAATTAGTGGCATGTTTTTCCTTTTTTTTGGAGGAATCCAAAGTCATGAAAGAGATGAAGTTCTGTTTGCTGCTGAGATGCTGCCGCTCTGGGGCTTTTCAGCAATTCATAAAGTTCTACGCGACAAGTTAAAAATGCAAAGAATGCTCTGAGCAATTAAAGTGTCGAGCAGAATAAAGCAAGCAGAGTTGAATTATCTAAATTAGTTTGCTTAAGATACCAGGGTTATAGCTATACTCATAAAACGTGCTATGAAAGGCTTAATATTTATTAGTGGCTAAGAAGGAAGCCCGTCTAGATGTATTTATACCAATAAAACTGGTCTGGTGGAGATGGGGGCTCTTGATTTGAAGGCTTCCTTGTGGAAAGGACTTGAGATCCTGCTTTAATCTCCTTTGTCCCCAAGGTTTCTTTAGCAACCCCTGTCCTAAACTCAGCCCTTGAGAATGTTCTGTTGTGACTGGGGGATGGCAGCTCTTTAAAACACTCCTCAGTGACTGATTCCTTTCCGCAGAGGTCCGCATTGCTGCGGTGGAGGCCCTCTGTATGCTGGCTCAGTCTTCCCCTTCCTTTGCGGAGAAATGCCTCGACTTTTTAGTGGACATGTTTAACGATGAGATCGAGGAGGTGAGGTTGCAGTCCATCCACACGATGAGAAAAATTTCCAACAACATCACCTTGCGGGAAGACCAGCTGGATACTGTGTTGGCTGTCTTGGAGGTAAGAGCTCCTTCGGGGCAGAAATCTGCTTTGCTGCTTTTTTTAATGCGTTAGAAATATATAATGCTAATCAGGCTCATCCTTTGAGCTGAAACCACTTCTTTTTTATTTCTGCAACAAATGGAGTATGATCTGATCTTGAAAACACAGCAGCTAGTTCCATGTGTTCTATGTGTCTCCAGTGTTTATGTACCTAAATTATTTATGTTTGAGTGGGGCATCTGTACTTTAAGGCACAAACATTTACTAGTTAGATTGGAAAAATTTAGAGTACTTAGTGCTTCTGCAATGATTTGTTTTGTACCTTATGAGGGCTGAAGTGAGAGCCTCATTCACATTCTCCTTGGGTTTGTTGGATTCTGAAAGCTGCCTGTTTGCTTTCTGTCTCAATAGTAAGATCTGTACTCAAGTACCAAAAGAAGAGATTCAATTTAAAAAAAAAATGTTAGTTTCTGCATCTCTTTTAGGGTGCAAATATGAAAAAGTTGGTGGGTTATAGCTTCTGCTTTGAGTTTATCTGGCTGGTTCTAGCAGTTGCTCCTTGCCATTCTCACAAGGCTGAAGCTCTGTATTCTGTGTTTTTTCACGTTATTCTTTCTTGTGTTTAGTTGATTTGTTCTCCCATCTGTTTCTCTAGCTTTTTGCCTCTCTTGTCTCCATCTTACCCCTCCTGGGATCCTTGTAGCACAGGCAGAATATAACACTTCCATGTCACTTCATTCCAGTCCTTAGAGTACATATTCTTTTCCAACCATAACGTGTCTGTCCCTGTGTTCCCTTCCACTGGAATAAGGAAGTGTTTTCCTCCTTTGATCATTTGTATGTGTTGTCATTTAAGAGCTTTTACAAGAGGACTGCTCTTTCTTCTTTTGTGCAAGACAGTGATGAATGTGCTGTTGATAGTTAACAAGTTATAAATAAAATGAATCCACCACTGAAATGCATCCAGTTCTTGCTGTCAAATTTTCACAGTCCATCCAGCACCACCACACATATACCAATAAAATGAAGTATAACACACATATATATGAAACCACAAGGTGTTTTTTTGGCTGAAGGAATGTAATTATTTAAGCTGGCCTTCAGCCACAGCACAAAAATACCGCTTGAAGAGCATAAGCTCTGCTGTATGTATCTTCCTACTTAATAAATAAAATGGGTAAAATGTGACTTTACAATAATATGGAATCCTTGATGTTCTACTTTTAATGAAGTAAGCAACTCCTAAGAGTGTGATTTTTTTTTTTTTTTTCCTTGTGTTTTATTATATGGTTATAAACCAGTTGCTAGATGCTGTAAGCTATGGACTGTCCTGTGTACTGTCACTGCTAATAGTGACAGATCAACTGCAGATGTGCACTGGTTTTTGGATGTCTCTAGCAGTAATTCATCCAAAGAAGAGGAATTGTAATGATTAAAATAGATGTTCAGGCACATGCATCTTCTCTCTCGAATTCAAAGTTGTTTGGATTGGATTTTTAGGATTCTTCAAGGGACATTCGGGAAGCCCTTCACGAACTGTTGTGCTGCACCAATGTCTCAACTAAAGAGGGCATCCACCTTGCACTGGTGGAGCTGCTGAAAAACCTGACCAAGTATCCCACAGACAGAGAATCCATATGGAAGTAAGTGTGCTCGGTCCTCCTGTAGCTGCTTGTTTTCCCATGCTTTTTAGTATTTGGAAAACCAAACAAGTACTTAACTAGCTAAAGGGGTTACAGGTATAATACCCCGTAGTCCTGTAAGTATTTGGAAGAGCAGTTGTACTAGGAAGTCTGCATATTCACACCTAACATACAGATTTTGCATCCTAGATGCACAGCTCTACTCATGTATCCAGCACCGATGGCCGTTCTTGGAAGCAGCCGCCTCTCATAAGCAGTCACTTCAAAACATTCACAGAATTTCCAGAAGAAATTAATTCAACCGCCAATTTAAAACCCTCCATTTATTTGTTTTTAAAACCTCCCCCCCTCCCCCCCCCCCCCCCCAAAAAAAAAAAAAAGCAAATTTACTATTATCATTTAGTATGAATATCTTTTTGTGGATTGAGAAGCTCCAGCTGTTAAGTATTTTTGGACATATTTCTGCCTGAGATTACTCACAGTTTAAATAAACTGTATTTATTATTCCTTGCTTCTTCAAGCTGTTGTCTCGGTTTTCTTGGATGCCATTAAACATTAAAGCAAATACTCAGCCCCAAAGAGAAAATGTTGCTGTGAGCTTTCACAAAGACCTGGACGTGAGGATTTTGAGTTGATCAGGGTGCCACTAAAATAGCGAAAAGTAATGCTGTAAAATGATGTGTTTTGTAGCATATGTGTTTACTAAAAAATATGTCAATCTTTGTATTTTCAGATGCTTGAAGTTCTTGGGGAGCAGGCATCCAACTTTGGTACTTCCTTTAGTCCCGGAGCTTCTGAGCACTCATCCTTTCTTTGACACTCCAGAACCAGACATGGATGACCCAGCCTGTATCTTTTCAATGAAAACAGTCGTTCTTTTTGACTCTAAAAGACTGTTACCTAGAACCATCTTCATAAATACCTATGGGATATAATTAACCTTTTTCCCCCTTTATAATGAATAGTCTAGTTCTCAAGGAATTTGTCAAGGTTTAGGTCTTGGAGATGAGTTCTTTGATAGGAAAACATTTGCCTAGTTAAAGATTCTTTAAAATTTTATGTAAAACTCACCTTACCACCACTGTTGTGTAGTGTACAGAGCACTATTATTTTCAGTATAGCAGTGGCTAAATCTTGCACACTCTAAATTTATAATCTTTTTGAAATAATTCAAAATCAGAAATCCTTATGTTAGCGCTTCTGATGCTCTGGAATACAAACTGTTGTAGCACCATCTTTAACAACAGAAAATGCCTTAGAAATGTGGAATCCTGGTTTTCTAATGTTCATTCCTGTCATTTCTATACAATTGCAGAACATAATTTCACTTACGATGAATACTGAGAGATGCTAGAGTGAAATATCTCTCCCCTCTCCCCTCCTGTTTAGCATAGTCCTTATTTATCTCCGTTCGGAGGCCATCAGCAGAACTTCTAAGCAAGTCAAATAAATAATGTATGAGCACTGAAAATGGCTAAAACTGAGTGGAGAGAAAGATTCATCACTAACATAGTTAAGCAATAATTTGAGTAAATTTGAGGATTGAAGGAACATTGGGGAAAAGGACTGTTATTTAAATGGATAACTTACTGCGAATAGGAAAATATTATTTGATAGGATGTTCTGGAGATAGCTGCCTACCAAATCCTGTGGAAAGGTAGTCTTTGAATACAAATCTGGGAGCCAGAAAATAACAAAGTGGAGTTGGTGGTGATATTTCACCCACACCTGTTTTTGCTTTTTTTCTTCTTTTTTAAGTTAATAAATTACATGAAAGTGTAGTTTTGATTTTAAAGTGGTCAGCAAGTTTCAATCAAATTAGCTAAGAGCTTCAGCTGGAAATGGGGAAGGGATCTTAGTCAAAGAGGGGGATTTGGTTTCTCATGCTGCTGCCTTTATACTTGGTAGCCTCTAACTAGTGCAGGCTTTCCTGGAGGAGGAGATGTGGGTTCAGGTGCCTTCTGTGCTTGGGAGACGGTCTGAAGCTGCTTCTCTCCCAAGCAAGTGAGGACCTTGCCCATCCCAAGCTCTGTGCTGGGGTCCTGTTACTCTCTGCTGTTGGAGATGTGACCCTTGGGATTATCGTGTTGCAGGTGAATGTTGCAGCTTCTGGCTGCTCTTGCTGCCTTTTGTATTTCTCTAGCTCTTGCACTATGAAAATGATTTTGTTATTCTCTTCCAGAATCTTTTCAGCATTCAAATCCTTCATTAAGTTTATAAATCTGACTAAGAGGGATACTTTTCCAGGGTTTTACTCCATAGCAGAAGGAACAGCTTTCAAGAACTCGGAGATAAGTGTTTTCTTCTAGCTGCTGTTTGGGTACCAGACAGCTAAACAGAGAGCAAACTGAGATGGGAAAGAGCGAGCAGCACCATGAGACCCCGTGTTCTCCTGGCTCCCATCCTTCCTGTTGCTATGAGCAATCCCATGCTGGCAGGAACATCCTTCAATATGGCCCATTCTACAATATTTACATGTTTTACTTCATTTTCATCTGCTCATACAACTGCCTCATAGGTTTTGCCCAGCACCCTCCCACTGTGTGGAAAAACCTAAAGATCTTCCAGCAAGGAAAGGGTTTTGGAGTTGTTGTTTTAGCTTGCTGATCCCCAAGGAGCTCCTTTCTGGTGTTGCTTTTTCTTTAACAATGCGTTTCGCTAGACATTGCTGTCCTGGTTTTGATTTTCAACGCTGCCAAGAGCTGCCCGACGATGCCCGCGCTCTTTTCTGACCACACGTTTAGGCATTACGCCTACCTGCGCGACAGCCTCTCTCACCTGGTCCCCGCCTTAAGAGTGAGCTGATCCCCTTCTGTTTGTGCTTCACCGCTGTGTTACTGCCAACACTGCAACGTTTTGAGGATAAAGGGGGTTGTTTTTTTCCACCCCCAGCCATGAAGGGAGGGGATATTGAGTTGTATGTTATGTAAGAAAAATCACATGCTAAATCTCTATTGTGAGAGGTGTGGAGCTTCTAGAGAGGGTCCAGCGGAGAGCGACAAAGATGATTAAGGGACTGGAACATCTCTTGCATGAAGAAAGACTAAGTGAGCGGGGCCTGTTTAGCCTGGAGAAGGGAAGGCTGAGAAGGGAACTAGTCAATATGTCTAAGTACCTGAAGGGAGAATGTAGGGAGGAAGGGGCCAAGTTATTCTCAGTGGTGGCCAGTGACAGGACAAGGGACAATGGGTATAAGTTGCAATACAGGAAGTTCCATCTCCATATGAGGAAGAACTTCTTTACTGTGAGGGTGACAGAGCCCTGGAACAGGCTGCCCAGGGAGGTTGTGGAGTCTCCTTCTCTGGGGATCTTCCAAACCCACCTGGCTGCCACCCTGTGCCCCATCCTCGGGGTGTCCCTGCTGCAACCAGGGGTTGCACTAGGTGATCTGTAGAGGTCCCTTCCAACCTCAACCGTTCTGTGACTCAGTGAAATTGTTACAATATGGAGTTTCTTTTGAAGAGCTGTCAGATGAGAGTAACAGGGAGCTTGCTGGTTAGGAGGGAGCACTGGAGGGCTGGATTCCTGGGAACTTGCTGGCAGAGGGGGGAAGGGAAGTTTAGCCTATGCAAATCTTGCTAATATTTGACTTACATCCTCCTTACCTGGTTTACTCATGAGTAAGAAATGTCCCTGCCACTTTGGAGCACGTTTTTCCTGTGTGAAAGTGAAGGTGGTGCTGATGTTGGCCATAAGCCTTACTACGGCTCATAAAACGAGCCACACACTGTGTGGTCTTGACTTTACCATCTCATAGTTTGTAGATTAGAAAGATGTTCCTCTCCTGAAATTTAAACTGTAGATGTGTGTCCAGAAGGTGGTTATAAAACAGTGCAGATGGAGACATGAGAGCCTTGATAAAGGTGTGAATCTGAAAAAGAAATTGAGAAATCTACCCCTACCAAGCGAGGCAGTGTTTTGGAGCGGTTTTACTTGTGTTGAACTCTTTCCTGCATGTGTTTCTTTTGCTTAGTTGCCGGGTAGAAAGCTGGTGTCCTCCCCTGTCTCTCCCAGCATTACCCCAAATGAGGATCCTTGCCAGCAGTTCCTGCATCAGAGCCTGGAGAGGGTTTACAACCTTCAGCACCTCGACCCGCAGGGCGTCCAGGAGCTGCTGGAATTCACCATCCGGTAAGGCCGCCTCTGCGTGAAAACGGGTTAAAATTCCCAGTTTCTTCAAAGAAGCTGCTCTGATTCTGAGTGCAAGGAGTTTACTTTGCTGCTGAGCACCTAATCTGAACCTCCTGACAGAAGTTGTGACTCAAAAAGGAATCGTGACAGGTTTAAAATAAAACCAGGGTCTCAGCTACACCAAAAGATCAGGGTGTATTTGAAGGGAAGATCTTTTCCAAGCTTGGTCATGTTAAGGGTGCTCTTGCACTGTTCGCCTGGGATTAAACATGCCCTCATTTTTTTAGGATGACAGCTTTGGATCCTTATTGTGGTTGTATTATTTGAAATGCACATGCTTTTTATTTAATTTAGTTTATTTTATTTATTTTACTTACTGCTGCTTGCAGTTGATACAGGATGGCTTCTGAATGCACATCTTGTGTCGCCTTTTCCATTTCACCTGTGCACTGGTTTACACAAGCAGAACACTTGCAAAGGATCCTTTCCATGTGATTTTTCTGTTTGATAGAAAAAAAAATACATAGTTTGAGTCAGAAAAAAATGTAAAATGCTGTCTTTGGATCCAAAATGTGAATAAAGAATTCCCAACAACTTTATTTTTTTTCACAAAAATATGCTTTTTCTCTATATTACCTTTAGACTCACTTGCTTTCTGAAAAGCTCTCTGTGAAAAGCTAATCACTTTCTCAACTGTTTAGAAGCTATTGGGCACCAGACTGTCTTAAAACATTTAGGATATTGAATGTTTTAAACAAAACTAAACATTTTAAACAGTCTTTTGGCAGAATCTCCAAAGTCTCATAAACTCGATAAAACAGAAACTTCACAAACTGTTTCCTTTTTTGAGTATGCCAAAGAGCATAATATAGATGGCCACAAGCATTGCTTACATGCCGTAATGGACCTAATAGAAATAATTTTTACGCTTTTTGGTGCGGGGACCTTTTCTTTTCCTTGCTGGGGTCACCCCTGAGGAACTGCATTAAACCAACTGCTAATTCACAGACAGTGGCATGGATTGTTTGAGTGTCTCGTCTGTCAGCAAAATTCAGGTTTGGCAGAGCCCAAGCTTTGGGATTGCTTCATAAATATGGGGGCATTAGAGCTAAAATAAGAGAACAGTCAGCTGGAGAAAAAAAATATTCATTTTAATTTTGTTTTTTATAGTAGTAGGAGACATGGAAGTAGACAGTTTTAGTATGTTTCTGGAGCACAGAAAAATGTGTTGAACCGGCCTTATCCAACCTGCTTTAAGTACAGAATGGAAAATAAGTTGTCCTAATTTCTTTTAAGGCCTCTGTGGTCAGTGACACGAAGCTTTTGGGGTTTGATTGGCTGACGTTTTTCTGGAGGATAAAACCTGCTGCTGTGCGGTACGATTATCAGTTCAGTGGATGTAAAGAAGCTAATTTAAAAACTGCAGCTATAGCTCAGATGTGCCTGGTTGCATGAGCCCAGCGTGGTGGAAACAATCTTTCGTAGCCAATGTGAGGAGTTAATTTCCCAGCAGAGCAGCACAAACGGGTCGTCAGCTGCTGCAGAAATTTGAAGTTCACTCTGGAACTGCTCCACTCGATGGCTCCCCCAGGGCTGCGGAGTTGTGTGGGTTGACAGACTTGTGGCTTCCACTGCTGGGCTCCTGACAGCCCCCAGGAGCAAGAGAGATGCTGCAGAGTCCCCAGGTGCAAATTGTTTTGTGCTGCCTTGTTTTTATTTGGCTTCTGGTGCTGGGAGGATAAGCAGAAGGAAGTTGCAGGAGGAGCTGGTTGATTCAACACTGCTGTTGCTGCACTGTGGTGCATTCAGATTAGAATTTGTGCTGTCTGTTTTCAAGTTTCTCTTTTTTTCTTCCCACTTGCTTCAGGGACCTTCAGAGGCTTGGGGAGCTGCAGTCAGAATTGGCGGGGATGGCAGATTTCACCGCAACTTACCTTCAGTGTCAGCTGCTCCTCATCAAGGTTGGGTTTCTTCTGCTTTTGGGGGGCTGTTGGTCTGAAATGCCCGCAGCCCCTTACAGCCTGGCCTGTCCGGATGTTCGTGCTGAAAACTGATTTACAACCACAGTGCAGGTTTCCTGATGTTGTAACCTGCTTTGCTGCTGTGGCGAATTATTTGTGCAGTAACTTCGCAAATGAATGCACCATTGCGGAGGGCTGCTCTGTAGAGCTTGTGCTGGTTCATGGATGCTTTGCCAGTGCAGAGCTTGTAAATCTATTTTCTGACAGATATGTACAGCCCTGACATGTTCCATCCACTGTATATTAGCTGATGAGCTGATTATTTTGATAAAATAGCAGCATCTGCTTTCAAAGTCAGCTTCTTGCTGTAGGCAGGAAGTCAAATTTCTTGCTTTACTACTTGAGCTTTAAATTGGCAATAGTACTGGGGATAGTATTTGAGTTAATTTGCTGGTGTTCTTTAGGTGTTTGAATGACACATATATATATATATAAAATACACACACATGAATTCACTAACACACAAAGCATGAATTCACTAACCAGTTTCCAGAAGGTGCCCAACAAAAGCTTTATCATATAAAACCAGGAATGTATGTCAGTTTCTTTGCTACATGTGTGGTTGCCAGATGGAATATCTTACAGCAGCCCTCAAATGCTTAGAATACATTTACAACCCGGAGAGGATATTTGGATGAGTGGTGTTGCAGCTTGGAACAATAGCAGCTAAATCTGCACGTTTTACCAAAGCAGAACGTGTTCCTCCTGCAGAAACCAGCACTGGGATTGAGCTTTCCTCCAGGTATTGCCTGGGGGGAAGCAATTCACATGAGCTGAAAGGATGTGATATTCTGCATTTCTCTGTGGTTTTGTTCTGTAGGCCCTGCAGGAGAAGCTGTGGAACGTGGCAGCTCCGCTCTACCTGAAACAAAATGTGTTGGCATCTGCTGCAGCGAAACAGGTGAGGCTGAAGCTGCTGAGCCTCCGTGGAGGCGAGAGCTGACACCCTTTCTTACCATGCAGGAATACAGTCCTCCTGATTTTCCTCAATTTCAGCCTGCTCTAGTCAATCCTGGTTTACCAAAGCGGAGTAAATTGAACGTGAGATAACACTAATATTAGTTTGGACCTCTGCAGGACTTCATAGCTGCTGAGTGTGTTCTGGGTTGCTTGAATACTGTTTTTTTGCTTTTAGGAAAATGGTAGGTTATAGAGTGAGATGTACATTTGGAGTCAGACCTCTTGGTATAACGTGTCACCTTGTAGCACGTCAGCTTTTTGAGGTACCTGAACACTCACGGGAAGCTACCACAGCAAGCAAGTCTGCTAAGCCAGACTTGTTCTTTGCCTTAGTCAAGCCTGAGACTTGTTCTAGGTCAGTTCGCTGATCTGCAGTTCAATGTCCCTGAGGATATCACTCAAAGGTGGGATGTCACTCAAATATGCAGTGGATCCTGTGTGTTAAATTACAGTATTTTCAGTTATGTATTGGGGACAGATATAAAGTACATAAAGGAAGGTTTGTAATGACTGGGAAAATGCCAAGGTCTTGCCCATCTTCCAAAGGGTAAAAGATCCAGGGAACTACAGGCTGGTTGGCCAAACCTCAGCCCTGAGAAGGTTGTGAGTATCCATCTCTTGAGAAGCTGTTCAAGTGGTTGGCAGCAGCCAAAATGAATTAACCAAGGACAAATCACCTCTCAACAACCTCGTTGCTCTCTCTGAGGAGGTGACTGCAGCTGTGGCCGAGGGGAGGGCTTTGGATGTTGTAACCAGTTGTGGTAACCACTGGAGGTCCCTTCCAACCTGAATTTTCCTATGGTTTTGTTTGCTCTAAATGATTGGATCCTGGAAAAAGCAAAGCTGAACCCTAGGAAAAAAAGTGAAGGAGAAAGAAAGCTAATTTAAAAAAAAAAAATGGCAGCAAACCAAGGGTAAAGGCAAGTCCGTGTATCTGCTGGGAGGCAATATTGACATTTTGAGTCTCCAGTTAATTAAAACGTAATAAGAGGCAGCTGTTGCTGTGGATCAAAACCCTGTGTGCTGCAGACGGCTCTCCCCAGGGACCAGTACAAACAAAAACCTATTGGCTTCTTAAATCTTCTCTAATTGAACTGTCTTTCTTGGGTGCCCTTCTGAGCTGCTTGTGCATCCCCTGGGAAGCTGCTCTCTGTTGTGATGGTGAATGCAGATCAGTGTAAGGTGCAGGAATCTTTCCTGCTTAGTAACTTACCAGTTCTTGGGTTCAGTTTGGTTGTAGAGAAGCCAATTACACTCATTTCAGTACTTCTGCCTGCTTAAACCCATCTATTCTGCAGGTACAACGTTACAGTACCAGAAATTGCAATTTTTTAACTAATTTTAATTTTTTAAACTTTTAACTGTGTGTCTAAAAATAACTTAAAATGATGCTTGTCTTGTGATGCTGTAGCTGAAGGTGGGAACTACGAGAAGTGTTTCTGAGTGTACAGGTGTTTCCAAAAGCCTTAGGACAAATGTAGCTCTAAAATGCAAACCTGAGCAGGACCAGTGGGGCTGCGGTGTTGCACTGGGACGTAGTGGGATTTTGCGGTCACGTTTGTCGCACAGATTAACGGCGTCACGTGGCTTTTGTCCCCTGTGGTGTCTGGCAGATCCTGGAAGAAACTTATAAAATGGAGTTCATGTACAGCGGCGTGGAGGGCAGGCAGGTGGTCATTATCCACCACATGAGACTGCAGGCGAAGGCGCTGCAGCTTATAGTGACTGCACGGACCACCAGAGGGTAAGGACGACGTGGTGAGAGGGGAGGATTTTCGTAGGGTTAACAATAAAGTTGGCTTCCTGAAGCTTTTTTTGTTTGTTTTTTTTTCATTCTTAAGAAAAAGGTAACTTAGATGCATAGAACAGCAATGGTTTTTAGGGGGACTTGGTGGGAGGGAGATTCCCATCCCCTTAGATGGGAATGCATCCATTCTGCTGGTTTTGGTTCAGTTCTTTCTTTTGAGGATGCCCCTCTGGCCTTGTGTTGTCTTTAAGACCAGGTAGTTTTTGTAAGCTTGAACTGGATTCCTAAGTGCTTACAGGTACAGAGCCAGATTTCCTCACTGGAAAATAAATAACTAAGGGAAAGTTTTCTTTGCTGCAGAGCCGAACCCCTTTTTGGGATGTGTGAGAAGTTCTTGCAGGAAGTAGATTCTTTTCAAAGGTGAGAAATTCTGTTGCATTTTTACTTTCTGCTTTAAATCTTTACTTGATGTAAAATGTTTTTAAAAGCTGGTGGGGATTCTCTATATGTCCTCCATACATGCCAGACACGACTTTCAGAAGCACGTAATTCAGAAACGAGGCCTCCGTACCTCCTCATGGGATGCTAAGAGCAGCCCATTTATGCTGAAGACCCTTTTAGCTCTTGCTCTTCAGTGTTTGTGTTGGATTTCCCTGTAGTTAAAGCAGTTGTCAGGTACATGTAGAGCATTTGGAGGTGCCACGTGGTCTCTCATTCACTTCACACAAAGTTGAATGAGCCATCTGCGTGCCCGGGGTGGGAATCCTCTCACCCGGTTGTAGCTGTTTGAGACATTATAGATATTCTAGACATTATAGCCCACTGCTTACGAAGCAGACGCCTGGGCTCCCACTTACTGTGAAGAGAGAGGTGCTGCTTTCATCTTGTCCTAGTCTAGATGCCTAAAATAGGTCAGGTTAGTGAGACATGAGTTTTTTTGGATGGACTTGAAAGGAAAACCAGACAACCTGCCCAGACGTAGACATCCGGAGCTGGCTGAGCAGAATTGCATCTCCAGTTATTCATAAAACGTAAGTCTCAGCATTAGTCAAAATCATTGTTATCTCAGGTGAGGTCTGTGTGCATCAGAAGGGGAATCCACATGCAGAACTGATGGCAACAGAATACTAAAAAAAATACTTATTTGTTAGTTTTGAAACTGAAATTGAAGACTGTTTTACAAAGTCATTCTGTATCTAATTCTATGATTATAACTAAATATAACCTGACTGGGAATCACCAGACTGTTGAAAAAAAAGTTGGGGTAAGCATTTGATTTCCATGAATATATTCTTAACACTTGCAGGTGTTTCATCTCGGAGCTCCCACATATGCAAGGCAGCTTTGTCGATAAGTTGCTGGACTTAATGCCCAGACTTGTGACCTCCAAACCCTCGGAAGTGGTCAAGATCCTTCAAACAACGCTACGACAAAGCACCTTCCTCCACCTTCCTCTTCCAGAGCAGGTCAGTGTAATGTGAAGAAGTAAAATGCAACGTTCTTAGAAACCAGTAGACCACGTTTCATTGTGGTGATTGGTCGCAAGGGTTATTTCACAGAGTCACAGAACGGTAGAGGTTGGAAGGGACCACTAGCGATCATCTAGTCCAAATGGACACCTCAGGGACACCTAACGCAGGGGCACAGGGTGGCATCCAGGCAGATTTAGAAGATCTTCAGAGAAGGAGACTCCACAACCTCCCTGGGCAGCCTGTTCCAGGGCTCTGACACCCTCACAGCAAAGAAGTTCTTTGTCATATGGAGATGGAACTTCCTGTGGTTCAACTTGGACCCATTGTCCCTTGTCCTGTCACTGGCCACCACTGAGAAGAGCTTGGCCCCTTCCTCCCTACATTCTCCCCTTCAGTATTTGTACCTGTTCATCAGATTCCCCTCTCAACCTCCTCTAGGCTAAACAGGCCCAGCTCGCTCAGTCTTTCCTCACACAAGAGATGTTCCAGTCCCTTGATCATCTTGGTTGCTCTCCACTTGACCCTCTCTAGAAGCTGCACATCCCTCTTGTACTGGGGAGCCCAGAACTAGCTTTATAGAATCTCCAGACCTGTTAGTCTGGAGTGAAAACAGAGATTTAATAATTCCTGACTTCCTGGCCGTATCTAAAATGACCCAAAGTTATTTCACATTATGGTCTCTAAGAACAGTAATGGTTTGTTGACTTTTTTTTCTGTCACTAATTTCTGCAAATCACTTTGCCCCAATAGCTCCATAGAGCCACTGCAACTATCATCRAGCCCACTGGCGAATCTGACAACCCCCTGAGGTTTACGTCGGGCTTGGTGGTGGCGCTGGATGTTGATGCAACCCTGGAACATGTTCAGGATCCCCAGGGAACTGTTAAAGTGCAGGTAAGGAGTCACCCGGCATGAATGCAAGCAGGATTGGATCCCAGAGGCGTTGGCGTAAGGATGTCAGTTCTTCTCAATGGCAAATAATTGTGCACTTCATTTGTAGCCATGTTGGGTTTCTGTAATTTAAGACTCATGCAGAAACTGGCTTGTGTTTAGTGCACACCTTATGAACACCAGCATGCAAAAATGCTGCTGAAAATCTGGCTTGTTTAATGGCGAGGAGGGGAGAAAAAGAGCTGTTCTGAAACACAGAAATATCTAGGTGTTCGATTCTCTGTATTTAAAACTTAGCTTTCTTCCTGCTGTTGAACCACTTGTTTAAAACCTAGCTAAGTAGGTGGGTGTAGTAGGATATTAAGGAAAATCCATGACATGATAAATCAAAAACCCTGCTTGGAGTAGAGAGGAAGAAGCTGATGCCAGCTTCTGAATTTGGTCAGAAGGCAGAGCGGAACCGTGCAGGTCTGCAAATCCCCGTGCAGCTCTCAGTTGTTGCTTTTTTCCCCCTCCCCATAGGTCTTGTACCCAGACGGACAAGCACAGCTAATCCATCCGAAACCAGCTGACTTCCGAAATCCTGGTCCCGGGAGGCACCGGCTGATCACGCAGGTTTACCTCTCGCACACGGCATGGACAGGTGAGGTCACTGATGCAAACGAGTGCGTTTGGAGGTGCTCGCACCTCCAGAGGTGGGTTTGGAGACAGAGAAGTGCCTGGCTTGGTCCTTTGGCACAAAAGATGCCCCATCCATGGGGGCAGTGGCCTCTGTGTGAGGGTGATGAGTTGTGGGAGGCAGGTCTGCACCCTCGGTTAAGAGTACAGATGAACTGAGTCACTGTAATTCATTGCTGTAGTTGTGACGGGTGTTGGAGCGTGGCAGGGAACCTTTGGAACTGTGTGTGCTCAACGGTGTCATTTCACCGCTCAGTAAAAATTCACCTTTTTACGCCCTAAAAACCCTCCTCTTTGTCTCTGGTGAAATATGTGACTGTGACGTCCACGTTCAGTTGTAGCTGACATTCACGCCTTGTACGGAAGGGCTTCGGTATTTGGCTTGTGGGTTTTTGGAAAGAATCAAAGAAGGTGTTTTTCAGACCTCCCTTTCTCCTGTGTGCTTTTAATCCTTTTGCATTTATTCAAATGCTTTTTTTTAATGCAGTTTATTTTATGGTTAATAGGATTCCGTGGTTTAATTTTTAGTCAATTTTTTTACACTGCAGTATTCTTTTGACTTAGCCGTTTTTCTCCAGCACTTCCACAGCACATTCATTCACCCCACTTGCTTTGTTTTGCTTTGGAGAAGGAAAAACCAGCATTGTTTCTAAGACTGGAAGTGTCTGGATTTAAAGGTTGATCCTGTGCCAGAGGGAGCAGAATCAAGTGCTTATTTCTGTTTCTGCAGCATTTGCTTCAAGGGCATTTTCAGTTTGCTCCCAAGCCATTCTGTTTTGGAATCTTCCCCGGTCATTATTTTAATTAATTAGCTTTGACACTGGAACTTACGAATGTAACATGTGGCGATGATACCAAGCTGGCCGCTCCTCAGAGAATAGTCAGAATTCAAAGTGATGTTGGCAAAGCAGAGAAGTTGCCTGAGTTCAAGAAAATTCCTCATTGATGCTCAGTGAAAAGGTGTGTGTAGCAAGGGGACTGTCCTAACGAAACAGGTGGGATAAGGGATAAATGTGGAGTGGAGGTGACAGCAGTTACTGCAGTTTGGGGAACTGCATCTTAAAACTTAAGTAGATAAACTGGAAGGAGCCTAGAGGAGCACACTGAGAATGAGGGGTTTTGGCTATGTTGACTGAAGGAAAAGCTAAAGCCATTTCATATTTTTCAGTCTACAAGGGAAATTTTGACTCTGTGTGACTCAAAGTCATATTAGAAAGAAAAACTTGTTTTCATCATGGCACTGAGAGAACAAAATCAGTCTGTGCACACTATGGAATTAGGAGTATCAGGAATATCTGCCTAACTGCTGAGATGGAAAAGCAAGGAAAAAGGCTGTCTTGAAATGTAAAACAAAACAAAACCAAAACCCTTTTTTTTTTACATTTCAAGGGTTAGGGCTAGGTTCTCTTCAACAGAAGAGAATCTTGAAGTAATTTTCTGGTTTGAGAGTCTTGATCAGACTCTATCTAGATTTTACTTCATTTTTGCAATAAAGTTAGGGAACTAAATTAGGCCTGCTACCTTTGATAATTATTTTTGAGATTTGCTAATTTATCCTAGGAGTCTTTTTTTTTTTTTTTTTTTTTTTAAGCTGAGACTAAGAATAGGAGAGAAACAAACAAAAAGATGGTGCTTAATGGCACTGTACTGAGTGTAATGACAAAATTAAAGTTTCAAAATTAAGGTTTTTTTTTTTTTTCAAGACATCTTTGGGATTCTGATCTTACAAACCTAGAATGGCTCTCTGTTTAACCCTGAATAAATAAAATCTTGACCAATTTTGAATTCTCCCAGATTCTTTCAGTCAGTATTGCTTATTTGCTCTGTGATGACCATTGTGATTGGATTCTTCTGTTTTCCCTCTTCAGAGCCGTGTCAGATTGAGGTGAGGTTACTGCTGGCCTACAATTCCAATAGGAGCAAGGCTGCTAAAATGCCCAAATCCACCTGGAGCGACAGCATGGAGGCTCTCCCGCCATCCGAAAACGGCATCGAGGGAACCATTCCCTTTAGCAAACCCGTCAAAGTTTATATCATGCCCAAACCTGCCAGGCGGTGAAGTCAGTCACGGAAAGACACTTATACGACTGTTGGGTTACAGGAAAACCATTTGTTTCCCAAGGTAGAGAACCAAACCAGCAGTGTTAAACTTGCACAAAGAAAGAGGAAAACAAGAAAATACAGCTACTGAAGAACAATTGGCTGTCTCTATTATGATGGAGAAAGGTCAGCACAAGTTACTGGGCTGGTTCACAATTTCAAGGACCTGCGGACGTTTCTGTATTGAATCAACAAAATCAAGGCAATTCTCAGCCAGCACTTCAGTAACTCTTACACTGGGACAGATACCTGTTTTCACCTATGAAAAACTTCTTTTCAAGGCTTTTAGGTTTCTTGTCTGAGGTATTTGCTGTGTAAAAACTTAGGAACTTAAATCCATGTTATTTTATAATACTCTGAAACTAAGTTAAGTTTTTTTTTTTTTTTTTTTTTTTCCTCCCTGAAATGGAGCCCTGCATCCTTGTCTTTTACTTGTAATTCCCCTTAACTATTTAATTATGCCTTTGGGAGCAGTGAGATGGAATGACACAGGTAGAGAAAATACCAGCCTTGTTCCATTAAGTTTGACAGAATCTGTTCCTGTATGTTGATCTTTTTCTTGGACCAATCATGCTGAGATTAGAAAGTCTGATTAGTTTTTCCTTTCTGGAGCAGTTTGGGCAGTTGAAACCTTTCTAATGTGCTTGAAGTAGCTGAGCACACTCAGTGAAGCAGCAGCAAGGGAAGTTGTCCGTGTTTCCTGATGCAGGTGAGCGAAGGGAAGCGCTTTCCTACCAGGATGGATTCAGCTGAGGACTGAAATAACTGGTCCTGTAGAACATGTGTGGCTCCTTCTCACACTGCTCCCTGTTCCCGGAGGGCTTGCCAGAAATGTGAAGCTTTGGTCTTCCTTTTGAGAGGTATCTGTTAATCACTCCCTTCTACAGACTGGGTTTCAATAAACCAAGGAACCTCCCGTGTTTCTCAGCAATCCTTCGAGAGGATTTTTCCAGGCATGCTTCAGGTGTGGAACTTCCTAGCACAGCAGCCAGATGTTACCTGTGTTTTATTGAATTAACTGCCAGAGGAAAAAATAAAAAGTGTATTTCTAGCAGGTAATCAAAATAGTGAAGAAATACCTTCAAAGATAATTGAAATCAAAATAATTATGCAGAAGTCCTTATATGCCTTCCTATAATGCAATTGGAAAACTCCTTTAGCCTGGTTCTTTTTGCTGTAAGCATGAACACATAGACCCCAGTGGGTCTGTCCTCTTAAGACTTTTAAAATTTCTTTAATGCTGATGTGCTGTCAGCCAAAGGCTGACTCTATAACCATTCAGTTGCTTTGGATATTAATGTATTAAAGATTCGTACTTTTACAACCTTTGTTTTGTATTTTGATGCTAGATGTGGCTTTTTTTTTTCATTTATGGTATCAAAATCTTGGGTTTTTTTGTCTTCTTTTAAGCACCAGGACAAATCCTGCTATTTTGCTTCCCTATGCTGTGTTTGAACTGCTTGCGTACAACCCGCAAGGTGAAGATCCCTTTTGTGTATTGTCACCATTGAAAATGTCTAAAATCCCCTGAAAAATTAAAGCCAGTAAGAATTTTTCCAGCCTTATCATAGAGTGGCTTCTCTTCTTAATCTTTTAATTTTTTTCTCAAATATTGCCTATTCAGATGACTAATTCATTGTAATTTTGGCCAAACTGAAGGAAATGTTCTGTAACACTCTTTATGATCTTAAAATTCAATGATGAATGCTATTTTTTCTGCTATTTTTTCTCCTTCCAAGATTCAAATTTGCCTTTGTTTTTCCTGCTATGTAGATAAGCAGACTTGTAAACATCTCTTATATGTGATGCTGCTTTCTGCTTGCTATATTTTACCTTATTTTTATTGAATGATGCATTCTTCTGAGTTTTCTTTTTCTATCTGCGTTCTGTTATTTTCACTGCTAAGTAGTACTTTTCACATCACATTTTCACATGCAGGAAATCAAAAAGATAATTTGTAAGTTAAATAATGTGAGGTTTTATGTAAAAGTCTGTGTGCCAACATTTCTTCTCCATCCAGTTTTGAGATATTTAGGATTTTCTGGAAATTCTGCAGTTCGTATAAAGATGTAATTCAGATTTTTTTTCATCTCTTTTCAAGGAGAAACATAGGACTTCAGATCACGATCATCCAAATGCTGCCAGATTCTGCTAGATCCTTTCTGTCACGCAGCATGAGATTTGTTGTAGCCCACTGCTATAGTGAGGCAAGGGCTGGTAAGGTGCTGAAAACTTTAAGGACAGTTGATCCCCAGCCTCTGGTGCCTTTTCCCTCTCTGTTGGCTGCAGTGTCAAGAATTTGGCAGAGAGAGAAGATTTTTCATTATGGAAGTGCACAGAGATGTAGCTTAATGGTTTGAAAGTGTGTTTTGTTTTACTTTTCAGGTTTAATTACTCATGGCAACTCTGAGGGGAGGGGAAGCATTTCCCTCTATGCTTTTAATTTCAAATTCATAACTGGACTGCTTCAGATGAACAGATCCAGTTCTTAGAACTTTGAAACTAAATAATGCAACTGTCAAGAACAGTTAAAACTGTGAATGAGGTTATTTGGGACAAATTGAAGCCATTAATTCAAGTCTATTCTGCTTGGAAAGGTAGAAAAATTAAATAGGCAGATACTCTAATTGCAAGAGATACAAACAAAAAGTCTTATTTGGAAGGAAAAAGAACATTAGGGTCCAAAATGAAACACATCCAGAGCCTGAGCTGTATCTCACAGGTGTGGATTTCTTTGGATCTTGTCTCAGGGGTTGTCCCAGTTTTCTAAATTATGGCCCAGACAAAGAATCAATATTTTTCATCCTTTTCACTCGGCTGTTCCAGTCTGTTTTTTTTGTAGTGTGCACAAAGAATTGGGGACAGGGCTGTTTCTATTTTACCGTTTCATTCTGCAATATCGATGAGACTTCAGAAATGAGACTTTAAAGGCAGAGCACTGCGGGGCTTTGCAGAAGTGATGTCTGATGTCCTTAAAAATGCTGGTCATGTTGCAGTCAGTCGAGCTGTTCAGGGTCTGCCTCTGCTCGCTGCCAGCTCACAGGGGCTGCTCCGTGGAGATAAGCGCCGGGGCCTGCGCCGCTCCGGCACTGGAATCGTCTTGGCGCCGAGCCCAGAAGTGGCTTCATTTTAATAAGCGTGTCAGGGTGGGAGTTCACGGCCTACGGGGAGGTTAGTTTTCATGGTGGGAGGCAGAGAAGTGGTGGATGTGGAAAAGCTTTCTGCATAAACTGCACTGCCATGATTCAAGCTTGAAGATTTTAATTAAATATATATATATATATATATAAATGTGTGTGTATTTATGGTATGAGGTGAAAACAGCACTGTAACAGAGCAGTTTTGATGAGTGGGTCCCAGCTCTTTCAACGATGTAGCAAGGCAGCTTCAGGCATGGAGAAGGAAACCTGGATTTCAGTGAGTGGAACAGGCTCTTTTGTGGCAAGGACAAAGCTGACTCTGGAACCTGTGACAAAGGTGGTGATGGAAACTGGGACTGAAGAGACTTACAGCACATTAGCTCCTTGTTGACACTGAACCTCTGTACTGAGGGTAGCAGGAGGCAGTTTACCCTTGAAAGAGAAAAATCCATTTTTTTTGCACTCTCCACTTCCCCATTTTTGAAATGGAGTCTTCCGTATCCTGCTAGTTGCCAAATAAAAGGCACAATTAGAAGGTTGCAGCATAAAAAAAAAGTGTAAGGTACCTCTAACAGTACCTGACAGAGCAGTTTTACATAAGCTTTTGCCTTAAATGTAGCCACACTATTACAAAGTGTTACTGTAATTAAAAGATAAGAACTCACATTGCTGAGTACTCGCTTTGCTTTCACAACAAACTGTATTTTAAGAAGTAAGAGGTTTTTAAAGCTTAACAGCACAAACAAACACAGGAAAAAAAAGAACGTGTCATTTTGCAAAATGTTATTCTTGGTTCTTGGGAAAATCGGTCTCATACTGACGCAAGCCTCTGCACTAGCACTTTGGATTGCTCCAAGAGCCTCCAGGCTTTTAGTTATCTCTCTGCCTTGGCTAATATAAATGGACTTGATCAAAAACTACTAGTGAGCCTGGTGAAAAGGAACCTACAATAAGTAACTTAAAACGTGTCATATTAGCAGGCTGCAGCAAGCAGAAGAAACAGTACAAACAGCAGCAATGGTAAAAACATGAGAAACTTCTAAAATCCTCAGTGTAGTAATATAGTTGTTGGCACAGTGTTTAATTGATCATCATTACCTGGTGATTGAATATCCAATGACCATTCCCAGCTTGCCTGCAGCATTGTAATAGCAGCAATTTAGGTGTGACAAATTTCCTACTGGCCGACATTTTATATTGCAGTCTGTTTGCTTTAAAAAGCTACAGCCTTTTAAATTGAAACACATTCTACGCTTTAATATTCACAATTAATAGGAAAATTCCTTACAGTCCACATTTTATGTTTATACCACATAAGCTTTTTTTTCCTTTTAAGGTTCAATGTAGAATTTCAAAGTGCCTAGTTGCATGATATTTTTGATTCATCACAAAGAAGCTGATCTACATCCTTAATATCCTGAAATGAAATTGGCAATAGGAGGCAGAGTTCGAACTTTTAAAGCTTATATACAGTGACTAATGACAAGAGTACTGCTTTATTTAGTAATGCTTATATTTTACTCCATTTCGTCATTCACTCGCCAAGTATGTAATAGCTGTATTCCAGTGTTTAACAATGTAGTTATGGCCTATTTCCCAATAGAAATATTCACAACCTAAGCTTTAATTTAGCAGAACAGGTGAAAAAATAAGTAACCAAAATATGAGCCATCTTTAGAAAGGTCAAAATCAAGAGCGTATGGATACATTCTGCATCTGAATGATTTTTCTTCATAAATCAACTCCATTTGTGAGCATCGGTTTAAATCCTGAACTGCTGAATTATCCTTACCTTTTAGCCTTTCAGCCTACGTTAACGCCCTAGCACTTTGCACTTAAGTCTGTACTATTGACTGTAACTTGATTCAGTCGGAAAGTACATTCATGCCTTGGAAGAGGTCAGGGAAGGCCTTAGTGCTAACTAAGGTTTCAACATGTTGAATGGAAGATTCCTCCCACTTTGACACCTTGAACAGCCAGAGCGTTGTACTCTTCTACAGCCTTCTCTGTTTGCAAGACCACCACATCAATCCCGTTTTTTTTGAGATAATCCACAGTGGATGATGGTACCTAAGGGGAGGAAAGGAGAAGGGAAGAGTATTAGAATCTTTTCCCCATAGTCTGTATGGCCTGAAGAAAAATAAGTTACTGAAAATATTTGCTAGCAGATGCCCTAAAGATACACATAGTAACCAAACCGGTAATATGCTAGGAAATTTTTAAGATTAAGATGATTTTTTTCTGTTCAATAGAGAACTTTATATACACGTACTTCTCATTTATCCTTAGTAGTGTTACACATGGCCCCTTTTTTTTAAGGCAGAAACACAATTTGACCAACAAATACTGAATATAAGTACAGTGTTATTCAGAGCATCAAAAAGCTACAGCATTGCTTCTTTTGGTGATGAGCACTTTTGAGCTTTCTGCAGCTAGTTTATCTGCTGAAATGGCACTGCCAACAATAGTAACAAAAATGCCTAATTAACACAATATGTACAAGAGACTAAATAGCTAGTTAATAATGTGGCTGGGCAAGGGGTTAAGGACAACTCTAAAAATTTCTCTGTTATATTTTGCTCCCACAGCAGAATCTAAACCTGTTACTATACATCACTGCTACTAATATATAGGAGCTTGAAATATTTTACTTCAAGGAAGATAGTTGCTAAGGGCAGGAGCTCAGATGTGTCAACTTGGTCTTCTAAGTTTTTTTCTTAGATGGGCATCCCAGTGGACTTCACCCCCACACCCTCCCTCGTCCCGTATACATGAAAAGGAGGAAAACCAAATAGTTCTAGTTTATGTTTTATCAGAAAATAACCCACCTGCAAAGCCTCACTCATGCCACGACCAATCACCATGGTTTTAACACCCTTCTTGACAACTTCTTCAAGGTCAGCTGGCTGCACTCCTGGAGAATGCTAAGTGTCAGGAGGAGAAAATACTAGACTTTGTACTGAAAGCATAAACCAGGAAAGATTCAGCTATATTCTGAAACAGTACATAGTTTAACAGATTAAAATAGCTAAACCCAAAGGTAAAACAACCCTCTTTCCCTTATGACCCTTATGTCCCACATGACAATATTGGTAATTTCAAAAGGTATATATGGTTATATACAGATGAAGAATGATAGTTAATTGATTGAATCTATAAATACACCTATAATGTTCACCTAAAATACTGTGTTACACTAACTCTCCATTCCTCCTACTTGAACTTTGTGTATCTCTATATGGCTAGAAGTAAGATATAAGACAATTTTTGATTAAGTTTGGCCCCTCTTCAACTTACAACTGTTCTTTTTTTATGTGTGTATCTTAAATTCTATAAATTATTTTTTCTTCTTTCTGTCTCTCTCACAGGATTTTAAGTGGACCGAGAGTAATTTTTTGCTCCAGGGAGATAATTGTGGACTTCTAAAGAAAGATATTTTTATGGAGATGCTCATAAATCTAGATTCCCTATCCTTACTCTTTCAGAAAAGTACTACGTTCCTTGCATTAAGGTGAAAGCACCAGCTTAATAATTAGGTGTAGGAAGGATAAAATTGACCTAAAGCAGGATCTTTAAAAGTGGCATATCTAATGGAAAACCTAAATAGACGGGGTTTGATTCCTGATGATGCAAAAAGTGTGCTAGAAAACCCACCTCTCTGAAGAGTACAACCCTCTTCTGGTTTTCCTTTAACCTACACTTACCTGTCTCTTAGCTGAAAGACTCCCATAAGGACTTTTATGAACTTAAAATTTTCAAATGATGTGACTGAACATCAAAATGTGATTGAGCTGGGAACTATTTGGGAACTTTTCAACTATTATATCTGTTCTGCTTCTCCAGTCACATGGATATATAAACTCAGAGAATGATATTGCTAAAAATTTGATTTTCTCTTGTCAAGCAAGCATAAAAAAACACCCTGCCCTTCAAAATGCCAAGTAGTAGAAATTCCAGTTTCATAATCAAGCTATTCATATGCAGAGCAAGATAAGGTTACATTATGGCTATCTTTCTCTTTGCAAAGAATAGATATCTTTGCATCAAAGCTTTACCTTTTTCTATGTACTATATATACATTATAAGTTGCACACTAAAAGCTTAAAAATGTCACCAGAAAATTATATAAAAAGTTCTTAAATACAAGGCTCTTCAGTTGTGCTGAATGAATTCCATAGAGCTCAGGACCCAGCTGCGTGGATCCAGCTGCAGACTGCTGGGCATGCAGGTCTTTTCCACTTTAACCTTTGCTTATAAACTTTTTCTGTAAACAATACAGCTATGTATATATGTACAAGTGCAAGACCTATTACGGGAAGAATTATTGATACAAATCTCCCTAGAACCAACAGAGATGCTTCTAAATCTGGAAAATCAGTAAGTAGTTTTACATGGTTATGAAAGCATGTACAGATGGAGTTTACAGAACACAAAACCTGTGAGGACAAGCACTTAGAGGGTGGCTACAGAGACAAGATACTGCGTGCTTAGTCATTCTGCGAGTTTTCCATGAAAAGTCTGAAAAAGTTTGCTACTAGCATCACAACACTGTTTGAGGGCTCTAAGGTAAATATGATAGTGGTCCAACCTGTGCAGCTGTCTGTGAAGACTGGTGGCAATAGCTGCTACTCCCTGTCACCCATATGAAGTAGCGTCTGCAGCCCCTTGACCTCTTTGCACATGTACTTCTTAGACATTCTCCATTTCTTCCCAGGAAAAGTCTAATGGTTAGAAAGAAGCAACAGGCAGCCTGCTGAGCATTGGTTGCAACTGCAGTAACCGTTACATGGACCATTCTCTCAGTCCAGTTTAAAATTGAAGGGAAAATTAAACTGCAAACTTACATTAGTTCCCGTTTCTCGCCAATCCCAGGTTCGGCTTCCTCCCGGCCACACTTTGCAGTCCTTATATGTTGTAGGACAGCCTTTCACCTTCATCTGACCCCATGAAAGGGAAGCAATTTCAGGGGAAGACATCTTGAAGTTGAATCAAGGTCTGGAAGTAAAGGATATTTAATACATAATATCAGGATAACATATGTAGCACATAATTAAAAACTTTTTGTCCCAAGGAGCTTGGAAGGAAAAGCTATTATAGACAATTTCTACATGATTTTATGATCACAGAATTGAATTGAGGATTCATTAATTTGAGATGGTGAATGAGGTTAAAAAGCAAACAAACACATTATTAGTTTACTAGCTATAGTTCAAAGCTCAAAACAGACTGAAGTGAAAACAAGAAGACAGCTAAACATCAGACTGTAACAGATTTTTCATTTGTACACTTTTCTCAATAAAGGCAGCATTGAATAGAAAAGCCATCCACAAAGCAACAGTCCTGCTACTGCAGACCAATCTTCAGAGACCTAGAAGGCTCAAGCCTTCTTTCCCAAGGTAGAATCAACTATAACCGTCATTCCCTATACACTTCAAGCCTCCCTAGGTAATTTTTTGGTGCATTTAAGCTCCCAAATAATGTCTTTTCTAAACTCAAAGCTAAATCTTCATTTTTTTCCCTTTAAAAACATTGTTTTTAATGCTTTCTACTATAGATGACAACTTAATCTTGATCTTTCATTTACCTGAGCACTTATCCCTTCTTAGTCTTTTTTTTTTCCCCATTTAGATTCAATAAACTTCAGTACTCTTCAGCCTGTCAATTATGTTTTCTGAATCTCTGCATATTTCCTTAGTTTCTCCCTGAAAGCCAGCATATGGCTCCATCTTTCTAGATGTCTTTTGCCTATAGCTAGACAAATCACCGCAGCTGAGACTTTATCAGTGCTGCATAAAGACTATTTTTGGTTTTTTGCTATTGGGCACAGCCATTTTTTATATCTGCTATCGCAATCATAGCTGAGCATCAAAAGAAAGGGGCAGTGCCCTAGAAGCAACTACTTGACAGTACCATGAAGACACCCATGCTCTTTACAGTACATCAAGCTACTGTAATATGTTTCTGGCACCAAATTGCAACATATTAGTCACACAGTGATACTTTAGAAATGTTTCAGACTAGCTTGACAGCAAATTAACAGAGCAATGACCTCTCTGCCCTTCCAGTTCAGGGTAAGGCAGAAATGTAAGGATGGTCTGAAGTCAACACATTAAAAATATAAAAGGTTGGTTGCATCTGTAATTGAAAGAGAGCTCTGCTCACTGCTGTTCCAAACAAACAAATAAACAAGTAAATGGAAAATCCTTCCAGACAGCTAGATTCTCTCTCTTGTTTTTTGTTGTTGTGATTTTAAACTGTTCAAATCACCAGGAAAATCTATCTTAGGTACCCTGATGCTACCGATTAGGCTAATAGCCCCCTCCAAAGAGCAACCTTTGGATAAACAGACTTTCAATCCTCCTAGAAGAGCTGCAATCTCCTTCCTTACAGGAATCTACAAAGTATGACCAGATAGCTTATGTTCTTCTCTGGTTGCCAGGAATGAATGCAAGAATACTGCTTCAGTTGTTGCATGACGTAAAAATGGAATTCCTATGGATGCAGCAAAAGAACGAGGCTGCCAGAGCTGATACTTCCATACAATAAAGGGGCAATTTTCTTGCTGGATCCTTTCTGAAGTCCATGCTGTGGGTGCTCTGCCAAGCAGCAGTGAATGAATTTGCCTAGAGTCATCTGTCCTGGATATACTGGGCTCATATTAATATTCTTAAGTGCCTTCTTTTTGTTGTTTTTGTGTTTTCTTTTCCAGAAGATGTCTGCTGAGGTAAGATTATAATAGAAGAAGTAACACTAATCCCAATGGAATGGAGATTATCCATCAACCAAAGTGTAAAGGTAGAGCCAACTGCCCAGAAGTTAGCTCTGAAGATAGGTTTTTTTGGGTTTTTTTTTTTTATGTTTGTTCTAGTCTTGTAACGAGACAGCAAAACACTTCAGTTAGAAGATCTGGAGGTTAGACAAAAGGAAATTAACAATAAAATAATTAGAAATTATTTCTATTATGAATGATTATTATGATTATTATTAGAATTTCCTAGTCAAAATAGTATTTAAAGTTTGGCACTGTGCAAAAGAGAAGTGCAAATTGCAAAAAGGTTAGCAAACATAGAGACTCCATTACATCTTTTTCCAACCACATCAAAATACAGAATTATCTGAAAATAAGATACAAAATTCAAAATAAATAATAACAAATGTTTATAATCTAAAAACAGTTTCCTATAATAATGCCAGGGAATATTAGTAAGGTCAAGTCATTATTTGAATTAATGACAATACCTAAAATGTAAGTGAATAAGAATTATCTTTTTAAAAAGGACTTTGGACAATCTTTATGGAGGCCATGATCTGATCACTAACATGAAAGGATTAGAAAAATTTCTCCAACAAACAAGTCATTCCTAAATTCTTCACTGTGACACTGGCTGAAAGGTACAGTGTCAGTCAAGATCAAAAGAGACAAGGAACTATAAGGCTCACAAACATGATCAAAAGTAGCAATTTCTGAGAATGGCGGTAGCTCAACCATGAAGAGGAGAAATGCTGAGGAATCTATAGGCAAAGCTACAAGAATTTAAAATCCTTTGGAATACAAGAAACCGGAGAGCCTACAAGGAAACAATCCTTACATTTATAGGAGAACAATATATCAAAAGAAAGAAATGAGATAGTATCTAAAGATGACAAGAAAAAAAACTAGCAGACAACTGAGAATTAAGCCAAAGAAAATCGAAAATTAAGCATAAATTGTCAACAACAGAGTGGATTTTAAAATTTCTGGCATGCCTTATTTCCATGAAGTTAACTTTGCTTCTGAGCAGTGACCATCAGCAGCAACTTGGCCTGAAGAAAATGGGGAATAGCAGTAACGTGCCACAGAAAAATGTAGTAAGACAGCACAGAAATAAAAAGTGTTTCATAAAATTAATGTTATCCTATGATCAAAGAAGATGAAAGCAAACAGATTAAATTGGCATACATAAAGTTTTCAACAGAAGCAATTCCTGTAACTTTTTCAAAGATCATTTTCCAAAATTGACTGTGAGCACCATGGTAAGTGACAGCGTGCAATTTCCCAGCAGTTAGCATAACTGCAGAAACAATACTTAAGTTAGGAGAACAAACTCGGGTCATTTTTAAACTAACCAGCAATAAAAGCATTAACGAGAACAGACTAGGTTAAAATGAATGGGGTAGGGAGGAGATGGATATAAACTGCAAAAGAGAACAAACTCAGTAACCCGATTTTGCTGTGACAGCGCGAGGTGACAGCGGGTGTCCCCTCTCTTCAGGGAAAAAGGCGGAGAAAAGCAGCGTGAAAACGAGACGGAGACCGGGGAGCAAAGGGCAAAGATCCGAGCGACGCAGGAGCAGGGCAGGGTGAAGGGGGGCGCGCGGGGAACGCAGAGGAGCGAGGCGGGAGGGTGATTTACGAGCAGGGTGTCACAGGCGAGCGCCCGAAACCCGACGGGCCGCAGCAGCTGAGCAGCGGCCTCGTCCCCCCCGCCGCTAGCTCTCCGGTGAGGCGGGCGGCCCTGTCAGCGGGGAACCCTGCGCCTCCCGCCGCGGCGGGGACCTGCTGGGCGACGAGCGCGACCTGAGCCGACCCGCTGCGACCGTGAGAACGGCTGCGACCGTTAGGACCGTTGCGACCGTTAGAGCCGTTACGCACCTACCGCCTCACGCGCGACCCCCACGCGTCACCTCAGCCGCTCCCCGCGGGCGGGGCGGCGCCGCCGCGCCCTCATTGGCCAGCCCTCCCCTCCGGCTCCGCCCCGCCGCCGCAGTGCGATTGGAGGAGACGCGGTGCCGGCGCTCGGCCCGGCCGCTCTGATTGGCGCCGCGGGCGCTCGCCCCGCCCCGCGCCGTCTCCAGGCGCGCCGCCTTGTTTTCATTCCCGTGTCACGCGAGGCGCGGCGCGCTGGGCTCGCGCCGCTCCAGCAGCCGCCCTCCCCCCGCGGTGCATTATGGGATAGTGGTGCCGCCGCGCCGGGTCCCCGAGCGCGGCTCGCCAGCGCCCCCCCCTCCCTCCATCTCCTCCCCCCGCCCCGGCTCCTTCTCCATCCTCAGGTCCAAGATGGCGGCGGCGGCTCCTCCGGCTCCATCGCCGCCTCCCTCCGGCCCCTGCTGCCCGGGCTCGTGGCCCAACTTCGCCGTCGTCTGCTCCTTCCTCGAGCGCTACGGGGCCTTGCTGGACCTGCCCGAGCTGCCCTTCCCCGAGCTGGAGCGCGTCCTGCAGCCGCCGCAGGAGCCCGCGGAACAGGGTGAGCGGCCCGGCTGCCTTTCCCAACCCCCCCCCCCCTTCCCTATCCCTTCTCCCACCGTTTTGGCGAGGCAACAAGGGGGGACACACGGCGTGTGGGGGGGAACCGGGGCTGTTTTCCCCCCCCCCCCCGCCTCCTCCCAGCCCCCGGGGGGTGGAGCGCGCTGAGGGAGAGGAGGGGCCTGGGATTCCCGGAGAGCAGCTCCGGCGGCCGAGGGACCCCCCCCGGCCCCAGCCCCCCCGGAGGTTTTAGGGGGAGAGGCTCTTTTTGTGTGCGGGGGGGCAGGGCCTGGGAGGCGGCCTCCCTCCGCCGATGAAGGGGGGGGGGGGGCTTGTCCTTCCCCCCCCCCTTTTGGGTTCTGCTTTGCCCCCCCACTGGCACGGGTGGGGTTTCTGCGGGAGGAGAAAATGAGCTTAAAAGGCTGCTTTTTGGTTAATCAGGACTGCTTTTTGTTAGTCGTAGCTGCTTTTTGTTAATCGGGCTAACCCTGGCGGCCGCTCTCCTTCAGCGCCATTGGGGGGGGGGTTTGCTCAGCTAACACTTCCTCCCCCCCCTCCACCCCCCATATTTGTGTGTGTCCCTCTCCTCTTCCTCCCCAAAACCGCGACCGGGGGGTGAGTCAGTGCCCGGCCCTCCTTGTTGTCCCGTCCCCCCCTTTACCGCCGTGGGGAGAGGTTTGGGGAGCAGCAGGAAGGACAGCCCGAGCCCTCCCCACGGCCGCCGCTGCGGGAAACCTCCCGGGCACCAGCACAGGCCTCCATTGTGCGCGGCCTCCGTCCCTCTCCTTCTCCCTCTCTCGAGGATGGGATATTTTTGGGGGAAGGGGGTATATGCTCCTTGCTTTGCCCCTTCCCCAGCGCCACCTGCGAGGCCGAGCCGTGGGCTACGTCCGTGCGCGCTCCGCTGTTTTCCTTGGAGCTGCTCCTCCTCTTCCCCTCGCAGCGGCCGCCGCTTTGCTCGCCAGCCTCCCGAATTCCCATTTTGCGGACATGGGGGGGCCCGGGTGAGAGAGAGGCCGCTGTGGGGGGTTATATGGAAGAAAAGGGGCTTGTTGCTCCCTGTCTCCGTCTCTATTATCGCTCTGCTCGGTGCCTCTGCCCTCCTGCCACATAGGGAGACCGCGGGGCGCTCGGCGCATGCGCCGCAGCGCCCATAGAAACTTCCTGCTGCCGGAGAATCCCGGCTCTGCGCTTTTCCTCTTAGCTTGTCCTTATAGTTTTCCATGCATACCACACCTCCCTTCCCCATCAAAGCTATACCGTGCTTTTTTTTTTCCACAAATTGGGATGTAGGGCCTTCCTCTTTTAAAGGAAGCTACTTTATTTTTCCGTCAAGTGCAAACATCCTCTCTGTGAGTTTGCAATAGCTACTGCTAAAGTAGAATCACATAACGAGACAATAAGTTTAATTAATCTTATGATGTCTGATTAATGCAAAGACCATTAGTGATCCCCCGGCTTCTAAAAACAGCATTAATTTTCTTAAATATATATGTGTATTTTCAACTCTACAGTTGAAATATGTGTATTTTCAACCCCTGCCTCTTACATTACGTGCCTTTACGTAACCTTTACATACTTCTACCTTGTTAGAACAGGCAGTGTTTTCTTAAACGGTCACAAAACTGACGAATAAAAGCCATGAATGTACTTCAAAGAACTTGAGTTTTTAATGAAAGTACTTCTTTTAAAATCATGTCTGTAAAGAAAGCTCATGCCAAGTGTGTGTCCCTGAATGTAATTGAATATGTGACAGGCTGTTTTTTCCGGGTGAATTGTGGAATAAATTAAAGTTTAAAGGCGAGATAGTGACTTGTGTTTTAAGTATGTGGAACTTGTGCGTTTGTTAAAAAGTTTCTATTTTTTTATAATCACCTTAGTTGTGTGTTTACAGTTATCAATTATAATAGATAATTGGTTTATAAAAAGCCTTCCATTGACTTTCATCATGGAGTTGTGGTTATGGATCGCTGTAACGTTTGATTTCTATTTATTTATTTTAAAATCTTTTCTGTATTTCCCCCTTATTTTAGAGGGACATGAAGGAGAATCAGGTTGTACTCATTGCTTTAGGACAGGCTGCAGAAGTGGAGCAGATTTCTAGCTTCTGAAAACACAATCTCCAAACTCCTTGAGATGTTGCATGTGTTTTGGTATAATTATAAAGAGTGTTTGCTTGCAGTTGTCTTGGAAGAGCATGTGTGGAGGTGAAAAACTAAGATTTAGGTGATGCTTAAAGCTTTGTGCAATGACTTGTGTGATAATATGGGATTATTTTGTTGGTTTTCTCTGCTTGGTAAAACCAACTCATTGAACTTGGTTTGTGTTGCTCTTAGCTCTTACGTAGAGTATTTTGTGCTTTTGGAAAAACTATTGCAATGATTTGGTTTCTCCGTATGACTTGATTTCTCCAATTATTTAAATTAGCCCTCTAAATGTTTCTTCTAAAAGTTTAAGTTGTTAAACAGCTTGAGTGAAAACTGAAGTGTTTTTTTTTTTTCTGAATTTCTATTTGCCAGCTGTCTGTAGCTTTATTTAGATAGCAGGAGAGATTTGGATTTGTTACGTGCAGTCAGTTTTGCTTTGGATGTTGGCACTCCTTGACTGTGAATTTGCACTGATAGGGAAATGTAACAAAATCTAAGCATATTGATATAGAATTTGGAAGTGTTTTCCCTCCCCAGCTTCTGAGAATCTGAATCAAGATTTGAATCTAATCTGTCAAGTGTCTCCTTTGAGAACTTCTCTGCAGATTAGTTTTGCAATCAAGGAAGAAACTAGATAATTTGGGATTTATATTGATTGGCATCCATACCATCTTGGTAGTCAAAGGTTTATAAGTTTCCTTTTAAACTGATTGACATAGAGCAACTTTCCCTTATGGAGAGCAATGCCAAATGGATGCGGAGCACTCGTGGGCACCTAGGAAGTATCAGATGTTTCCTGGAGTGTTTTTACCTGTGGGTACCAGGATATGGGCTTGTCTTTAGGTGGTCAAACCACTCTGCAAGGAGTACTTTGATATTTAGTTGATAATGTGCTTGAATAGCAAAAAGTAAATGGGTGGTTTTGATTTCACTGCTCATTATTGAATGGTTTTAAAAAGAATAGTGGGATAGTGGTTGCCATAGGAAAAAAATCCTGCTTTTTAGGAAGACTGTACAATAAAATAGTTGAACTTCTGCCGGTGGCTCATTTGAAAGCGGCAGCTATTCAAAGTAATGAGACCCATCATCATCTGGTGAATAATTCTCTTTATTGCTATGAATAATAATCTTGCCTCTAAGAGGGCTCATCCTCCATGTAAAATATGGTGACTTGGACTGCAACCATGACAATCTTCAACTACTTTGGAAAGGAAGAAAGTTGAGCATCTATTCAGATTGCTATAATATTAGTAGCTGATAAAATTTGTCAGCTGATATGCCTCAATGTAAATTGTTTCTCTTGGGATTTATTAAAAAGTAACCCAATAAACCCATGATTTTAACTGGGATGTATTATAAGGGCTCAAAGAAATCATTAAAAATGTAATTAACCCTGGTATTACTTAACTTGTAGATGCAAAATTAAGGTAGGAGTACGACTCATCCTAAGGAGTGCCACAGGACATGATCTGTTGCATCTGCTTCTTTCCAGTGTCAAAATTGTGCAAATTGGAACAAATCATCACACGTATTGTCCTCCTTGCTCTAGCAGACACATGCTGTATTATTTTATTAAGGTTTTTCCACTCCTAGCAGAAAAGCACTCGCATGTTTAAATGTATGTGATGGAGGGCAGCACAAGCTAGATCTATATTTAGTGCTGTGTTTAAGGAACCAAGGTATCAAATTGCCTCCTCCTTTGTGTTTGTAAATAGCTAGAGAATCGGTATAAGTGGTAATTAAGCACTTGGGCTCTTGTCAATGAAAATATTAGCAGAATGCGAGCTCCGTGGCAGAGAGCTAATTTTACACATGGCTACCCCAAACGCTGGCGGCTTTGCCAGGTTCCCGGGCTCGTGAATGGGAGAACCTCTCACCGAGGTGAATGGCAGGCTCTGAAGTACATTAAGCTGTGTCAGTTCATCATTTTTTTTTTTCCTGCAGGCTTTTCATAGTAGCACAGCATTTGATTTGGACTTGATTGAAACGCCAACAAGTGTGCACGCTTTGCACATTCCCTTGCCAAAGTTGTGACCTAAAGGTGCATGGGAGGATGGGAAGGGTGTTTTTGCAGTGTGTAGGTCTCCAAACTGAGGGGGATTCTGCTGCCTTCTCACCTGAGCTTGAACTTTTCTGTCTCTTTTGACTCCTGACAGATTGACCCAGCCTTGAAGTTTGGCTCTTAATTACTGCATGAATGGGTTTTGTTTGGGATTTGGTAATAAAAACTCTCCTAACTTGTTGGCACAGTATAATTAGGTACAGATGCTTGATAGGATGCTTGATAGGGGAAATCACTCTTCTCGCCTTTCCCCTTTCTATCTTTAATGAGAACTGGGGTTAGAGGCAGATGGATTGTGGAACACCTGTGCAATCCATTTACAGCTTTTCTTTCTTTCCTTTTTTTTCCTACATTATGGTGCTTAAAAATCCTATTCTTTGGAGCTACCAAGCTTCACAAGCAGCTTCTTGATAAGCTTCTTTCATTTTCCTGAATCTTCTAAGCACTTAATGTCTTCTTTTCAAAGGAATTGAGGTGCTGAAGTCATTTCTTTCAGTAGCTTGTCTGTCAGGGTTTTTATTGTCACCTGTTGTCATTTCAGTATTGCCAATTGGGAGGCTTTCCAGCATTAACTTAAGCATTCTCCAGGAGGAAATCCAACGTCTGCTTAGGTCAGCCTTAGTTGTTGATAGTTGCAGAAGCTAAGTAGCTTCTGAAAACAGAGTTTTACAGAGTTTCGTAGTTGACATTGGCTATGTTTTTAGTGAAGAGGAGAGGAAAGAGGAGTTTTCACAGAACAGTAGAGAATCACAGAATAATTAAAGTAGGAAGGGAGCTCTAGAGGTCATCTAGTCCAACCTGCCCGCTCTAGCAGGAGACACCCAGAGCATGGGGCACAGGCTGGCATCCAGGTAGGCTTCCACTGAAGGAGACTCTACAACCTCCATGGGCAGTCTCTTCCAGGACTCTGGCACCCTCACAGTGAAGAAATTCTTTCTCACATGGAGATGGAGCTACCTGGGTTTCAACTTGCACCCATTACCCCTTGTCTTATCACTGGTCACCACTGAGAAGAGTTTGGCCCCTTCCTCCCTACGTTCTCTCCTCAGGTACTTGAACATATTGATCGAATCCCCTCAGTCTTCTCTTCTCCAGCCAAAACAGGCCCCGTTTACTTAGTCTTTCCTCATTACAAGAGATGCTCCAGTCCCTTCATCATCTTGATTGTCCTCCAAAGGACCCTCTCTGGAAGCCCCATGTCCCTCTTATATTGGGGAGCCCAGAACTGCACGCAGTACTCCAGGTGCGGCCTCACCAGAGCTGAGTAGAGGGGCAGGATCACCTCCTTTGACCTGCTGCCAACACTCCTCCTGATGCAGGCCAGGATCCCGTTGGCCTCCTTGGCCACGAGGACACACTGCTGACTCATGGTTAACGTGGTATCAACCAAGACTCCCAGGTCCCTCTCTGTGGAGCTGCTTTCCAGCAGGTCAACCCCTAGTCTGTACTGATGCCTGGGGTTATTCCTCCCCAGGTGCAGGACCCTGCCCTTGTCCTAGCTGAACCTCATGAGGTTCCTCTCTGCCCAACTCTCCAGCCTGTCCAGGTCCCTCTGGATGGCAGCACAGCCCTCCGGAGTGTCGGCCACTCCACCCAGCTTGGTAGCATCTGCCAACTTGCTCAGGGTGCCCTCTGTGCCCTCATCCAAGTCATTGATGACCAAGTTGAACAGCGCCAGGCCCAGTACTGACCCCTGGGGGCACCACTGGCCACACGCTCCAGCTGGACCTGGTCCCGTTTATCACCACCCTCTGAGCTGTGCCAGTTCTCAGTCCACCTCACTGCACTCGTCCAGCCCACATTTCCTGAGCTGCCCCACAAGGATGTTATGGGAGATGATGTTGAAAACCTTGCTATTTCTGTATGACTTTATTTTTGCATATCATAGAGGCTCTGTACTTCTAGTTTACCTAAACTGATGTAACTTCATGTTTTTAGCCATCAAGTTGACTGATATGTTGAGGGTTGACTCCAGTTGTTGATAATCAGACAGCATAAGAGGGTTAATCTCTGAGGGAGTAAATCATCACTGCTGGCATGAATTTATGGCAAGCAGCTCTCTAATGAGGAATAAACTCCTCCTGTCTCTACTTCAGCCATTCTAGATTAATTTGACTTTGTGAATGAACCATGTTGATCTTTTCAGTTATTTATTTAAGAAACAACTTTATTTTGGGATTAACTATCTCATCATAGAGCATGGATGTGTATCCCTGTTTTAACACTCTGATTTTCCACATTGAATCTTCATTGTCATTCCTACCAACAGTGTCGTGTTGGTGGGTCAGCTGGCCTGACTCCTCCAGTTTTTAAGCTTTGAGAGCAATATTTAGGTCAGGGACAATATTCAAGCTCAACTATATTTGGGATTATGCAGGTTTTGCTTGACCCTATGAGAGAACTTAACGTAAAACATAGTGAATTGTGTCATGACCCCATTCCATGCAGGGTAGTAGTTTTGTCCAGCATGGGGCCTCATCTTTTCAACATGCTCAAAATTGCATCTGCATTGGAAATCTTAAGCTTCAGTAAGGTTCTTCCCTGTCTGAAATAGTGAATATTAATAAATACCCAAGTTGCAAATCTAAGATGCAGCTGACTTTGTGCTGAACTTCAGGAATATAGAATTTAAGGTAGAGGGGATGTATTTTGTTATGTGTTTTATGCTCAATAGCTTGATGCTGTTTAGATGCCTTCAGAAAACAAATTCTCAGGATGTTTTCCCTGTATCCAGTAGTTTGCAGCTTAGGAGCTTCCCATTTCTTCCACTGCTTGTTTGTTTGGAGCTCTTTCCATGTATATTTCTGAGCTCATCACTAAGCTGGCATTGGGATTAGCTTCTTTTTGTGGTCTGTACCAAACTGAGAATCCCATGGGAACTCCTGGAACATGTGTACTGTTGATATGAAGATTAAAACAGAATAACTATTGATGGTGTTTCTATGCTCCTTAGTAGCTACTAAGGTGTTTCTTGGTCAAAAGTAGCTCCTTAGTAGCTACTAAGGTAGGAGGTGTTTCTTGGTCAAAATCATGACTGAAGGCCAGCAGGTCTTTGGAGAAGCGAGACTCTGGGTAGGACAGGGCAATATCCTGCTGCAGAGAGAAGACGAGAAGGAAAGGAAGGAGGCTCCTCTTCATGGTATGAAGGAGGGAAAGGACAGGGCGACTGAAGGATTGAGCAGGCCAGAAGGTGCAGACGATGGAGAATGATGAATATATTGTCCTGCTGAAGAGTGGTGCCCTCTAGAAATTATTTTGAGTTCACCATCTCTCCCTGGGCAACGCCGAACCCAAGTAACGGAGCAGCTTCTTTCCTCCAAGCCAATGGCAATCAGAATACACAGATATATTCAGCACCTCAAGCATATCTGGACAGCAGGATGAGCATGTCCTGCACGGCGTCTTTGCTATGCTCGTTTGGGCTCAAGGTCACTGCGATCCAGCAGTGTTCCCTGCTCCAGGCAACCTGTGGGCTGCAGGGATCATCCGTCCTGGAGCCCTTTCTCTTGTGCAGCCGCCTCCACTGGTGCCTCCGAACTTGGGAAGAACTGACTGCTTTGCCTGTGGAGTTCAATAAAATCTTCCCTGTACAACTTGATTCCAAATGTCAAAATCGATATCTGAGATATAATAAAACTTATACAAAGAGGTACATATTTTTCCTCTTCTGTGAAAACAGTGTTGCTCATCCTTGTGTAGAACTTAGCAGGATTTCCCTGTCTGTAAGTCTGTTCTTTCCAGCCTCTCTCACACCACGCATCTTTTTCCATTCCTGCCTCCAAATAAATTGGTGAGCTCTTCTTTGTCTCAGTTGCTCTCCAAAGCATGGCTTTGGCATTAGCAAGTATTTCTGGTAGCCTCTAGAATTTATCTGTAGGCTCTGGAATTTCTCTGCCTTAGAAGCAATTCAGCCCTCTTCTGCATAACCTTGACAGTTATTTCTCTTCCCAGGAGCCAAAAAAAAAAAAAAAAAAAAAAATCTCTTAAAGCTCAAGCTACAGTAGAAATTGTGACCTGTTGATGTCTGTAACGGTCAAAGGAAAACAATTTCTCAAAGCAGGGCATCATTTTTAAAGACAGCAGCATTTCACTATTAGATTTCTTCTGTTATGGTTGGTTAAATCTCACAGTACCTTGAATAAAAGCACTGCTTACCATAGAACTCGCAGGTTCATTTGCTTCTTGAAGAACAGGTAAACAAGCCAAGCTTTTCCCCACGTCCCCAGTCCTGGCCTTGCAAAGCTTTTCTCCCTCCTGGAAAAGAGCAGTTACCATCTAGAGATCCTGCTTCGTTTTGCGTATCTTAATCTCTACCATTTTCCAGTCATAACAGTCAATTTTAGTTGGCAGAGGCCTCAAGCAGCAGTATGCCATGTGAACCTGCTTAAACAAAACTCGTGTGTAAGTAACCACTTGATTTCCTCTTCTTTGTTTGTCGCTCTGGTCCTGCCCTGACTGTTATGCAGGTCATCTCCAGCTATCTAGCAGCACAAGCACCAGTTCATGTTCTTTGTTATTAATATTTATATTTAATAGTATTAATAACTACTGGGGTTAGAGTGATTTGCCCCAAGGAAACTGGTGGTTCACAAAGCCTGATGAATCAGTGAATGACAGAAATGTGGAAACCTTTGATCCCAGAGCTTGGAATACTGTGTTCATAGAATCATAGAATGCTTAAGGTTGGAAGGGACCTCAGAGGTCATCTAGTCCAACCCCTCTGCTCACAGAGGGTCACCTAGAGCACATGGCAGAGGACTGCGTCCAAGCGTTCTGCTAGTGATGAAGATAGGACTACAAGAAGGCATCTAAGGTAGGGAATTGTGTGGCAGCAAGATGCAGTTTAGAATGTCTGCAGTGCTGTGTCACTGAAAAGGAACTGGCTTTAGCTGGCATAAGGTGTCAATGTGAATGCATCGCTTGGCAAAAGATACTTCCAATAAGTGGCAAAAAAAAATCCCTTGAAATGAGTATGTTTAGAGGAATTCCGTAATGACAAGCAATATTAGCTGACCTGCTAAGTGCAAAATAAGTAGGAGGTTTGAAAGGGTAGCCAGGGGAAGTGTGTTAAGAAAAATTGATAAAATAGCTCTAACATTTTGGAAGAGACAACCTTTGTAAGAAGGGAGATGAGGGACTAGTCACAGGACAAAGAATAAAATTGTTGATTTTGGCATGGATGGTGCTGGTAATGGTCTCACACGTATCTGTCTGGCAAATACATCCTCTCTTCTGTGCAAGGAGCTGGAACAGGACTGTTGAAAATGTGGAAATCATAGCCTGCCTGGATGATAATTCTAACTACCAGTAGAAAGAAGGGAACTAGGAAGTCTTAGGTGGCTTTGGAGAGCAAATGGGCAAAATATGGCCCTTTTTTATACTAAAAAAAGACAGAATATGGAAACTGCTGGTATTGAAGATCTCTGGTTTTATGTACAGTAATTAAAGGAGGGACTTAACAACTTTGTGTAAGGTGTCTCTATTAGGCCAGTCTGTGATATCTTCCTTCTAGTTCTGTGCTCTTTTCTGGCAATAAAGATGAATTATGATTAACTGGAGTGTGCTAATAAATTGAAAACGCTTTAAATTACTTAGGTGCCCGTTCAGAATTCGCAAGAACTTCTCAAGAAGTTTAGAAATACAGCTCATAAAAATATCATACAAGCTCATACCTGAGTACCATAGTGGAGAAAAAAGACTGTAATATACTAATACACCCTGAAGAGTCTAAGAAAGGTCTGGGGAATTGAAAGGAAGTAGTTTTTACATATGTATTTATGTTTTCATAATTCTGATATTTGCTTGAGATACTTATCCTCCAAAGGAAAATACCCTCCTGTTTTCTGTGAATCATTTTAGAGACGTGTAGATCATGCTGGACCGAACACTTATTTATTTATACGTACAATAAGTCTTTCAAAGAGAACATTGATGAAGGAGTTGGTTGTGCTCCACAACAACTTTATCTCGTTTAACCAAAACAGTAATTATCATCCCCAGCTCTTTCTTCAAAGCTCTTCTTTCGTGGCACAAGGAATCGGGTGAGACTTGGATCGTGTTTTTAACCACTGCAGTTTACAGCATAACTTAAATGGACCGTATTCTATGTTTGTACATTGGATTTCAGGTAGGAGGATGGATTTGCTTTCCGTTCGTCCTACTCAAGGAGATGTAGGTAACAAATATCAGGTTGTAGTAAATAACGCTTAAAACAAGAACAAGAAGATGAAGTTTCTTGCTTCCCAATTCAGCCAGTCTCAAATTTAAATAGAGGATTTAAAGATAATCTGGGGTAGCTAATTTTGTAAGTGCAGTGGTGGGGGGTTTCATTTACCCGTGCTCCGATATGACAGATGGTAGTCGCTGCCCAGATCAGGGAATTGGGTTATATGAGCTCTAATTCTGAGGTGTTGCATCGTTTTATGTCCCAAATGCTGTCCCTACCACTAAGGAAGGGTCTGCTGATGCCGAAAGATTTTTAAGAAACTTTGTAGGAAGGAACTTTGAGGAAGAACTTCTTGACTGTGAGGGTGCCAGAGCCCTGGAACAGGCTGCCCGGGGAGGTTGTGGAGTCTGCTTCTCTGGAGATCTTCCAAACCTGCCTGGCTGCCACCCTCTGCCACGTGTTGTAGATGTGCCTGCTTGAGCAGGGGGGTAGGACTAGATGATCTCTAGAGGTCCCTTCCAACCTTAATGATTCTGTGACTCTGTATTTTCAGGAAAGCTCAGAGGGAAGGTTCTGGCGCGTCTTACGTTGAGATATTTTTCTTTCCAGGAGTCCTGCTTTTCTCCACTCCAAATGGTATCTATACATGTTTGTTGGTGTTGGAGGGTTGCATCTCCCACACCAGTCTCAAGCAAGGCCCACCTGGTAGCTAGAAATTCAGTGTTCCTTCATGTATTATCACCCTCCTCTTTCTAGCTCCTCTCATGTTGTCTAAGAGGAGGTTGGTGTCAACTGAGCCCAGGTTACGGCACTGTCAGCCTCTAATCTGGCAACCTCATCTGTGGTTTTGGGTCTTCCTAAACAGAGAGTAGATACCAAGCCTAAAGCTAATGGTCTTGGCTACCCATATAAAGATCCAGCAGCCCCCAAGTTATAACCATTTCTTGCAATTAAAGAGTTACATGAACTGCAGTAGATACATTAATAGTTTTAACAGGTCAAAACATGAATTTTCTGTTGAAGTTTTTACTCCCGAGCCATGTGTTTCAAGGCATGAAATATCTATAACTTCTGACTTTGTACTTCTCTTCAGCTATCAGTTAACATAGGTAGTTTCCTTTGAAGGAAGTCAATCCAAAGCTGCACACAGATTTCCTTATTTCTGAATAGCACTTTTGTCAAGAAATTGTCTTGAGTAATTTTGCTTCTTAAGTTTCCATTCTCATTTGCTCCCCGGGTTTCTTAAGCAATGCAGAAAAAGTTAGTCTTTGTAAAACCATTTAAAAGTAGCCTCAAGTTCTGTGTTAATTGGATTAATTTGTAAAATTTTAGACTTGTGAACACAAATTCATCTGTAGAATTACTTCCCAATTGTACCATGCCTCCCTTCATAGAAAACATTGTAAACTGCCACAAATGTGCTCTTTTATGACTAATTTGCCCAAATTGCTGGAATATTATGCTTTTTTTTTTTCTGAATCTTGAGTAGTTCTTAATATTTTAAAGATTGTACTTGAACTGCCATTATCCATGCTGGTAAGTTAATGAACTGGCATTACCTTGGAGCAGAGCAAACAGACCCTGACTTCCAGCTGACAGTCAAATGTGCTCTAAATTGCAGGATGGCTTGCATAGTTTTGTCTTTGAAGTTTGCTTATGTGAGTATGTTTTTAAAAAACAATCTCATACCATAATAGATATAATGCCACTGTTTGTATTCGATGTTTACTCAGTAATTGGATTTTCTATATGAATCTGTTACTCTGGAACCTTTTGCAAATATCGAATTTAAATTTTCGTAGCAGGGATATGTTTTAGAACCCCATTTTAGTACCTTCTTTAATTTCAGAATGTAAAATATGTTTTGTATCAGATGATCTAAGGCTGTAGGACTAGATTTTCAAGAAGATCTTGGCACTTAGAAAGATACTGCCGAGAAACAATTTACCTGTTAATACCCTTCTATAAAGTTACTATATAAATGAAAAATAAAATGATATGAGTTTGAGAAGTGGGTTTTATTCACCCTGCTATGACTTTCTTAATGTCATCTATTTATTCAGATAGGAGAGAAACGGGATAAAATTTTGTGGGTTTGTGGTGTAAACACTATCCATCTTCAGTCAAAGCCAGAGAAAGCTTTCAGCCAGCACCTGAGCCCTCTAGCAACATTGTCACCAGAATGGTATTTCTGGTAATTAAACAGAGTAAGAAAGAAAATGCCTTTACATTTGTCCTTGTTTCATGTAATGAGCTAAAAAAACAAAGATCTACAGCTTAATAGAGCACATTAAGAGAAACTTCTTACCTTTTTTTGCATGAATTAATAGGACACTAAGCCTTTTTAAATACTGAAGTGTGCAGTTCCTTCTTCGTATGTTGAATCTTGATTTCCGTTTACTCCACTGCGCTGAGGATACTATTAATTTAGTTTAATAATGTAAGATGTATCCTCTTTCCCTCCAGTTTAAATGCTGCCACGCTTGGCGAATTGGTTCTTGTCTCTCAGATGTGTCTCTGCACTCAGAAACCCTAAGAACTAAGGCTTGGTCTGCAGTTGTAATTCTGTGTCTAAAGTTTAGGTACCCAGGAGTTTAGGTAACCATTTAAGTTACCTAAGAAGAAGGTAGAAGTTTACCACACAGTACATATGTGTTGTACGTTGTATATGCTGGTTTTCACCACAATAATTTGCCACTCTATAACCGATTTAATCTCGCCAGAAGAACCACGCTCACTACATCTGACCAAATATCTACTTCAGTACGAGCAATTCTTCCCTCTAAGCGCCTCTTTCTTTCTCCATGGGCTATAAATGGATTATAGAGAACTAGCTCAGATGCAGATACCTACATTTCATCAGGTGAATCCTACTCTGCTGCTCCCCTTTCCCAGATTTCAATGGCAAAACATCTAAGAAATTTTAGACCTAGAGGTAGGGACTAAAACTCCAGCTCTGTTTCTCCAGGGGGAGGTTGCGTGTCCTTGTTTTGCTTGTCCTCTCTCCGGCCCCTTGAGCGTCACATTTTGTTCTGTGCAGTAGCACAGCTGCGCCAAGAGCGATTCCTGCTCTGCCTGCTTGTTTGCCTTGAAGCAGGATCACCATCCTGGGATTGGAGGAGTAATTTTGAACCTGCTCGGGTAGCAGTAAACGTCACCATCTCAGCCTCTTGCTCCTGTGTTCTTCTTGACAAGGATACAGACTTGTCTCCCGCTCTACCTAAGAGCCAGCAGGTGCCTTGGACAAGGAGGTCAAGGCACTTTATGCAGTTATGGAACTTTCCAGAGGGAGGTTGTGTTTCCAGACGTCTCTCTTCATTATTCCTATTAAGAATCATGTCTGACCAACCTACTGTGAGTCTTTTCCTGGGGGATCTAACTCAACTTGTGCTTTGCTTAGGACATCTTTATGAACCCACCCATAACTTGTGCTTCTGGTGCTGTTTGCCTTAGTTTGCTGCTTTGGGGTAAATTCTGATAAATGCTAATGCATTGGAAATGTGCTTTAGCCCATTTTATAAAAGTTCTTCTTTTGTGATAACTTCAGTAACCAGGATGAAAGATCTCACTGTTGCTCAGTCTTAGGCTGTGGTCCCAGTAGTTTCAGAGTCAAGTTGTTGCTTAAACCTGAATTAAGTATCAGCAGTTCAAGTGGTTTTGATTTTAAATAGCTGAGGTGTCTGTTGTGTTTGCCAAAAGTGACTCAAGGGTGATCAATGGCAATTTGTGACAGTTTTTAATGGCTACTTTAGGGACCTGCTTTTCAGTGCCATGCACTTGTTTTTACATCATTGCCAGATTTTTCTTATTACACATTGATATATCTACAGTTTGTGGACTTGTGTCCATGTTATATGCAATAGATTTTTCTGAAATCATAAATTGGGCTTTGATTTGCTGTCTTTCATTTTCTGGGTTATTTTCAGTTTCTAAAATAAATAATATGCTATTTTTACCTACATTGTTTTTCTCAATATTCTTTTTTTTCTTTCTCTCCAGTTTACTCTTTGAACAGTACAACATGTTTTCCTTCCTAAATCTTCAATTTATTCATATGTCAATCTTTTCTTCCCATTTCTACTGAAGCTTAATATATGAGCTTTAAAAAAAAATAAAGATGCTAAGATGAAAATGAAACATAGGAAACCTGTTGTAAAATTTGTGTTTTTTTTAGCTGCTAAAGGACTACTGAAATACAAGGGATTTTTTTTAGGCTAGTTTGATCTCCGGTGTTAATTCCAGCCATGTTTGGTGATTGTTGAGTCTTATTCTTGAGTTTCTTGCAGAGTTACACAGATGACAACACATATGGACTTCTTGCTATCAGCTTTCGGTGCGGTGGGAATGTGATGGGCAGGAATGTGGACATCAGGGGACACAAACATCCTCCTCAGGTTGATTTTGGGGCAGTTGGAGAAGGTAAAAATACAGCAGAAGAAAGAGTGCTTAATAAATTGGACAAGTGGGTCATAGATTGCAAATGTGAGAAGAAGTCACATAGCTAGAATTGAATTTGAAGTTGCAACTAGGATGGATGGAGTGAAGTCAGATGGGGCTCTGACAGCAAGATCTTGTAGGTCGGTGACATAAGATAACAACAGAATTAGGGGGAAAGGGTAGAGCTTTCCAATCCCAGCTCCAAGCACATTCACCTGGGTTGCAATTTGTCTGTAACCAGCAGACAGACATTTGTCTGTAACCAGCAGGTCTCAGCACAGAAGGGATAAGCAATAGGATAAAAATATCACTCTTTTTGAATAATGTTGGAATGGAAAGTGTTCTGAATGGCCTAGGCCACCTGAGTGTTTTGTGATAGGTATTTGTAAAGAAAAACCTTATAAAGGTGCTCAGATATTTGTATGAAAACAGCTTAGCTGTTGAACGTCAAGATTTCCAAGTACTCGGCCAGGATCATAGTGCTGTTCAAATGCAAGCGTGTGGTTTTCTGCTTGTTTGTTTATTTGTTTTTATGCCTGCCAAGAGCTTTCTAGGAGGAGGATTTAGCAATATTATTTGGTGACTTGTTCTTTTTCTTTGGTTCCTCAGCTTGATCACAGCCCATCTGATGACTCTACTTCCCGAATGAAAATAAAGAGCAGTTAATTTTTTCCTTTTTTTTTCCTGCTTTCTGTGCAATCTTTTTCTTCTGTGGGCACACAACTTGCGGCAGGATGATAACAAAGTGACTCAGGAGAAGGGATATTTAGATAGTTCTTTGAAACAGCAACTGCTGCTTTTCCTTGTGCTTGGAAACAAAAAGTCAAATGCAAAAAGGGGTCGAATGCATCAAATATCTTTAATGCCAAGCACGTTGCACGTACATGAGCGTCCCTTTTGGCACTGCAGGTATTTTTCAGGTCACTATTTTGGCCAGTTCAAACTAGAGATCTCTGTAACGTTACCTGAGGTGGATACGTGGTTGCCCTTCTCTTGGACACGCCTGCACCCTTCGTCCAAGGCCCTGCTTGTAAGGGAGTATGTGCTCAATGCCTTGTTTGCAAGGAGTAAGTTTACCCTGAAACTTTGCATGGGATGTTGTGCAGAGCAACTAACATGCACGTTTTCTACTCTGCTTTACTGTGAGCTGGCTTCATTTGGTGAAAAAATGGGCAAGAAGGAGTCTGTTAGTGATCCCAATGGTCTCAGCTTTGCTCCTGCTCCAGCCTGGCATTACTTGATCATGGAGTCACGGTATGAAGATGTAATTTTGTCAAGGGAGAAAGAGCACAAAAAAGGGGCAACCTTTTAACGGAAATATTTGCTCTGTGTATCGTAATGAGCAGCTCTGTTTTTCGCTTGCCAAGAGGGGTTAGCCCAGGAAAAGGTTTTACTAGTAGAACTGGGAAGACCTGTTTGAGGCCGTGAAGCGTGAAAGCAGCCCGCAGTCTTTGCATCCCAAATGTCGCTTCTCCTTCCCTTCCCCCTCACTGAGCGTGTCTGAGGGGTTGAATGTGGAGCTGCTGGAGGGTCCAGGGCAGGGCAACGAGGGTGACCAGGGGCCTGGAACATCTGCCCTATGAGCAAAGGCTGAGGGAGCTGGGCCTGTTCAGCCTGGAGAAGAGATGGTTGAGGGGGGACCTGATCAGCGTGTATAAATACCTCAAGGGAGGCAGTGAGGAGGAGGGGGCCGGCCTCTTGTCAGTGGTGAACAGTGATAGGACTAGAGGAAAGGGCCACAAACTGAAGCACCAAAGGTTCCAAAGGCATTTGAGGAAAAATTTCTTGACAGTGAGAGTGATAGAACCCTGGAACAGGCTGCCCAGGGAGGTTGTGGAGTCTCCTTCTCTGGAGATCATGCAAACCCACCTGGTCGCCCTCCTGTGCCATGTGCTCTAGGTGACCCTGCGTGAGCAGCGGGGTTGGACTAGATGACCCCTAAAGGTCCCCTCCAACCCTTAGAATTCTGTGATTCTATGAATGTGTTTTTCCCTTCATCTTGGAGGGAAGGAGAGGCTGTAGAGTCTTTGCAACCTTCCAATCCCAGCCACCATTATCCTGGTCATCCCCTGCTGTTTCCGGCGCTCCGGGTCTCTAAAACAAAGGTTTTTATTTGAAAACATTTCCATGATAACAAACTTCCCCTGTATTCCCTCCAGAGCTTTGTGCATCGTCTCCATTTTCTGTTTTTCTCCTCTGTTTCTTGAAGTTCTGGTTTGGATGAGTTCAGCTGCAAGTGTTTTGAATTTTGCTGGGAATGTAAGTAGAGGTGAAATGAGATTTAAGGTTATATGGGACTGTGTTAAGGGATACCTGCAACCAGGTCTTTGATCCACGGTTGTGCATGAAAAAATAAATTTTGAGTATTTAGCAATGGCACATAGTGCAATTATTCTGTATTAATTTTAAAGAATATTCTTTAAAACAGATGCTGCTTCTTCTAAAATAATGTTTTTCCAATTCTTACTAACCCTGGGGATTGCTCTATCTCTTAAGTGTTGAGCTATGCCTTGTGACTTGAGAGCTACTATAAAACTTTTTTTTTTTCTTTGAAATGACTATATATTAATATGAAAGCTTGGAGATCTCATTGAGATTTACTCTTTGGTCTGTGTTCCATCACACTCTTTTGGCCAAAGCCTTGCAAATAATGGCTGTTACCTCAGAGTAGTTGGGGTTGGAAGGGACCTCTGGAGTTCACCTGGTTCCACTCTGCTCAAGCAGGGTCCACCAGAGTGGGATGCCTGGGACCGTATTCAGTGCAATAATACGTAAAAAAGAATATTTAAATATTTACTGGTCCTTCCGTCACACACAACTCTAAGCAAAAGCAAAATTAGCACATTTTTAGTTGGGCTTGAGGAACATTGTAAATATGATCATTATTGGTATCTCTTCAACAAATTCTTGTCAAGAATTCTCTCTACATTGTGGACAAAAGTAGGTTGAGTGAAAGTTAATTGAAATGTAGATTCAGTGTGCTGTTGAGGCTATATAGTTTGTATAGGTTTTTAAAACTTTATATAGTTTTGTATATAGCTGTTGAGGAAATATATTTGAGTTTACTAGAGATCTGCCACTCCTTGCCCGCCGCATATTAGCAGGATGGATGGGTTCCCCATCACCTTTTACACTTCCTACCATCTCCTCCTTAAACCGCTATTTTTTTTCTGCAAGCCAAGTGTGATCCATATATTATTTCTATTATTATTTTGGCTCAGAATTTGTTGCATTTGTTTCATAGGCTTCTATTCCTGCTCTTTGGGCACCTTAGTTGGTAGGTCTGCCCTTGACACCCTATTTTCTGCCTGCGAATTGGCCTTTGGTCTTCTCCTTCCTGCCCCTCTGCTTCCCTAGAAGGATGAAGGTGTTTTGCCCTCCGGTGTCATGCAGTTCCCCAAGGACTTTGTAGAGAAATGGCAAGCTAACCTGGGTACCTGCTCATTAATAGCTGAGATACATGAAAAACATCTTGAGAAGGTCCAGAATAAAGGGGATTTGAACTATTTTGTGAAGTTTCTTTGTAAAAGCCGCTGCAGCAGTACAGCTTTGAGCTGTTAGAAGTGCAAGACCTGAAATGTTGGAATTACCCCCGAAACACGGGCAGAAGGAGAAATTTCAGCAGGTACAAGTGGAAATTAGCCTGAATGTCGAGCAAGGATGTGCAAAATTGACTTTGCAGTTCTTGGATTGTGAACATGCTCCACAGCTTCCAATATTAACACTCTGACAAGGAGTTTTTTTTCAGAGTGACTATGAATTTGGTTCTTCTAAACAAACCATCCAGGCTTCTATTAAACAGGATTGCCGGAAAAAAAATGCCGAACAAAAGCTTTGATCCATTAAGTTTCTGAATACTCTGGCTCAGTTCCACATAACACAAACACAGGCTGAAGTTTAATTGTGAGGGAGCTTTAATGGACTTGCTCATGTGTGTAAAGTGCTTTGTGCTTCATTTCATTCCCTGCAAGTGCTCAGCACCCAGCAGGATTAAGGCTTGCGGGCCCGTTCCTTTTAAGATACATGTGTTTGAAAAAATAAAATTGTGACATGTGCTATAAGGAAAACGAAGGAGGAGAGATCGTGGATTTATTCAATATCCCCCAAAAAAGAAAAAGGAAATAATATAAAGGGAATAAAAGAATGATTTTGAGTTGCTTGAGAATTATCTGTGTTTGGGTAAATCTGTTTATGGGCACCAGGCTGGTACTTCATATGTTTATGTATTAGATTGCAGTCTGTAAAACAGCAGTGATTTACAAAAAAAAAATAAATAAAAAAGGCAATTGAAACAAAGCTGATGTTTTCACCAAACAGATTTTAAAGACAGGTTGTGTTTATGTTGGTATAAAGGGATATGTTTGAAAAACAGGTATTCAGTTAGGTGAGATCAAATTAAACATTAAAAAAAAATCACACCACAGTTCCAAACTTGTGCAGAGCAATAGAAAAAATATATATTTTTCTATTGTATAATGACTACTTTAGGGGAAAAAAGGCAGTCTCAGTTGTTTATCATATGTAAAGTATTAATAGCAGAGCAGCGGAAAAATAACTGTAACATTTTCGGGTTTTAATTTTTTAATTGATTGACATAGAGAAACGAAACGCCATCAAAAATAAAATTTTCAATGCAGTTTTTAAGCAAACAGTATGGTAATAAAAATGCAAAAAAAAAAAAAAAACCAAATACCCCTAACATTTCTTTGAGTTTTGCACAACAAATTACAAGTGGGAAGGGGCTAGCTGAGCTCCCGGGGACAGCGCACGCAAGGCTGCGGTCGCTGGGCTCAGGTGGCTGCGTTGGTAGTTCTCGGTTCCTGGTTTTAGGCCGCGCTCGCTGCAGCTTCCCTGTGTGCCGGTTTTCGCAGGTTTGCCGCTTGGTGGTGCCAGATGGGTTTCTAAATCACCCGTGTGAAATAGGCTGAGGTGAAGCTGGGACCCGGGGCTGGGTGACAGGCTGCGAGTCCAATGTGCTTGGGAAGCGTCAGCTCCGGCTGCGCTCGGCAGGAGCTCGAGCCTCCCTCGCTCAGCCTCGAATCTGTAAAAATTGCTCTTCCCCCCTCATTACAAGCAGGAAAAATGGGTAGCAATGGTGCACTCGGGGGAGCAAAGCTTCTAGAACATTTCTGTTGGTGTGCACGCAGCCAAAAATAGCCGGGATTTGGAGATAGGCCAGGCCTGGTGCACGGGATGCCTTGGGATTTTCCGAGACAGCTGAAGGTGCTGCTGTCACCACAGTACATGGCGTTTTTGTTGTTTCTGTAGGTGTCCAAGTAATGTCATTCCCTTGCAGTTGTTCTTTTAATGCTGCTGGGATTGCTGTATCTTTATTACTGGAGTGCATCCCTTTAAATGTAAGGGAGGGCACAGGATGGACAAGGTTGTTAATCTAAACTGTAAAGGACCAATGTAAGTATTCCAGTTTTCCTTTGTTTTCTTATAGAATAGTTCCTATGCTGACTTAAAGTTACTACCTTTTATTAAAACAACCCCATTTGTACAGCATTCCAAAGTTGCCAGCCTTTAGCATTGCAGTGTATTTACATCAGTCTTTATAACCTTCTTTTTTTCCCTCCTCTCTCTCCATACTGCAGTTCCAAAAGAATTGGTGGAGCTTCACCTGAAACTGATGAGAAAGATTGGGAAGTCTGTCACGGCAGACAGATGGGAAAAATACTTGATCAAGGTACAGTGCGCGTGTCGTGTGATTCTGCAGCGCTGCAGTAACGATGAGCCGGGAGCTGTTGTGTCAGCAGCCCCTGCTGGGAGTTACAGCCAGCCATGGGCTGGGCTGTGGACAATGCTCATGTGCTTTCATTGCATAAGAACCCAGCTTAACTTTTCTTTTTTTCAAAAGATTAAAACTTCAGTCTTTTTTCAGAGGTTCACACACGGATCTCTGCAAGTTGGCAAAGTTTTGCATGTAAAAGAGCACGTGCCTTCCTCCTTGCTAGCAACATTTTTGGGCCGTTTTTTAAAACCTTGCACCTAGAAGCAGATTTCTTAGTCCACTAACAAGCTAAATGGAGCAAACTTGATATACAAATTGCAAATTTGCATTTGTATGTCAAGTTTTTGAGTGCGATTTAATCATTAATATTACTACAGAGTTAATACTACTACAGGGACTGACCATACAGGAATTCTCTTCTGATGTGTTAATAACAAAAATATCACAGTGATTTATAATGACGTGCTCAGAATTATGTAGGAAGGAGGGAAATGTAATTATTTAAAAACAATTAACTTAAAAATCAAAAAATGCAGCATCTCATTGCTTTATTGTCATCTCATTGCTCTACTGGCAGAGATAATTCTGTGTTGCTGTTTTAATTGTGGCTATACTTTTCTGGGCATCTTACATGCAAGTAGTTTTTAGCCTAAAGAAGTTGCACTGCTTCAGAAAATGAAAATAAGCAAATATTCAAATTTATTAAATTAATCGTTCCCTTCTAGGTATCTTGATTAATACCTTCTATTCAAAAACTAAAAGAAAAAATGTCATGTTATTGTCATCTTGCTAAGAATATGTGGAAATACAGACATTATGGCAATAGCAGCTGTATTAATTAGAGTTCATGAAAGATCCAGTCACAGTTTGTCCCCTTAGTGCTGTCTAGAAGCCTTTCAGAGTTAGGAATTTGCCTTAAGGTTTGTGTAGTCTTAAGTTGATGACATAGAGAGGACTGGCAGGGAGTCAGGAGGAAATAACCTGCTGAAAGGCCTTGCATTAAATCTCACTCCTTAAGTGAATTCTATAGATTTGGAAGTATTTTATGGCGGTGCTTTATGATGGTGCTTTAAAATAATAACATAGTCATCTATATAGCATGTGTGGTTTATATATTACTAAGTACTGTGGTTATTGTCTTAAATTCCTTTATATACCTCAAGGCAAGATGAGAAATCACAACTCTGGCTGGTGAACTTAGATACCCTGGTGAAGCAGATGTGTGAAAAGCAGGAAGTAGAGGAGGAAACAAGTTGATAAAGGGGTAGTCTGGAAGATCTTCCTTCAGCAAACATTGCAAGGACAAGAAAATAATCTATCCCCTATCCCACTATCCCCATTAATTATCCCCATTAAGACAAAATAAACAGGGCTAAATTCGACTTTATCTACCAGACTCCAAAACTAACTGGAAATTTCTTATAGCCTGTAGCTCAAGCGAATCACGAGGACAAAACAATTGGAATAGGAGTAATGAGAGTCATTTAGAAAAACAGCAAAGAGCGCCAGAAAATGCCCCAAAACATGGTGAAAACTGCAAAGTTGGAGAAGATTTCACAGTTCTTAATGGATGTCTGTTGTAGTATTGGACATGCTCTTAAAAGACAGCATTGACCTGTCTGTTTATTCACTACTAGAAACTATTGATGTGTTGATGTTGCTGCTGTTTGAATAATGCATTCTGGATGTGACCCATTTCTTTTACTATATGGGAGGGAAATAGGACATCCAAATTTCTACATTCCCAAAAATGTATGTAGATGTGCATATATAAGTAAAATATACATTGCTAATATGTTTCCTTATATGCCAGATTTCTATAGCATATGCCTCATCTGACTGTCCTGCTTGTAAAGGGCAGGCATCAAATGCTCTCCCTGAGCAGTGACAGGTATTTGGGCAGATGAATTTGTGGCAGGAAGCTAACGTGGCCTTAGTGGTCCTACTGACCACTCCTGAGCTTCCAGAAACCAGCTGTTCCTTCAAGAGGCAGGTTTTTGAGTGGTGAACATGTCCCCTCTGTGAAGACAGAGCTAACATTTCAGCAGAGCTTGCATCAATGAGATCTTTCTTTGAGGGCTATGACAACAGTTGTCTGTAAAAAGCAGGATCATCTGTTCTTTTTTCGTTGTCAAATGCAGTCATCTCCATTTGAGCAGATGTTTTGTCAGCTCTTAAGTCTCTTATGTACCCTTAACTGAGGGTTTTCATGTGCATCTGTTCATAATGTTCAAAGTGAGGAAAGAACAAAAGCAGAAGAGAACCTGGTCTAGTTTGTGGTGAGCAAGTGGCTCCCTTATTATGAGCCTGGGTTTTATGTAAGAGAAGTCTACAAACCCCATTTAGTTGTTGATCTCTAGAGGGCCCTTCCAGCCTCATCCATTCTGTGAATCTGTGAAATTCCAATTTCTGGTGGAGCTGAGACCAGCAGATGGGGTCCAGAGTTGCCCTTTTGTGTGTGGTCCTGCACCTTTATCATCTCACCCCGGAGTGAGAGAGTGCAGGGATAAAAACCAGCAGGAACGATGACTTCCCAAAGGAAAAAGCCAAATAGTTTTCTCCTATTCTAGCTCCCTTACCTAGCCAGCCATTTCATTGTGCTTTAGCCTGGTGAAATTTAGGGTTATTCTGCTGCTCTTTCCAAGGAAAGCAGTTTTTAGACATGGCTGACAGGCTTAGAAGCTTTATTTTTTATTTAACAGGAGCCCAGCGATGGAGAGGCTACATTGCTGTGGTTTTATATCGAGCAGGATTTGGGTTCCTTGCAGGCTAAAATGCAGCAGTACGTTGTCTGCTGATTTGGACAATTATGAATTAACAGGGGTACTTCAAAATACTCTTTTTTGATAATTCATGACTAATTTTTGTCCCATTTTAGTGGATATTTCCACTAGAATGGCCTCATCCATTAGATGATGCCACTACCGTGTCTCAACTTGAGAAGACCTTGTGGTTTTGCTTACAACTCTTTTTGTGAGAGTTGTGTTAAGCATTTAGAGTTGTTCAAGGAGGAGAGGAAATTATTTCTACCCTGTGATTTTTTGGAGTTTCCACTGATTTTGTCCATCTTCTACTGCTACTCGTTTCATTTTCAGTTTTTTCTTTCCATATTGATGGGGTTTAGTCTACTTATTTCTAGGAAATTTAAGTTGACTATTCTCACAATACTTGAAAATATTTATCAAATGGGTTGAAGCCAAAGATATTTAGCATTTCCTAAAGAATGATAATTCTACAGCATGGAGTGACTCAGTTCCATTTGCCATCTGCAGTGCAGTTTGGAGGGCTTAGAGGCCCCAAGAGAGCCTGTTGGCTTATGTAGTAAGTGCTCCAAAGACATATAATAAGAAAACACATCTACCCAGGGGAGCTTGTTTTCAAAATAGACCTCTAAGAAACCAAAATAGGAGATTTTGCACAGCAAGACAAGAACATAAGTTGCCTGTGTTACTCCCCAGTTTGTGATTGTGCTGCATCATTTAAGAGGTTTAGAGAAGGTGGTGGTGATCAACCACCAACTTGATGTTTGCTGGCCTGCCCTGGTTTACTTGTTATTTTTATGGGAGACTTTTGGACTTTGAGCACTCTTAAAGAGATCATTTATAATCACTATTGCAGTAAGATACTATTGCTAAGTAATTGTTTAGACCTGTTTTTATCCACTAACCCTAATTATCTTAATATTCTGTTTATGTGACAGATATGCCAAGAATTCAACAGCACTTGGGCTTGGGAGATGGAAAAAAAAGGATACTTAGAAATGAGTGTTGAATGCAAATTGGGAATTCTGAAGGTATACATTCATAAGTCAATTTGTAACTGCCTTATTCTCTCTTGCTTAAATATCTTGCTTTTACATACACTTTAAAGCCTTGCAAGTTTAGCTTGACTGTTCCACAGCTGTATATACTAGATGTGGAGCTGATCTTTTAACAGCCATGACATTCATTCGAGTGGGATAAGCCCGAACTGAATGTAAGACTTCATACAAAATTGATCTTGTTGTTAGTGTTTTATATCAGTATATATTTGTCCGTGGAGTGCACTTAAAATGTTTATTAGCTTGCAGTTAAATGCACTAATCTGAAGTTCACAGACAAAGATTGGACTTCATCTGTTTGATCCTTGGGAAACTCAGAAGGGTTGATTTCAACTTCTATGTATTCTCTGTGTGTTTTATTGTAGAATGTGATCACTTATGTAAAAAATAAAATATAATAATAATAATAATAATAAAATCTTTCTTAGCAAACCAATGATAAAATCTAAAAGTTATCCCTGTTTATAAAAGAACGTAACCTGGAAATGTAAATAGCTGTAGTGAGCTCACCTAAAGAGTGGTTTAAAAAGTTTTGAGTTGCACTGAGAAGGAAATGAGCTGATGTTGTTATTTCTGTTTAGACTTTAATGTTTTAAGCCTTCTAACTTTCTGATTTATTTCAGTATCTCTGTGAATGTCAGTTTGATGACAATCTAAAGTTTAAGAATATTATTAACGAGGAGGATGCCGACGCAATGCGTCTTCAGCCCATCGGGCGAGACAAGGATGGCCTGATGTATTGGTACCAGCTGGATCAAGAACATAATGTCAGGATGTACATAGAAGAACAGGATGACCAGGATGGATCCACCTGGAAGTGCATTGTTAGGTATTCCATTTTTTTCTCCTTGGTTTTTGCCATAAGGTGGTTATATGTGACTGGGGTTCAGAAATTGCTGTCAGTAACTCTCCATTTTTCACAGAATAGAATTACAGACAATGATGTTTTCTGTATTCAAATGTATATGTTAGTGAAAGAATGTGGATCGTTCTAATTAAGGGGACAAACGTCTCACTGATTTGTCAATAATAGACAATGTGCATTTTTTTTTCTGCTCTATGAAGCTACAATTTGTAGCTCAACAGAGGAATCTCTTGAGGACAGTTGGTCCATGCTACTTGACAGTCATCAGTGGACAGTTTGTACTTAGAGAAAGACATTGCAGTTTTAACCTCATGGAACTGCAAAACGGTTTACAGTCCATGTCAGCAGGCATTAAAACCCTTCCGCAGTAGAAGTTGGCTGGAGATGGTGCCGTGGTGCAAGATGTTGATGCAGTCTAAGGTACGTGTGACACTGCCCTTGTGTCTTGGTTGCCCGTTGCAGCTTGGTGTGATAATGTTTTAATGTTAGGCTCAAAGTTATGTTCTGTGTAATTCCTGCTTTGTATATCTTGGTTTTCACTTTCCTATTCATGGAAAATATATGTGAGATCTTTCTTAATGGAAAATAATTTGTTTGATCCATTTTTGGTTTATCTCTATCTAAATTCCATTTTTTTAATTGCTTCCAGCTGTGTTTTAAGCTGGACTCATCAGTATCAACGCTGAGTGAAAAGTAAATAGAAATCTAGAAGTAGATCCAAAAAAAAGTGAAATACTGTCTGTAATTCTTTCATTTTCTTCTGTTTGTACATTTTATTTTTTTTCTGTGGCTTATTTACATATCCATAACTTTCATAAGCAGGGATGTAATACAGAACTGCTGAAACGATTATCGATGAGTTATAAAGCAATAACCATAATAATAACCAGACAGCTGTTGTGGGTGAATAAAGTAAATACATCAAGCAAGAGCTGAACTGTGTATATCTTGCCTCATGTGCTACAGACTCCAGAGACCAATGCCAGAAGTAGAGAGGATTGGGCTTCTGCTGAGAAAATTCTGGTGTTTCCCGTTCACAGCAGAAAAAAACAGTAGTAGATTCTAAAACTTGACGTTGTTTTAAATCTGCAAAAATCTGTGTGTTTGACCTGCCAGGCTCCTTTTTGTGTAAACTGGGATATAACACTTTGCTGAATATTGACTTTGGAAAAAGAATAATACCAGAGCTGTAATATTCTAGTCCCTTATGATCTGTTAATCAGATCTCAGTCTATTAAGGCTCTTTTCTTTGGAGATGTTTAGCTTAAATCAGTGTACTGAGACTCATATGTATAGAGATAAATAAACTTTTTCTCGCTATCATAACTCAAGTAGGTGCATTTTTCTAGACATTTTGGATTTACTAAATATATTTAGGGTACTTCTAAAGGTACTTGAATGATTTAATTACTTTTGAAATTAGCCCTTGAGTGGTAGGGCTGCCTTTTTGGTGCATGAGCAATAAACTACAAGGTCTTCCATTGAGAGAGATGAAAGTGGGAAGTAAAACCAGGTTGGAGACTGTTAACAGAGTTAACAAATAAAAGAATAATAAGTAGAGCGGCTTGGATCCAGGACAGCAAGGCTTGAGAGTTAAGTTGATTAAGCTTCCTCAATAAGGTAGTTTTATTAAAGTAAAGATAAATTGGGAAGTAATGCAAATCTGAGTGCAAAACTGCAGCCACTTCAACAGGATGAACATTTGGCTACTCCTGCTTTTCAGGTAACATCCATGGTTTTCAAGGCAGCGTCCATTCAAGCAGATGGTGTTTTGTTTATTTCTAATGATTCCCTTTGGGGTAAGTAAGTGGCTTATTGGGCAATGTGATTTTTTTCCTGTCATGCAGGAACCGAAATGAGCTCGCCGAGACCCTCGAGCTCTTGAAAGCACAAATAGATCCTGCCCTGCTGAAAAACAACAGCCAGCAGGAGAACTCGTCACGTGAAAGCCCAAGCATAGAAGATGAAGAAACCAAAAAGACTGAAGAAGCTTCTCCACAAGGTTTTCTACCTCCTTTCTTTTCCAATTTTAAATGTTATTCTGCGTCAATGTTAGAATTTTTAACTTCCTGAGAACTGTTTTAGATCAGGACTTCTTTTTAAGTACCTGTTTCTCTTCAAAGTAGATCAAGTAAATGTTGAATACTTTGAAATGCCAAATAGCTGATGTTACTAAACTTCTCAGAGCTTATTTAGCCGCAGTATTTTATTTATAGAGACCTGTGTGTATAAACTGTTTTCCTAGTAATTTTATCTTTGCTGTACATTTTGTGTAACATTGTAAATATTTGCTACTGTACATTTGCTGTGGCACATTGAACTGTCGCCCAACTGTTGCCTGGTTCTAGTAAAATTAAAATTTCAAAAGCAAAAAAAAAAAAAAAAAATCTGTTTGTGGAAGGCCATGATTGATATCAGTACAGTATAGGGTGCCTTATTTATTTTTGCTTTTTGAGTTCGAATGAAAAAAAATATAGGTTGTTTCATAATCAGGTGTTTCATAATCAGTATCATCTTTCAAAAAGATGTCGGCTTAAGTTAAAACAATTTAAAATATTTCAGAAATGAGGTAGACTGTAACTGCCTCCGTTACATTGTTGTTACAGCAAAGAACCTTTTTTCCTTCCTTTTTATCATGTCATTGCACATATCTGGTATCTAGTTGCTTGTGCATTCATTTTATTAAGTACCAATTAGCCCCAAATATTTTGTGTTAAAGCATCTGCTTTTTTTGTCAGGTTATGAAAAGCTAAAGGTTTCTTATCCTAAGTCATTTTACTCCAGACACTAATAATGTTTTGTTGAAACAAAGAAAAAGATTTTCTCCTTCAGAAACAAGATTTAAGATTTCCAGTATGTTAGTGTGAGTTTCTTCAGATCTCTTGAAGTTAATTAGATATAGGATTTAGCCAAAGCCTGCCTTGATTTTCAGGGTTGAAGAGGAAGACTTGCTATTTTATTCGCAGTAGCAAACACTGTAGAAGAAGAAATGAATAAAACCTTTAGCTAAATATTTGACTAATAGTTGATAAAACATTTAGCTAAATTTTGGAAGCATTAAAAGACTTATTGTAGAAATTACAGTAGATTGCAAAAAACATGAGTAGCCTCATCTGTCAGACCAAATGCCATTGAGTCAGTTCTACCTGGTGATCTTGCCTTGGGCTCACTGCAAATTGACCAATTAATTAAGCCAGCTTAAATCTAGTTTGGATCTCTTCGCATAGTGTTTTACTTGGATTAAATCCAAGTAAAGGATTTAAAGAGGAGCCATTTGAAAATATTTTAGAGACTCTGTCCTGGATGTGAAGCCCTCAAGCTCTATGGGATAGTTGGCCATGAAGGCATCACTTCAGTTACTACTTATCTTAGGCTATGTATTGATGCAAAACTTAGTCCTAGTACCAGTCCAATGCATAAAGTCAGTAATTTATATTCCTGGAGAACAAAGTTCAGGGAGAAATAAGTAAAGAGAGGGCAGAGGAAGGTAGACACCAAAAAGGCCTCCCACTCTCAGCAACGCAGATAAATGTATCTTTAGAGGGACAACTTTTACATTTGAAGGATAATCACTTCTCTGATGTAACCAGAGTAATCACTGAGTGGTAATCACTTCTCTAATGGAAAAACAGCGGCCTTGAGCCTTCAAAATGTTGCTGCTTAAGGTGTAATAGAGTTAGCATCTCTTGCTCCTGTGTTCGCTGCTGAGACTTGCTTGGATACCGGCTTTGGAGTTAAAAGGATCCTGAAATGCACGAGTTCTTCCTCACCACACTAGCTTTTCTAATATTCTTGTTTTATTTAAATGTAATTAAATTGGCTGACAGGTACTTTCCTCTCTATCATTTCTTACCAGTTTGAGAACCTCTTAACTTGGAAAAAAAAATAGAATGGTGTAAAAGGGAGAGGGTTTTGGTAGAGGTGGGGTGAAAAACATCCCTTTGTTCAGAATTGGTCCACTTAAGGTGATTTGTTTGTTTGTTTGTTTTTCTGGGTGCAGAAGCTATACTTAAGATTTTTAAACTGACTAAACAAAACTAGGCTTAACCTAATACTTTAGGGTCTGCAGGTTTTTCTGGTGTGCTGCCGTTACTGTGCTTGTTTCCAAAGCTGCCACTGAAGAGAACGTAGACCGTTGTATCTGATCTGCATTTGGATAGTGCACAGCACATGTAGTTGCTTCCCAGAAAGAGAGAATCTGGGTGAATATTGTCATAAAATATAAGGTTGAATATATTCATCTTTCCCTGAATTCCTGAAATATAATAGCTAGATGTTTCCTAAAATAATAGTGTCAGCAAAGAGCAGGTTGATTCGTATGTGATGTGTTGCTTTAAATGGGCACCAGTAACACATTCTGGCTAGCAAAATAATTCAGAAATTCAAGTGAGTTTATTTTTCTGTTGGTGTTTTATGCATTCTCTGCTTAGGTTTTACGTATCTGTTCTCTAAAAATACTGTGGCGCAGTTGAGGATGTTTAAAAAAGGATGACTCTGGAATTCTGTAATTAGCTTCTGTGAAATTTAGATTTATCTCTGTATAAACTGTGATTCTGTAACTGAAAAAATTGACAGCCCACCTATCTAAACTGTCTTTAAACAGCTCTAATTTAACAGTGTCAGGACAGAAGCTTCATTTGGGCTGGGGAGAAAGTTGATGGGTTCATGTGTTTGATTTTGATTTATATTTGTCTTACATTGAGGATATCTGTTCTTCTTTAAGTCCTCTGGTTGTTTCATAGCTGTGTTTCTCTGCCAACAGAAAATCAATTAAAAATTAAAGAAGAAAGAGAGGTGGTGGAGGAACAGTCAAAAGACTTGGAGAATCTTCCTCTTCCTTTGGTCAAAGAAGATGAAAATATGTTGAAAGTTGAGAAGGTGGAAGAAAAAGAAATTATCAAATTGCCAGTAATAGTAAAATTAGAGAAGCTGTCAGAATACAATGAGGAAAAGCAAACAGTCAAAGAAGAAAGTGATTCCTTTAAAGAAAATGTCAAACCTGTTAAAGTAGAGGTGAAAGAAAACAAAGTAGAACCAAAAGACTTAAAAGAAGTAAAAATTTGTACTGACAAAATAGTAGTTCATGAGCCGGAAAGATTAGACTTTTGTGTTAATGTCAGAACCCCCCAAGAAATTGTGGAGAAATCTGTGGAAGAAAGTGAAAAACTTAAAAATGATCAGCAGGCAAAAATACCACTTAAAAAGCGAGAGATCAAGCTGACAGATGACTACGACAGCCCAATAAAGGGGTCCTTGTGTAAATGCGTCACTCCAACGAAGGATGTCTTGAAGGAAGAAGGGAAACCAGAAGAGGAGACTTTTAAGAGAGTCCCTACAATTACTGCTTTGTGTCCTGAGGGGAAAGTGCTCGTAAATGGAGAGGTCAGCAGTGAAAGGATAACCACAAGTGTCATACAAAATAATAGATCGGAACATTCTCCTACCACAAAAGAAGACAGTTCATTAAAGGAGAAAAATGGTAAAAGTGGGGAGAAGGTATCAGACTCCTTAAACTCTGTTAGTACAATTATGAAAGTGTGTGAGGTTGAGAAAAATGCAGTAACTGTGGTCAAAGAGGTGGTGGGGTCTGTGGTCTCTGATATTCAGAAAGTGCCTTTAAAAGAGGAATCTAGTCCTGTGGATAAAGAGTCCCTCGACAGCATAACTACTGAAATGGTAGTGGAAGAGTCTTCACACTCTGGAGACTGTGCCAAAAAAACTGAAGAGAAACTAGCCGTGAAAATCAAGAAGGACAGGCGCTCGCCGCCTAATGAATGTGTAGAAAAGCTAGAAAATGCCACAAATGCGTCTGCTCCTAAGGAACTGCCCAAGTTTGCACTAGCTGACAAAGAGAGTTGGAAAAGTAAAGGTGAGTCTGAGGAGAAAAAACCTGCTTCTCCCAAAGCTCCTGAGGCTCCTCCTTCGCCGTCTTCTAGTGAGACGCCCCCTTCGTCATCGTCTACTGAGGCGCTCCTTTTGTCATCTTCTGTGGAGGTGCCCCCTTCAGCTACTGCTGTTGAGGTGCCCCCTTCAGCTACTGCTGTTGAGGTGCCCCCTTCAACTACTTCTGTTGAGGTGCCCCCTTCAACTACTTCTGTTGAGGAGCCCCCTTCAACTACTTCTGTTGAGGAGCCCCCTTCAACTACTTCTGTTGAGGNGCCCCCTTCAACTACTTCTGTTGAGGAGCCCCCTTCAACTACTTCTGTTGAGGAGCCCCCTTCAACTACTTCTGTTGAGGTGCCCCTTTCTGTTGAGGTGTCCCCTTCTGCATCATCAGCCGAGGTGCCCCCTTCAACTGCTTCTCCTGAAAGGTGCCGTTCATCTTCCTCTCCTGAAGTGCCCCCTTCGTCTACTTCTGTTCCATTAAGGAAGTGCATTTTAGAAAAGGAGGACTCTGATACTAAGAGTGTAGTCCCCGAGGAAAGCAAAGTAGAAGTAAAAACAGACAGTGAAAAACAAGAGGAGCAGCTGGAGATTGTCAAGACAGAACCAGATAGTTTAGATGATGCCCATGCTTCTAATCTAGAGGATTCCTCAGAGAGCAAAAAGGAATCTCCAGCACCTAAAAGCAAATTTAAATATAAGCTACTTACTGAAGAAGGAAGTTGTGCAACAGATAATAAAGAAATAACTTCTGAAAGACAGAAAGAAGGAATTAAGTTAACGATCAGGATCTCCAGTAGGAAGAGAAAGGCAGAAACACCACCAGAAGAGCTCGGCGTCGGTCGCACGTTAAGGCGATCTCCGAGAATATCTAAACCTACTCCAAAAATTGTGGAGACTCGGGATCAGAAATCAGAGAAGAAACGAGCTGAAGAGGAGGAGGAGAAACCTGCAGCAGCACAAAAACCAGAACGAAAAGATGATGCAAAAAAGCAGGAGAAGGAGTCAAATTCTAAAGTTAAGGTAATACTGTTTTACTACCTGGGAATCCAGATTAAGACAGTTTTATCTATAAGGAGAAAACACACTTGCATGAGGATACTGAGGAGAATGTTTGTTTGGTCAGCTTATTAAAGAAGGTATCTTTTGCAGTCTGGTTTGTGGATTAGTCGAAAACCTTCCTCTAAGAGAGTGTGAATGTCTGTTGATCTATGAGTTTATAAGATCTTTCATTTACCTTGGTTTTAAACCAACTAGACCAAATGAGCCTGAGTAAATTCTTTAAGAAAGTGTAATGATCAGATATGAGTCAGTCATTCTGAATGGTTGACTGGAGACTTCCAGCTTCTGTGGATTTACTGGGTGCTTTGATGGTGTCCTTGATCAGTCTGAGGAAGATAATATGAAAAAAAATTACTTGGAAAAGATAGAAAATTATTTTTGTGGCGGATTTGCAATGTAATTAGCTTTTCACATACATGGGATATACATTTTACTTTCGATGGGGTTGTCTTTTTTTTTTTTTTTCCTCCACAGTAAGCTCCTGCTTATACTCAAAAGTATACTGAGTGAAAATAATACTGATTTTATGAGGTGAAGGAATTAAATGTGCATATTTATGGTTTGCTTTCTCTGCAATTATAATCCCCTTTTATTAACTTATCCTTAATTATTATTTTTCTAGGCATAGAGCAGAAGGGGAAAACGATGAATAAAGGCTCAGTATTTTTAAGTGTATGGAAGATGTCATTTCAGCAGGTTGAAAAAAAATCCACACAAATCTTTAATTGGGTATTTTAGATTTCTTTTCTTTTAGGAAAGTGTGTCTTTGAAACATTTTTGAAGCTATGATAAAGTATTATGAAGCCCAAACTTAATGTAACACACAATTAATAGAGTAACACTGCACTGCGTTGCTGTAAATTTGCAGCTATGCTGATGGAAATGACTCCCTTGGCTCTAGAGAAAGGTAGAGGTTTTAAAAGTTTGGGGAGAAGCAACGTGAGTCTTTCTGTGTTTTGTCTTTGAAATGGCCTGTCTCGCAGAGAAGCAAAGTTCGGTGGACGGGCACTCGAACCCGTGGCAGGTGGAAATACTCGAGTAACGAAGAAAGTGAGGAGTCCGAGAGTGAAAAAAACTCTGAGGAGGAAGAGGAGGAGGAAGAAGAGGAGGAGGAGGAACCTGCACCTGCTGATGATGATGAGCCGTGCAAGAAGTGTGGTCTTCCCAACCACCCCGAGCTGGTAGGTGTCTGGGGAAAGCCTCTATGGACCATTTTGCCATGAAAATCAGCATGCCCTTGACCATTTTGACCATGAAAGCCTCTATTGACCTCCATTGCCAAGTGAGGAAGAACTTGTGAGGGTGACAGAGCCCTGGAACAGGCTGCCCAGGGAGGTTGTGGAGTCTCCTTCTCTGGAGATCTTCCAAACCCACCTGGATTCCACCCTCTGCTACATGCTCTGGGTGTCCCTGCTTGAGCAGGAGAGTTGGATGATTCCAGAGGTCCCTTCCAACCTCAACCATTCTGTGATTTTGGCAGTAAAAGGTGGAATAGAAGTGTATCTGAATGTACAACCATCTTTTTGGGTCTGGAGAGGAGTTTTGTGAGAATACTGTTTAGGTTTTACAGGATATTTATTACAGGAAGCCCATGGTTAAACTCATTTACTAGAGAACTTGTTACTGCAGTGACTGTTCACAAAGCTTGTGTCAACTTTGTCACTTGTTTTAATGGAAAGGGGCATCTGGAGTTTTGCCTATGGGTGGATTGAATAGTTACCCAATTCTGTATACACCTGGGAGTCCACAAGTTTATCTTGACAGTCCTGCCATTGAGTCACGTGAGGAAATTCATGTCAGGAATTCATTCATGAAAATCCTTCATGGGGAGTGCACAGGCAAAACCATCGGTACCCCATTTTGTTCGAGTGTAATTTGGTTCAGGATCTAGATCACGGAATGAGCATAATCCGAGTTGTCCAGAACTCTGATGTGCATAAGAGCACACCAGAAGAGGAAAGCTGGAGTTCATGTATCCCAGTTTTTAACTTCCCCATGCAAAACACCTCCTGGCTCCAGGACCATGTAGAGATGAGTGATACAGGATTTCTTAGTTTTGGCACCATCCAGAGTATTTACCAAGTGCCTCTGTGTTGGCGAGGAAGCTGCTTCTGGAACTCCACATTCCACATAAGGCGTGCCAAAAGATCCTCCTGTTTCATTTTGTTTCCGCAGATTTTGTTGTGCGACTCGTGTGACAGCGGCTACCACACAGCCTGCCTTCGCCCTCCCTTGATGATCATCCCCGATGGAGAGTGGTTCTGCCCACCGTGCCAGCACGTAGGGCTCCTCTTTGACTTCAGTTTCCTCCTTTTCCGCTTTTCCTGCAGTTGTGGAGATCTGTCGATAAGTTATTTTTTTATCCCTTTTTTTCTGTTAAATAGTATTCCATGGTGGATTGTAGGGATGCTGATATTTCCTGTTAGCTTTCAGTAAAACTGAGTTTTATGAGGGAGTGTTGCCCTTACTCCTTCCTTTCTACTGTTTATGGAGTGTGTATTGCTGGTGTGTAGGTGAAAATCTCTGGCACAACTTGCTTGCTTCTATCTTTCCTTAAATTGCTTCAAGCAAATGCCACATTAAAAATACAATATCTTCATTTTTCTCTAAAGGGAAATCACATTGTGATCATACTGTATGGTGTATCCATTTTTAGTTATCTTCGGAGGATTTAGTTATCTCCTGTTTAAATAGTCACAGTCTTGAATGCTCCAGGGTGTTTTCCATGCATTATTTGGTATTTGCAGCTTGCAGGGGAAGCATCGCTTCGCTTTGGTGCTACTTGTTGTTCATCATAGGAAAAATTGCTAAATTTGTAGAGTATGAGAAAAAAATCTTGAAAAGAGTTTGAGGAGGGAGGAGCGAACAGTAAAAAGGCAAGTGATGGGTTAGTAAAAAGGTTTTTTTTAATATATGGCTTATGAGTATTAACTGGTTTAATAAAATTTGACATATTTGGTAGGAAGATGCTGCATCTCTGCTTTCTGCTTTGGTGCATACATGCTTTTTCATGTCTTTTAAAGGTTAAGAAAAGTACCAGACATAAATGTCACTGTGTGTGTCACTGCCTGTGAAATCCTCTGGTTTCTGCCAGGGTGCTTTGTAACTATAATGAAAATTTGGTATTAATTTACAAATACGTTACAAATATGTTTATTCTAAACATCTTTGATGTTTACTGTACACATTGCTTCCACTGTAGGTGCTAGATACTGGGAATATTTGTTCCTATAGCAATTCATGCAGAGGTGCACACATGTTTTAGCAAGGTGATCTTTGTTTTAAATCAGAGTGTATAAAGAGGATCCTCTGGTTTAACAAGGGCTTCATCTTCCAGACTTTAATGTGATAAATACAAAAACAATGAATGATGTGCCTGATGGTTTAATGCAAATAGTTGGCTATGAGAGAAATGAATATTTTGTTTATTCCCTTAGAAACTGCTTTGTGAGAAATTAGAAGAACAATTACAAGATCTGGATGTGGTCTTGAAAAAGAAGGAGCGTGCGGAACGCAGGTACTGCTCCCTGCTTGTGTTTGCAGCAAGCTGCTGTGCAGAGGGGTGACAGGTCTTGAGCAGGCATTGCGAGAACTGAGGGATGGGGAGGAAAGTGTGCTGGGACTGAGAATCGATAAAAATGGGTTTGATTTCCCACATATCAGAGAGGTTATTGGGGGCACAATGATGGTAGAGTTTAGAAGAGAGGAGAAAGAGTCCAGTAATTGCAAAAGGTAAGAAAATGTGTTTGTATTAAGCTTTAATCATGGGGCCTGAACAATTTTGCCTTTCATATACTTGTTTTAAATGGTTTTCAGCACTGGTTTGGCTGCATGCTTCCTGCAGTACCCCAGTCCTGACTTTATTGCAAAGGTTGTCTTGATTAATCAGCTTTATAAACCTTGTTGCTTAAGGTTCTGTTAAACTTTGCCTTACAAGAAGCAGCTGCAGCCATTGGTGGGTCAGCTGCACTGCAGCTCGTAAAGACATTTGGTGCCCACTCCTGCCATTAGCAAAGGCTCAACATAAACCGGTCTGGGGTGTTTACAAGCAATTTCTCTATCAGATGGAGCTCCTTTTTTTTGCGGTTTTCAGACCTGAAAACAGTCTGCATAATTTGTGGCTTTTAGGATGTGTATTGAAGTTTTTTGCAAATTAAATTTTTGCAAAATTTAATAACATTTATGTGCATTTCTACACTTCTGGGGTTTGTATCTTAAAGGGAAAAATCAGAACACAGTAGCAGGTGAAACCAGCTTAGAAAAAGCAGTTGAGGACACAGCAGGACTGTGTTTATGGCACACACAGTAGTGCCAGCAACAGCACAACAGAATATATTTGTAGCTTTGGAAATGAAGGAATTAGGTGTTTTATGAGGGAGCTCAGATTGTGCACGGCCTCAGTGCAGACATAAGGGACACAGAGGCACTTTCTGTGCCTGTGTCCTGCTGGGAAGTCTCATTACTAGTGAACATGGTTTTAGACCCACTGTGATAAATATTCTTATGGCAAACATTGCAAGAAATGCTTTTGCCCTGCAGTCTGTCCTGCTTGTTTGAAGTACTAATATTGCATTAATATATGGTTTGCTAGTCTTTGCAGAAGAGCATACAGTTCCTATTATAGCTGTTTTCAGGGTTTGAAACAGAGGTTTAGCAACAGATGTTTAGATGTTTAGATGTTTGCAGTCTGATCCTCATACCAAATTAACCTGACGTTTTGTGTTGTTACAGTATAAACCCTTTTTTTAAAGTCTTTAAAAAGAGAGCAGAGCTTTGACTGTAAAAAAAATCATGATGTGATAGTTGAATGCTGATGTCTCTTTCAACTTAATGATGGTTTATTTTAGTAAATTACAAGGTAAAAAGACTGAAGGAAGCAAGAATTATGTTAGAAATCCTCTTTATCACAGCTTCATGTGTAAATTAATATATTTTCCTGCTCTAAGTAACTTATTTCAATGTAGTGTTTCTGTAGAATCACCATAGCTCTGGGCCTGCCTTCTTTTTTTGGCAAAGAGGAAAAAAATAGCCAAGTTTCTTACCAAGAACTCACTTAACTGGGTCTTGAAGCAGTACTGCTGTTGTGCTTTTGAACCAGTGATACTGTTGAGCTCCTGCTTTTGATAATTCTTTAGCATTTAACTGGCAGCTTTCAAGGTTCAGACTGAAGTTGAGACAGCAGCTCAGCTCTTCTTATGCATCCCAAAGTGTCAGGTCATAAATGCTCTTTAATGAAAACTTCCAATCTTGTGGTAGTTGTAATGACAAAAATATAGATTGGAGTATTGCAAAATCTTACCTTTTTTTTTTTTGCTTCCCCTATTCATTGAAGATGTTACAACACCTTGCAGAATTCCAGCTTTCTCACTTGCATGGGTAGCCTCTGTAATCCTGTCACCAGCTGAAAGGAACGGATGCTGAAGCCTTTGTGGACGCCCCTTTTAATTCATGTTAGAGATACTCAGATTTCTTGATAGAAACTCCCTCTTGGGACTATTTCTTCTCTTTTCCCAGGCCAAATCAAGCAGACTCCTTCCTCTCATTCACCCTTTCATTGCTTCCCTGTAGCAACTATTATGGCTACTTATGTGAAAGAAAATGTTTTCTGGGATCTTCTGGGAATAGTTTATGATTAGTCAGGTCTTATCAGCATCTCTGAACTGTTGAGCTGGTTCCTGTCTGTCTTGAGGTGCAAACTTGGTACTCCAGCTGGGTATGAAGAGGGCTGCCAACCGGGACAGGCTTCCTTTGGTGGTCCCATAGGCTGCTCTCCTGCTCGCACATCCCTCTGTAATGATGCAGTTGTCTCTGCAACACTTCGACTTTGTCAGTCTTTGTTCAGACTGTTCTCTTTTTCCCCCAAAAATGTGTCACCAGTTATTGCCTACATGGTGTTTCTTGAGTTTATTGTTTCTGCCTAAGTCTAGAATCACGACCTTTGCCTTTCTGAATTGCATCCTGTTTTTCTGATGGTTTTTTTCAGTTCAAGACTATTTTGAATTCCTCTTCTCTCTTTCAGCATCACTAGATTAGTGGTGCTTATGGACTTGATACAAAATCTCTGTCACAAGATGAATATTTTATTTGCCTTTTTACATTCAAGTTGAATCTTTTCCATGGGGCCCCCATCTTCAAATGTGATTTATTGTTTGTCAGAACCCTTGGCAAAAACACATCATGTGTGTAGGAAAGTGCAACTCAATGATGTGGAACATACAAATCCAACTAAAATAACTTTGTGTTTGTAGCATGTAGTAGAAGCCTCAGAGAAAGAATTACAGCTTTACTTTATATCCCTGCAGCCTTTCTCTAAGCTTATTTTATTTCTTTTCTCTCCTAAAGAAAAGAACGCCTGGTTTATGTGGGTATCAGTATAGAGAACATCATCCCACCTCAGGTAAGTTAGCATGTCTATATTGCTTTATTCTTTATTTCTTAAACCTTTTAGTTTTAGTGTTTGTATATTACATTATCAAGTAGGTCGTTAATATCTGTTTTAGACTGAGCATGAACTTACTGTGTTAACTGAGGGGTTTTATCTTGTAGGCGGTGCAGAATCCTCCATCGTTTGAGGGATCTCAGAACTGTCTTCCCTCCATAACTTACACTTGGTTTTGAGCAGAGCTTTTTTCTCACTACCTTTATACCTTTTAAAGTGGTTTTCATAGCCTTAGCCAGATGCCTTAATCCAAAAAGAAGAAATTCCAAGTCTATTCTTGCAGGAGGGTTTGAAATAAAACTTGCTGTCTTTGTTTGAAAGTTAGACTTTCCACTCTCACTGTAGTAGTAGAGCAACCTTTCTGCCTCTTGCTCTGGTGACCAAAATGGTAAAGACTTAATAAATTTGAGGAAGTGTCTCTGACTGAAAGCAGATGTTTGAAAATTTCAGCCTGGGGACAGATTTTTGAAAATCAGTAACTTGGAAAACTGTCATGAAAATAACCTGCCTGGAATGTCATTGAAGCTCTATGATGTGAAGGTTTTAGGACTACGTAAGACCTTAGCTGGCCCTCTGGGGTCAGCAGGAGCTGTGTAGGACATGGTAGGAGCAGAGATGCCCAGTCCTGGGGTTTGGTGTGTAGAGACCTAAGTCAGCAACAATTTGTTCAGTTGTTACCTTTGCAGGTTGTGAAAGTATCAGCTGAATTAAAATCACAACGTTTGACTATAAATGCAATGTTTTAATAACCCAAATCCTTGAGCTATTTATCTGTGGAGTTATGTTGCCATTAAGGCAGTATGAGCAAGTGTTTGTACAAACACAGTAATGAGTCATTATATGTGAACTTGAGATGTGCTGTGTTGGACATACAAGCTGTGTAGTTCATGTGCAGATGGGTTAGTGTCAACTCACTCCTAATAAATCTGGAGGGAGAGGAGATCAGGCTCTCTGACCCTTCTTTTTTATATGAGCAGGAGCCAGAAATACCAGAAGGTCAGGAAGAAAAGAAGAAAGATTCCAAAAAGCCAAAATCAAAGCTGCTCGAAAGGAGGTCTACTAGGACCCGGAAGTGCATAAGTTATAGGTAGGCAGCTTGTTTAAATAGCTCTTCAGAAAACACAATCTGACCTTGCTTAATTGCTGGTTTTTAGTAAAGCAGAAATCATAGTAAAGAAAATGTAATTGCTGGGTTTGGATATTAAGCATTTTTTTAAGGAACATTATGTCCCAGTCATAGAGTTTTTACTTTATTCGTGATGGGCCTTGGAGCATCTGACCATGAGAAAACATTTTTACCTGTAGAATATTTGGCATTGCTTCAGTGGAATGTGCATTGTGCAAAGACAGTAATTATTTGGGGGAAATAATGTTTAATGTAATGCTGTTCTTGAAAGTCTGGATATCTTCTGATGCAAAATGTCAGAATCTTTCTTAAAGACTGCATCATACACCCACCTTTGAGTTATTAGGCACGTGCACTGTTGGTGTCACTCCAAATTCCTGTGTCCACAGTGAAGTCCTAGTGTCATGGAGTCTTTGCTCGTTTTCCTTCAGTGGAGGGAAAAGAAATGCTAAAAGTCTTATTCCACCTGCAGATAAACTCATGTTTGCAGCGTGCTGGTTCCCTGCAGGTGTGTCAGCCCTTTGGATTACCTTTGGATCATGTTTGATTCCGGAATACTTGTTAGCAGTGGTTTGGAAGCATAAAGTACTTCTTCCCAGCTCCCACAAAGCGCCTTAATGGTGCAGATGGTAAATAGGGTTTGAGTAATTTGGAGCAAATAGTTGCAGTTATTTGCCTTACTGTAAAGCTGACATGCATTTATTCTAAGGATATATAGAGAGCTCAGAAATCACCTTATATTTTAAAGAAGAAAGTGTTTTGTGGTTACTATTGGAATACCAACTAGTATTTAAATCATTTTTTTCCTTGCTGTGGTAGAGGCTATAGTGGAGGACCAAAATAAACATAACTGAAATCTTTTTTTCTTTAGTTGAATGAAGATCTGAATCTTCACTGAAAGCATTGGCCAAATGCTGTTCTTTTTTACTTAAAAAATAGCAAATTATAGGAGGAAAAAGCATTGAAGCAACATGCCTTCCCTATGCACTTAATAACATTTGCCCTTTTTGTATCTCAAGGTACCTGTTTGTTAACATATGTAATAACCCTTTGAATTCATCATGAAAGAAACAAACTACAGAAGTTCTTTCAAATTCTATAGTGTTGAATTCAGTAGTATTTTCTGTAAAATTAAGTGGTTTCCTGTTCATATAAATCAACGTTACAAAAGCCAGGCAGCGATAAATATTCTGCTAGCAAGCTGAACTAATAAAAACACCTATTCAAAAATTATTATTTTATCTCATATTTAGCATGTTATGCATACAGTCTGATTTCTTGGAGTAATTTTAGCATGTGAGATATATTTTTATAATGTAATTTAGTGTTCTCTTCAAAGTAGTAAATGACATGTTGCTTTTAGGTTTGATGAATTCGATGAGGCAATTGATGAGGCAATCGAGGATGATATAAAGGAGGCTGATGGAGGAGGTATGTACCTAATATTACCTATTTTTCATTGCAGTGCTGATAAAAAAAAAAAAAAAAAAAAAAAAACTGACCAGATTTATTTTGATGCTAGAGACAACAAATATAATACTGTCTTCTAAACTACACAGATGACTTTCTCATAGTGTAGATTAAATAAATTCTCTTGGTAACAGGCATTCCAGGTTAAGGTATTTGATCTTGACGGGTAAATTTAGCTTGAGTATGTTTAGATATGAGTATGTGAATAAGCACTACAGGAAAAATGTTAAAATTCATTCACTAAATTTTGAATAGAGATTCATTAGCAATTCTGATACTGACTTTTGTTGCCTCTAGAAATTGGGTTCATAAGTTGGTCTTCAATTGGCCCAGTGAAAAATTGGTCCATAAAACCTTGAAAAAGCTAATTCAGATATGTGACCACTTCTAAGTTGTGCTGTGAATAAAGTGGAATTTTATTCCTTGTTGTCTGCTCGTGTGCCATAGAGGAGGAAAAAAGATATTCTTCAGGAATGTCTGAGAAATGTTAAATTGCATTTTTTTCTTCCACATCTTAATCAGCCTGGAGAAAATACCCATAAAATTGGTAATCTTTCAATTATATGACTTGTAACTCACTGGATCTAAATAGGCAGCTCAAAAATCACCTGTTGTGGCTGTCACCATGTTTTAAATCATAAGATCAGCTCTTCAGAAATTCTGCTCGCTGGTCAAACAGCAACTTAAAACTCTTCATGTTTTAAGAAGGCTACTAGGAAGATGTATTATTTATGAATTAATTATGAAGTATTATGAAGCGAAGATGAATTTTCTGATGCTGGTACCCCTCAAAAACACATATAAAGTTGAATTAAAAAATTAACTTTTTATCTTTTTTCTCCTTTTTGTCTCTGAATGCAGGCATTGGCAGAGGCAAAGATATGTCTAACATCACAGGTCACCGTGGCAAAGACATTTCCACAATCCTGGAGGAGGAAAGGAAGGAAAATAAGCGACCACAAAGGGCTGCTGCAGCACGTCGCAAGAAACGACGGCGACTGAACGATCTGGATAGCGACAGTAATCTGGATGAAGAGGAGAGTGAAGATGAATTCAAGATAAGTGATGGGTAGGTCTGCAGTTGAGCTTCTACCATGAGCCACTGACAGCTGCAGGTTTATGTGATTCTGCAGCATCCCTAAAACTGTCACAAGAATTTGTGCCCATGTTATGTGGGATAATCTGCTCTCCGAATCCATGTACTGAAATCTTCCAACCTCTCTTCTAGGCAAAACTTGTTCAGGAAATCTTACTGGTGTGGTATTCTATGCACAGTTTTGTTAGAGCCAAAGGTGCTCAAACCTCTTGACCGATGTAACATTCTAGCAGAAATCCTTTTAAAAATAGATGCAGCTACAAAAAGCTGTTTCATATCGAAACTACAGCAGTTCTGTGGGATTTTTGTTAGGTCTGAATTCAATATAAAAACAGAAAGTAAAATTTCTGCTTTTAGAACATAGGAAACTTCACAAGTTAGGTTGGAAAATCGATTCTTGACCTTTGCTTCCTAAGTCTTAGGAAGCACCCAAAGAGGCGGTTTATGCTGTGGAAAACAAATATGAGACAAGTGAAGCTTTAAATACTGAGTGAACACAGCACTGACTAGGGAAAACCCTTTCCCTGGGATTTTCCATTATCAGGCTGGGGAATTCCTAATGTAAAAAAAAGAAAAAAAAAGAAAAGAAGAAAAAATGAGCATGAGCGCTGGTTTCTTTTCTATCAATTTTTAAAGCTATGTAGCCCTATAAAGTGGGTGATTTTTCACTTGTGACTGTGTTGAGGACTTTTCAGTGGAAGAGTTGAGCCAAATGTGCTGGAGATTTCCTATCAATTCATGTAGAATTGCAGAAATCTCACAGAATTAATAGCGCTTAAAGTGTAGCCGTGCATTTCCAACTCGCCTCTCTGCTAAATGCCTGTTGGATGAATTTACCTTCAGCTGGCAGCTAGGTCACTCTTCCTTCCTCAAAGGATCATTCAATCCTTTGATTTCCCGTGTGTTGCTGTGAAAGCCAACACCTGCCCTGCAGATGTTACTCACATGTCTTCTCCTCGTGCTGCAAACCTGCTTTCCCTCTGAGCAGGTCGCAGGACGAGTTTGTGATATCCGAGGAGAACCTGGATGAGAGCGAGGAGGACCCGCCGTCAAACGAGGACAGCGACTCGGAGTTCTGCGCCCGCGTCTCCCGGCGCCACCTCTCCAGGCCCATGAGGCAAAGCAGGCGGTTACGAAGGAAAACAGTCAAAAAAAGATACTCCGAAGATGATGAAGAGGAGGATTCCGAGGAGAACTCAAGCAGAGAGTCTGGTGAGTGCACTAAATAATTTAAACTTGTTAAAGACTCTACGCTAGACAGAGGGAGAAGGGAAGTCTCTATTTCTTGTTGTTTTAGCAGTGTGGAGCTGCTTTCACAGTAGCTTTGGTTGAGTTCTATGTCATCTCTGCTTCCTGGCTGTACAACAAATTAATAGGTGCTTGTCATTGGAGTTAATAAGGGCAAAATGCACTTTGTTTGGTACTTGTTTTCATTATGGGATACTGTGGTGTTCAGAATTCTCTCTTCTCAGAGTGTTCTGCTGGAAATATTATGAAGGAAGCTGGTACTGAGCACCAGGTTCTTGGCATTTTAAATAAACAAGTACTTAAATGTATGTTCAATGTTATGATTCAACAGGGCACCTCTGGGACAGTTTCAGGTGTCCCATACCTTCCTGTTTTGAATGTGATTGCAAGGAAGGGTAGGGATGGAGCTAAAATTTACTTCTTATATCTCTTTGAAGACCTTCTGAATACCTTTAAAAATCTTCTGAAAAAAAATATGTAAAATATTATAATTTTTATATATGCATTATATATATACATATATATATATAATATTTTTATATATATATATTATTTTTCCCCTCACTTTGTGTGGAAGAAAAATTCCTTCAGCTGCAGTGAGCTGTTGAATGAACAATCCTGTGTTGTCTGGTAGGCTTGAAGGCAAACTGTATAACTGACACAATCTCTCTCTTCTGCAATTTATTTTTTTTCGGTCTTTAATCACTAAACACTCTTGCATCACAGGAGCCCCTAAGAATTCACTTCCTTCTGCTTGTCCTTCAGCCTGTTTATCTTCTTTTTGTACAATTTAAAATACGGAAATAATGCCTGTCCGTAGATGAGAGCAGTAGAACCAGCTTGAACCAAAAAGGAGGGATTGTTTTTCCTTTTGTAGCTCTCAGTGATTAGCATCTTTTTATGAAGGTTTTTCTCTGTCTTCCCCCACTTTGAGATCCAGTCCTATAATTGCCAAAAATCTTAAGCACTTATTGTGAATTTATGATACTGGGTACATTAGAGTGTTGACTTGCTGCTCAGGGTGTGTTACCTCGCAGGCCTTTCTGAAAGATAGATGGAAAACACGTTGGGGTAAGTTACTTTGAAGTTTCCAAAAGGAGCATTAATACATGGACAGATGCAGATGCATACTGTCCTGAATGCATTGCAACACTAGCTGTAAGCTGTGATTAATGAAGATTAAGAACTAGAGGTCTAAAGGGATTGCTCATCTACTCTGCCATGCATAAAAGCAGCTTCGTCTGTTTTCTGGTGGATGTGTATCTGTGACCAAACCAGAATCCTGCTCCAAACCATCAGAGACATCCTGCTGGGAAACACAGCAAGAGCAGGAAACAGCTGCAGTTGATGCGTCGCTCTTTTCAGCTGTTGAAAATGTAAATAAGATTAATTCTTAAGGGCACGAGATGCCCTTGGCTGATGCAGGGAGAACAGGGAATGATGTTAGGTTCCTTCCATAGGGCTTCTGCTTTGAGCAAATGTAGGAACCATTGCAGCCAACTCTGTTGCTAATGATGCAAAGTTTCAAAATCAGATCTTACCTGGAGTTCAGTTTTGTTTTGTCAGTATTTTTTTATGTACCTGTTGTCAAAACTGTTTGAGTAGACAGCGACTCTGTTGAGTAGACAGAGAATTTATTTATATTGAAATAATGGGCAGAAAGCCCTTGCCAGGGAAGGTGGTAACCTGTGTCAGTCATCAGCTCGGATTTGCTTGGGTTGCTGCAGCTGGCAGGAATCAAAGGAAGCATCTTTGGCACCAGGATGGGAGAAAACAAAAAAGAGGGCAAAGAGAGAGAGGTTTGTGAAAAGACTTCTGCAAAAAGCAGTTCTAAGCTGGCAGTACATGGGGAAGCCAATGCACAGGTCAAGGTAAAGGGATGCAATTGCTGACGCTCTTGTGTGTTTGCAAAGCACTTGATTTTATTGGAGCTGACCTAAAGCTTCCATAAATCGTGCAGTTTCATTTGAACAGAATAATGCACAGATGTGGCCCCTATTTTTTTCCCCCTTTGTTTTTTTCCATACAGAAAGTGCTGATTACACAGATTACAGTGATGATGATTACCTGGAAACCAGGAGGAGAAGATCAAGGCGGAATCAGAAGAGACAAGTTAATTACAAGGAGGATTCAGAGAGCGACGGCTCTCAGAAGAGCGTCCGATACGGCAAGGAGCTGCGACGAGTGCACAAACGCAGGCTTTCCACTTCGGACAGCGAAGGTAAAACGAGCCCTGCACCATGTGCAGGAGCTGCCAAATGAGAGCGTTATCCTAAAGAGAGAAATAATGGATAGTTCAGGAATCCACAGAGAGAAACCTCTTTCTTGAGTTCCTTAATGTTTCTCTCCAAAACTTCCCTTCTGAAACAATCCACTGTCTCATACCCAGTGAGACAGTGTTGCAGTTGCTTCTCAAAGACTTTGTTGTCCCTAGTTCTGACTTTGCAGCCTGAATTGACTATGTCTGGGAGGAAAATTATGTCTGAGATTCCAAAATTGTAATAAAGGGAATTATGTTGCTGCTTTGCTCTTAAGATGTCACAGGGCCTTGTCCTGCAGAGCTTTCAAAGATTCTCTTCTGCAAGAGAAAAGGGTATTGATTCTGGCATTTAGCTGCATTTGTGCTGGTAGTTTTGCCACCCTGTGTTGCTCTGTACTTGTTAAGACTCATTCCACCCCTGGGGTAAGGTGCTGTGCTGAGTATGGGTATGTAGTTACATCCCTCACCGATTAAGTCTGCACTGAGTAATATCAGTCATGGACACTGTGATTGCTGTATTTGGGTATGAAATCCATAGTTACCAGGATCTTTGATGCCTGCATTTCTGCCTTTGAGCAGCCTCTGGCCAATGATGTCTCTTTCGGGTGAAATCTATCCCATTTGCTTGGGCATTTTTGGTGCCCATTAAGTACCATTCCAGCAGTTTCCCACAGCTCTGAGGTCATATTAAGTGCCTAACAGTGTTACTGGAAATGTAAGTATGGTGCAAATACTAAAATTCTGGCAACATCCCTAGCAACTTGAGCATACGTTATTATCTTTTACATACATGACACCAGTGCAAATGGTGTTGGCCATTTGATTCCTGTGTCTGTGGTTCCTCAGCCATGGAGTGAAGAATGTACTCTGAGATGAGTGATGCTGCTCTGGGCTATTGCTGCCATGTAGCCATCATCATGTGGGGATATCCACCTGCCTTGGAAGCCTCTGGTGCTCCTTAGGTTGGAAACAGAATGTCAAATTCTTGGTCTTTGCATCTTCCATTTCTGTGAAAAGTGCAGGCAGTGTTTTAAAATACGTATCTGCGTAAGGTTGGGGAGATGAGGAAGGAGACTGAAGTGTCTTGCGAGGGAGAAATGGCTTTTAGAAAGAGCGAGTGTAGATGTTCTGCTTGCTCCCACATTTGCTAATGGCTTTAAGTCTGCTGCTTATTGCAGAGAGCTACACATCCAAGAACTCCGAAGACGACGAATCCGCGCAGGAGTCCAAGCGGCCGCTCCGGAAGCGCAGGCGGAGCACGGATGAGTACTCCGAAGGAGAGGAGGGAGAGGATGAAGAAGACGAAGGGCGGCCCGTCCGCAAGCGGCTGAACCGAATCGAGACGGACGACGAGGACAACTGCGAGAGCGCCAACAACGACGGGGCGGAAACCGCCGCTGCGGCCGCCAAGGTGCCGCCCGCCGCGGACGCCGCCAAGAAGCCCTGCTACCGGATAGAGAGCGACGACGAGGACGACTTCGACAACGTGGGCAAAGTGGAGAGCCCCTTGGACTACAGCCTGGTGGACTTGCCCTCCACCAACGGACAGAGCCCGGGCAAAACCATTGAGAACTTGATGGGCAAGGCCGGCGAGAAGCCCCAAGCGCCCAAGGACAGCACGGCCCCTGCCAGCCTGGCGCCCAACGGCACGGGCGGCGGGCAGGAAGCGGTGGGGCCCGAGGAAGACGAGGATGAACTCTTGAGAGTGACTGACCTTGTCGATTACGTCTGTAACAGTGAACAGTTATAAGACTTCCATTTTTGTGCTAATTTATTCCACGGTAGCTCATACCAGCGGGCCAGTTATTAAAAGCTGTTTTATTTTTCCTAGAAAATTCTCCACTACAGTATCACTTTTTAGAAGCAAGAATTTCACCAGTCCTGCAGTCTTTCTGTGAAGTGACCAGTTTTGAACTTTGAAGATGAATTGCTGTAAATTCCCTCTTTTACACCCCTTTTCCTTCCAAGTCCATGGTCCTGGGTAATTTCACTCACACACACAAAAAAAGACCCTTATAACAACAAGAGATTTGTATATTTTTGACTTTATATTTCCTGAGTGCATACAAATTTGTGGAAATGGGTGGCCTAAGAAAGCATTCCAAATTGGTCAGGGCCCAAACCGGAATTGGGGTGGGTTTGGCTCATGGGGTGTGTTGGGGGGGGGGTGGTACAGAAGCACTTGTGCTTTAGCTTTTTCATATGAGATATATATTATATTTAAATGTTCACAACTTAGATTACAACTTAACAGACAGTTAAAAAAAATTAATGTCTGTACTGTCGCATCTTGTGAGTTGTAGGTTAACATACCATAGCCCATTTTAGTAATCACCTTCCTGGAAGCAGTTTGATTTTTAGTACTGGAGGTAAACACAGCTAATAAAGAGGCCAAGAAGGTACCATAAACAAGAACTCTACTCTCCATTATGACTTGCAGACTTTCCTAATAAACATCCTTTAAAGTGTTTGTACAGTAAAGTGTACTGTAATGAACTTCCCGGCAGTGAATTGCTAAAGCTGTCTCACGCGTAGCTCATGAGATGGTCTCTGGTGCCCGTGTCTAGGGGGAGGCCGTGTGGAGACGAAGTTGGTCTGTAGATCGGATGGCATCGGGACGTGCTGCCCTTAGAGACCCCCGAAGCTGCTGCCTGGCCGCCTGTGCTGAACCACCCGTGGGTGCTTGGAGCGGAGCGTGTCCGTACGCACCACCGCATCGACCGCAGAATTCCAGCGCGCCCCACGACGGAGGGATTTTTCCGACAAACCGCGACTGGTCCATTCATGTCCTTAAATATCTACTTCAAATTGAAGTAAACCAATGGAACAGTTTTCCTTTTGGAGGTTTTTCTGTTTGGGGTTTGTGTGTGTTTTCATTTTGATTTTACCTATCTGCCTGGATGTATCAGCAGGTTTTGAATGTAGTGTCGGCCTTTGGCCATTGGAACTTTCTTAAAATGCATTTTAATAATTGTCATGTGACCGACAGATTTCGAGAAGGCAGAGTATTTCTGAGAGAAAACGCAGGACTCCAAGACATCACCTTTTCAGTGGGCATGAAGTGTTTTGTGCTTTTGTTTCATTTAAAAGAAAGAAGGAAACTACAAGAAAAAAATAACACGTGGAGCACACAGGAAAGAGCAAAGCTGAAATTTGTTTTGGGTACCATTCAGTTTTCTCTTCGTTCTGAATTAAGATCCAGGCTATAGCAATTGTACACGTTGTAGCACACAGCTAAAGCAAACCTGCCAAACGCTGAAATCCAAAAAGGTCACGTCTATTAATCCTTCTGCTCTGAGATCTGGATATTTTTTTTTGCCTGGTGTTTATGTCCGTTGCCGGCAATGGATGCACCAAAACTGCTGCTGCCACCAAGGAGTGAGTTCTCCTTTCCTGCCCCACCTGGTTCCCTACCATTATATTGTATTTACTAGTTAGTCATTAAGCACTTCTGTTCTCTTATAATAAAACTGGCATTAGGCCTTTACTAAATACCTCTGTAGAAAGTCTAGATCCAAAAATACCGACCTTCTGGCCTTGACTGTCCTGATTTTGTTCCCCTCCTCTCTCTGAGTTCTCGCGGAACCACTCGGTAACTCCCGCTTCCCTGGATTCCTGCAGTCCACGTATCCTGCTATGAAACTAGAATCATCAGAGCTGCAAAGAGATAGAAAACGCATTCAATATTTGCTATGCTAGCCACACTGGTGATTAAAAATAATTTTGAAAAGAGAAATTACTCTCTAAATGAGAATTTGATGCCTTTAAATACTTTTCCACCTGAGCTATGTTAACTGTTAACAGTTTTCACAGCCAGATGCTAAGACAGGCTGGTGAAAAGGCTTGAAGTGTTGAATGTGTTTTGAAAAGCATTAAGTAGCCTTTTAAGCTACTTTTTGCCCGGGTGATGCATAAAGGCAGTGCTTCTACATTTCTAATATACTTGTGTTTTAAAACAAGTGAGAACATAACGGCTTCCACTTTTCAGTGTTAATAATTGCTGAGCATTTTTAATAACTTGGAGTGCAAACTGTCAAATTCACATGCAGCAACATGGGGCAACCAACGATTTCTCATTCATTTTGACAGTGCCATGAGCTTTTATTTTGCTGCCTGGTGGAGCCTTCTAGTATCTGATCAGTGCTGTAGCTAATGCTCTTGCTTGTAGTCAGCTCCAAATGATAAATACTTAATGGGCAAGCAATTGTACTTGTAGGAAAATATAAAAGCTGAAAATACTGAATATAGCAACCAGGAAAAGAACTGAGTGCTGAGTTAAGGAGTGATGTAAAATTGGAAATGATCAGAAAGCAGAATTGGAGCATTGAGGAGGGTCAGGTTTCATAAATGTGGAAATTGTTACAAGTTTTACTTTCTGTAGGTCACTTTTTAATTTGCTCTTCTGTGTTTGAGACGTCACGTTTGATACCTGGGATGGCTTCATCCCTTGGGGTCCCAAGTACCAGCTTAGAGCGGCAGGAAATTTTATGCATGTGAAAACTGTGAAAAATTTCCCACAGTTCTTAACATTTTCAAACTTGTATCTTCTCCCATTTTGAAGACTTCCTGCTGGGTGAAAAAAGTACAATGTCTTACTGGAAAAGAGGATGTTTTGTGACGTGCGGCCAGCTGACGGTGCCTGAGGGGGTTCCTGCTGTTGGTATCACTGTGTGTGTAGTTCCATGGTGGAAATGTCCTCCAAGTGCTTGGGTGTCCTTCATGTGTGGTGCTCTTCTCTGTTCCTCGTGAGATCTGGAATGAAATGTCTTTCAATTCTCATCTTCAGCTGTTGCTTCAGACTAACGAGGAAGTGCTCAAACCGTATGAGAAACAGAATACAACTGGCCAGGGATTTTTTTTTTTTAATGTGATGGATTTAACAGTAGGAGAAAAGCAGCTATTGACTGAATATACAAAACATTAATTAAACAAATTCTTGTTTATTCCATACAGGTTGTCACTAAAAATGTTTTCTTTTTTTTCTTCTTTTTAACTGAACACTCCTCAGTGTAACTGGTTGGGAAGATGTGATCTTTAAGTGCCGTTTTAGTAGTGGAGAGAGAAAGAAGCTGTAACTTGAGTGGGGGAATGGACGTGGTGTGTGTGACACAGCTCGTGCAGATCACTCACATCAACTCTGTTGCATGAGGTTTGAGTGATAACCAAGCCAGAGAAGTTAAGAACTTAAAATCTCACTGCAGTTGTTGTCTTCTAGCTATGGAGTCTTCAAATCCTGAGCATAATTGTGATTTTAAAGCAGAAACCACCACCACGAGGCTCCCCAAAATAAGCCCCGTGGTGTTGTAGCCTTGTAAGAAGCTCAGTGCTGGGCTATGTGCTCTGAACACCTGATAGTTTGAGCCTTTGCCTGTTAAATTTCATTATCGCATCCTACTGTTTTTTGTTGTTAATGAAAAGACGCTCTATTCTAGCAGCACTTAAGGGAAACAGCGATGCTTTCTTCTAATTTGTGTCTGTCACCCTCAAGATAGGTCTGGATTGGTCTTTGTGTAGTGGGAGCTGGTGTCTCAGTCTGACTTGTTTTCTGTTCACTTCTGTTACCTGCCATGTCCGAAATGTGAGACGTTACTCAAAGAACCTCAAGGCAAATCTGTTCATAAAAGAAAAAGGATGGTAGTGGTACAGTTGTGTCCATTTAGCTTAATATTTATCACTTGAGCTCTATGGCTATCCAGATGCTGTAATGGTTTCATAATTTTAATAGGGCATTGTCAGGGTGTCCATTGTTTACCTCTGTTTTCAGGCACTTACGGCCTGGTTTTGAATCTCTTCAATAGGAAGGGCTGGTCTAAAATTTTCAGATTGTTTCAAACTACCTATTTTCACCAACTTCTGGTATGAAAGGTAAACACGGGAAACATTTCTGTGGCCCCTGCTTTTTAAAATGTGCTTTGTACACAGCAAGCTAAATCACGGCAGTCAGGCTAGCTCCCCACACTGGTCACATCAAGGTATTTGTATCCCCTATTTCAAACTGGTGATTTAAGCCTTGAAAATTGGTTTCGGGACATGTGCAGCGACTTCTATTGCCAGGCTTGTGCGATGGATGTTATGTGTAGTGTGAACCCTAGATACGGTATTTACATTTGAAGAAGGCTTCCAGATCACTGGGTATATAAAATCCTTAAATAAATATATTAATAATTAAAAAAAAAGGAAAAAATAAAATATTTTCAAACAAGCAATAACTTTCTGAAGCAAACGATTGCCTGCTGATGGAGGAAGCTCCAGCAATGCACAGGGAAGAGCTCAGTTCTGCCATTCCTGAGGCATTTAAAGCTTCCGTGGCAACACTTGGGACTCTTGTTTGAAATACTGATTTCTGAGATCAAGCCTCACTTTTCCTAGCAATCTTTTTTTTTTTCCCCCACCTCTTCCATAAGAGTTGAGGTATGAACTACATCTCCTAATGTTGGAAGATGAAAAAACAACAAAAAAAAAAAGAACAGAAATAACATTTTTTTTCCTAGTGCATGCAAGAAAAAAAACTAATTAGCTAATTTTGGATGCCTTAGAGTTGGGTTCTCCAGTGTGAGGACCAAGCAGAGCTCTGGCTTCAGAAATATTTACCAACTGAAAATGATACCTGAGGTCAGAAATGCAGCAGTTGAGGTATTGAAGATCACTAGTCACTTCTAAACCTGTGCATCACTTACCAAGCCCTTATATTTTAGATTAGGTTAAACTAGCTGAGATAATTCCGAGCAGCAAAAACGAGTGTACTTGGGAATTAATTGTCCAAAAGCTTCAGAGTAATTTAACTTATTTTGTATATTGCAAAAGATGTATATTGCATAGTGTGACGCTTAAAAAAAAACTATGTACAGCTTCCGGAAGAAAGAACAGAACACTCTAAAGTAGATGAGTTTTTTATAATGGAATATGTGGTGTAAAGGCTCCAGTTATAACTGCAATTAAAAGGAAGTTAAGTCCTACACCTTGGGTTTTTGACTATCATTTTTGTAAATGCTGGCGCCCCAGCCCTGAGCTGATGATCAGGAGAGGGGGAAATGCAGCAGGTAGGGAGGACACGGGCTTAAAGAAGGCACGTGCAGATAAATCTCCCGTAACCCCAAAGGTTCCCGAGGACTGCGGGGCGGGAGCTGCCGCGCTCCTTGGGGTCGGGTCCTTCGTGCACTTTGCAGCACTTTGTGTACAGTCGCTCTCGCTGGCTCCCCGGGGCACACGGAGTCGCTCGCTCCTGCCCTCCGGATCCGCTTCCGAGGAGCAGGAGACGGGGAGCGGGTGGAAGTGGAATGGGAAAAACGGGGATGTGACCTCATGAAACTCGCAAGCTGGGAAGCCTAAACCTGCTTCGGACTTGTCCTTTAAGGACTGTTCTTCAGATGGAAGGTATTAAATAATCCTGATTCCCTCCTTTTCTCATCGTGGTAGCCACAGGGTCCTTGAGGGGCTGATGCGTCTGTCTGAACTTGAATGACTTGAAGGGGATAAAATTCTTGTAGAAACCTATGATAGGCCTAGCTACCAGTGCACCATTTCTTAGAGCAATATAAGGTCCTTTCTAAAGACTACCCTGCTGCCTAAGTTAGTGGTAGAAAATTGGGTCATAAAGCTGTCTGCCTTGCTTAGTTTTCCACTTCATACTCCTTACAGGGACTCTAAATTATTGTACAGTATCTTATTCCTATATTATATTCATTATAAATGGTACTTCTCTCCTGAACCTTGGTTAAAATGATTTGTTTTAAATGCCAACACAATTTGCCCCTGCATTGCATAGGCCTCCTTATGAACACATCTGCAGCAGCATGGGATGGTCTTCGAGTGACTGGAACGTTTGATATGAGGTTCTTGGTGTGTGTGGTGATTCTCAAATAGGCACAAACACTGTTTATCAGACATGAACGTTGGGTATTTTCTCTGTCCCAGTTAACAGAATAATTACCCTCCAAATTGCTGGGAGAAGTAGATCAAAACCACCAGAAAGGTCTTTTAAAATTTACCATCTACTTCCCTGAAATGCCGTTTTATCCTGTGTGCTGTTCCTACAGGTGCAAAGAAACGCAGAGTTCCTTAAAAACGGTCTTGTCAGCCTCATTTTTGTTCTCCTTGAGAGTTCAACGCAAATTCCCAAAGCTTGGCTCTTTGTAGAGTTTTACCCTTGCATTTCTTGAGTCCAGACCCTTGGGTTTTAAATCTCTTCTCAATCATGACTTGCTACAGCATCGAAGGGAAAGGACTGAGGGACACACACTGTGTGTGTGGGAAGGGGAAAAGTTATTAAACTGGAAGTGTTATTCTTGTTGCACATAAATTAGGTGGTGCTTTCACTGGCTCTTTTTTCCCCCATGAATAATATCACATGCATGTAAAACAAGATGAATTAATTTGTTTTTTAAACGGAAGTCATGGTGGCCTCAGTGCTCAAAGGGTTAACTGCAGTTTAATAACAGCTAATGTTCTTAGATTTGCAGTACACTATTGTTTAAATACTGTATTCCTTGTAAATGAAGTAAAAAAAAAAAATGTTAAGGCTGGTGCCAATATTTTTGTTAATGAATTGTTCAGCGTTGTCTCTCACTACAGTCTGGTCAGATCTCTTTGTGTATAAGCTGGGCCTGAAGCCATTTTATAGCTTGTAGGCCTAATTGTGTAACTTTTCTTTCATAATGTTTTTGTTATAATATCTACTGTCATTTCTTTCATATGACATGTAAATTGTCATAATAAAAAAAAACTGAAATAACTTGATGTACAAAAGTATAATGTGTTTTGAAGAAATAAGGTTGCTTTTTAATCATTATGGTCCATGCACCTCCAGGAGGGATTTGGTTTTACCCTTTAAAATGATTAATGGCTGCTGCACTTCACTTTCCAGGGTGATACTGCCTCAGAATTTGGTGTTGGTTTTTGTTAGGACAGTCCAACTGAGAGTGGTTTTCCCCTTGAGCAGCTGCAGCTGACAATGCAGAACCTTGGAGGGCTGATTTTCCTGCTTGTGATGATTTGTCTTGGCATGTTCTGTCTTCTCTGGCATTTTTGCAACCATCTGCAAAGTGATTTTGCAGCCACAGCACGAAGAGGGTCTCCTGCAACACACACTTCACTTGCTGCTGGAGTTGTGGAATTGCTAATGACAGCTGGGAATTCTTGCTTCCAGGGGGAAAATCCCCCTGCTACCAGTTCTGCATGAGCTGTAGTCAAACGACTGTGGGTTCATGTGCTGCTGAGCTGGTGCTCGGACACCAGTACTGCTTCGCTTCCCAAGCTTGGAAAATGAGTTTTAAAAGGCCTGGCAGGGAGTGAGGCGGAAAGCTTTCAAATCCATCCTTTTTCTTTGGTGAATTTGTGGGGTAACTGGAAGTATCTGCCTGCTCACTCTGCTCTCCGGCATGGGTAATGAACTAAAATGTGAACTCTGGCTATTTCACTGCTTATTTTGGTAATGACAGGTTTCTGTGTTCACTGTTACGATATTAGGGTATGAAGTCTGTAAAACAGGGAGACATGGATTTCTTCTGTCTTAAAGCTCCCGATCTCAAAAGAAACTTCCCACCTTGGTCTGAAGTCATCCTTCCAGGGCACAGGATTGTAACATGAGAAAAAATATATAGCATTTGTGTACAGAAACAAGGACGAGTTTACATTGGACCACTGCAGTGACTTAATTCAGCTTTAATAATTCAGAAATTTGGGGTAAAATAATCCAATGGAGTTGCTGTAAGAAGAATGAGCTACAGAGGTGCTGAGGGCTGCCTGTCCAGATCACAGGGCTGGATATGAGCAGGAATGTTGATTTTATAACCTTTATGTGTGATGAACGGGTGTTTTCCTGTATGTGTTCCTCACCCCACCAGTTGTTGTAATCCAGTCTGTATTCATGGATAAACAGCAGAACTTCCTTCCCATCAGATGAGCATTTCTGTATCGTCTGGGCCCACCAAACCCAGACCTGCTTTAGAAACGCCAGTTTCCTCATCTCTTTTTGCCTCTGTCAGTGTTTTGAGCTATCCTAAAAATGCTTAAATAACCACTTCATTCGAGTTGCTTTCTGGCACAAGGGCTATTTGCATGAATAGTAATGGTTGCATAATTAAATGGACAGCAATGGCCGCTCAAAGCATTTTAAAAGCCCAGCCTAGTAGATCCATGCATTTTCTTGTTACTCTAACTCCTTCAAACATTTTCTTATTTTCTCCAGAATGTGTTCCCTTGGTTCTTTTCTACCTAAAACTGTAATTAGAAAAGCCCAACGAAGGAAAAAGCTGGAGATGTAATTCTGTTAATAATCTGCTTCTCTTCGTAGGAAACTCAATTTGGGCAAGAAGTAAGCGAATTGGCTCCTTAAGAGTGAATTTAAGCTGCTCAAAGGGAAGAGCAAAACCAAGAGAGCAGCTAATGACGATGCTGGTTTTTTTGGACCCACTGTTGCCCAGAAATGTGCCCTGAACACTCTGGTTCATCTATCAACGTGGTGCTCATGTAAGACCTGCTTCAACCCCCGGTTGCCACCATTTCTGGTGGTGCCTCATGGTGGAAGCCCCACAGCAAGGCCTTGCTGCTGGTCCCAGCTGTGGGAAGAGGGATTTCACTCTGAAAAACTACCAAGAAATACTCCTTATGCCACGTTTCATGCCTAGGACTAATATTTAACAATTTAGTTACCCGTAACTCTTTATTCCACCTTCACAGTTGTCAAGGGTCAGGTACTGAGCATTCACCTCAGGTTAATTTTATAGTCCCTGATGATAGTTTTTGGAAAAACTGCTAGGTTAGTGACATTTTTCATTTGTTTTTCCCCTTCTTTTGCATTACTCCTATCACACACAGGCCCAAACCACTGGACTGCAAATATCTCCTCCCAGCTGCCGCTGCCTGTCACTGCCTCGCTCATCGCCGCTGGGTTTTACTCAAAAGCTGCCGGATCTGTGTGTTTCAGAGACAGCTGCACCGATCTGGTTATCTGGGGCGAAGCATCCACTTTTCTGCACAGTGGAGGAAACTGCGTTGTAGAGAAGGCACCACTGTGACAGAATAACAAAACCCATAACACCCCAGCTGTTCTCAGGCGCCATTTCCGTGCTTTTTAAGTCTCGCCTTCGCTGTTAAACACAGCGGAGCAGCCGATACTGCCTTCCCCTCCCGCTAATCCCACACCTGGGCTTGGCGGCGCCCGCCACAACATGGCGGCGGCGGCGCGAGCACGTGACCTGCCTTCCCGCCCACAGGCGCCACCATGGAGCGGCGCGCGCGCATGCGCGGCGCGGTTCTGACCCGTTCTGATCCGAACCGTTCCGTTCCGTTTCCGGCGGCAGCGCTGAGGCGGTGGCGGCGCGGGCCGGGCCGGGCCGGGCCATGAGCTTCCTCAAGCGGTTCCCGCCGCCCGCCGAGGGCCTCCGGCACCGGCAGCCCGACACCGAGGCGGTGCTGGCGGGACGCAGCCTGGGCGCCGGCACCCTCTACATCGCCGAGAGGTGCGGGGCGCGCTGGCGGGCGGGGTTGGGCGCTCCGGAGCACCGGGAGGCCGTGGATCCGGGGGTTGCCTCTACGGTAACGGCTGCCAACGCTGAAAACGGCTTGGTTTGGGTTAGGAGAGGAACTCCTTGCTCCCGCTGTGCTAGCTCTTGTTTTTAACCCGTTTTCACGTGGTTTATCCTGGCTTAACTGTCTCAACTTATGCGAAAATATTCCCAAAAATTCCGTATCTAGCTCCAACGTATTCACCTAAATATTCCTTGGATTTGTCACCTGAAAGACAGGGGTTTCTCCCATAGGAAAGAGGCTGCTCTCTGGCAACTGTGTAGCTCTGGGCTGGGCCTGACTTGTTCTGCCTCCAGTTGTGGTTAGGGATGGGGGTGAAAATGTGGAGAACTGGAGGCTGCAGCACATAGGGCATCGGGTAAAACCTTCGTCTTGTTCTGCTGGTCGGAAAACAAGCCTCTTTCCCAGCAGAATAACATTGGAATAATAACATCGCAGCTATAATCCTGCGGGAATTGTGATCTTGTTTCCCTCGTGTACGCTCGACCTTGAGAAAATGCAGAGCGTTTGACAGTTTGAGTTACAAATTATACCCGGGGTGCCCTGCTGATATCTCTGAGGTGATACCTGTCTATGGGGCATAGAAAATAAAGAGGTAGGAAGAAAAAAAACCAGCCTTTATTGCCCATAAAGCTGGAATTTGTTTGGGGTGCTCAGATTCATGTTCCTTATGCACAGGGTTCTGTTACCTTTAAATAGGAGCTGCTCTATGTTAAGGATCCTGTATCAGCAGAGTGGGATAAGAGCCTTGTCCTCCTCCTGAAGAATTACTGCGTTTATTTATTTGGGTTGCTTTGGTTTCCTGAGGGTGTGAGCCACATGTCTCAAGATTCCTCAGAAAGTCTCTAACTTGTGTCTTTCCTCCTGTTTTTAGTCGCCTGTCTTGGCTGGATAACTCTGGGCTTGGGTTCTCCTTGGATTATCCCACTATAAGTTTACATGCTATCTCCAGGGATCTAAGCGCCTACCCATGGGAGCATCTGTACGTCATGGTGAACGCAAAATTTGAAGGTATGGTCAAGCTACAAAGGGAGTAGCATGTGGTTTTGAAAATGGTACAGTTCATTTAAATAATATCTTGTGTTTTCTTTTTTGAATCTATGGAGGATGATTTTGAAGCACAATATCACTCGGACTGTTAGTCCCTTCCATGCTGATCTGCATCACTATTTCAGACTAACCTGGAAGCTTTCATTCTAATTTCTCTTAGAATTAATTTGTAATAAAGATGACAGTTGCTAATATTACCAGGCATAACAAATGTACAAAAAATTCCAACAAAATCAACCTTTTAGCCAATCTTCTTTCTTTATGACCTAGAGAAAGAAAACCTTTTAATCTCATCGCTTACTTGGGTGTTTTGGTGTATTGATTTTTTATTATTATTATTATTTTTTTATTTTGTCTTCTGGAAGACCTATTATTAAGTGTGATATAAAGGAGTCATGATTTCGTAGTTGGTTAGGGTACATTTTGTTCTGCCTGTCTTCATTATGCTGTGTGCATGTATGTGCCTCATTGCTGCTTCTCCTCCCCTTTTTTATTCACTTTATATTTGTGAAGAGAAGCAGTTGGGGGTCGGCTTCATTGAGAGCAGAGCTGGACTTAGCAGCGAGCTTTGCCTGCTGGTGTCCATCGGGCAAGGATTGGGTCTCTTCCATGGACATTTTATTTTTGGAGGCAGCTGGCTGGCAGCTTCTTGGCTCCTGAGTATCCTTGATGTTGTAGTTAGTTTAGTATCTGCTCTGGGGAGCAGCCCTGCAGAGTTTCTGTTTTTCTGTAGAAAGCGGTTCTGTGCTTTGGAAGCTGTCAGCTCCTAGCCACAAAGGGACGCATCAGAAGTATCTGCTCTGTATTTTTGTGTCTACAGAAAATAAAATGTTTCGCTGTTGCTTTGTTATGCAAGTCTGTAATTCACAGAAGTGGGGGAGCAGGTTTGTGCCCGCGGTTGTCTTGTCTATATGTATAATTTCTACTTCTAACTCTTCCTTGCTGGCCAGGAGATGGAGGAATTGAGTGTGGATCTGCCACAGGTGCCACAGACCTCTGAGAAAGGCAAACTGGAACTTAGCTTTCATGACAGCAATGCTAAGCATATATAAGGTTTACCTGTTTTAAAGGTGTTTTAGCACCTTACAGGTAATAGTCATGGAATTATCTACAGATGTTTTGAGCACAGCTGTTTTTAACAAGCATCTGATGCTGGTGAATAGTGTATCCTACAATAACCACTGTCCCTAAAGCTTTGGGTGTTGCTGTGTGGGAAGCTGCTGCTTGCCGTGGGGGTGGGAGCTGCTTTCTTTGGGCCTTTCCCAACCTTACATGTAAATTGGGAATAATGAGGAGAGGGGAGCAGTGTTCCCTGCATTTTGTCAGTGTTTATGGGACTTAAGCCTTATGAGCCCTTGCAGAACACACATAGTTGTGTGCAGGTTTCTGATTTGATTATACATATGTTCCTGAAAGCTTGCTTACTTCTGTCTGTCTGTCTTTCTCCTTTTTTGACAAAATAAACATGCTGCTTTTATATCTTTCCATTTCTTAAATAAGACAACACAAAAGAAGCACCCATGGCTGAAGGGGAGGAGGAGGAGGATGAAGACAGTGATGATGATATCGAACCGATTGCAGAATTCAGATTTGTACCCAGTGACAAGTCGGCCTGTAAGTGAAGAGGAAACTCATATTTTAGCTTTTCCCAACTAAAAGCTCAGTGATGGACTGAGATGTTAATATTCCTCACTACATATGGAAGACACTCGGATACAGACATATAGGATAAAGCATCAGACTGGATCTAGGAAACCTGATTTGATTTTAGCTTGGCTGGTGGTTTGTTGGGTGATGTGATCAAATCATAATTCTGTGGCTGTTTTGGTAAAGGAACAGTCTCATTTCCTCTGATCTCTCAGTCCCAGATTTCTCACTTTTTTTGTTCCAAAGGGTTGATGGAGAAACAAGAAGGTTTCTCTCCTCATCTCTGCAACCCCTGACTGCCCCAGTGTATTTTGGGCAATGTCACTTCTAGCATCTTTATGTTTTCAAAGCAGAGTCACATTATCTGGTCATACCCACGTATGACCAGGTTGTGCCAGTTATAAATCACTAGTTGTTTTAAGCTTCCTAGGCATAAAACTCAATGTGAGTAGCCATAAAAGATGAGATTAGAAGTGGCTTATTGATTTTGGAGCTGTGCAGAACAGATTTTAAACACTGCAGATTAACAGTTAGCATCCTCTTTGGCCACTTGCAGAGAAGATAATTCTGTTGTTTCGTGCAGTGGAAGCCATGTTTTCTGCCATGTGCGAGTGCCAGGCTCTGCACCCAGATCCTGAAGATGAAGATTCGGACAATGACTACGAAGGGGAGGAGTATGATGTTGAGGCTCATGGTTAGTGACTTTCTGTCTTTTCAAATACCCATCATCACCTGGATACCTCAAACTTCTCTTACAGTTTTTGTCATGAGAAGGATTATAATTGTATATTAAGAATATTATAATTGTATATTATATATTATAATAGTATATTAAGAAGCCCCTTGTTGATTACTGTTATCACCTCATTCTTTATGGTAAAAAAACAGAATATAAAACTCAGAAAATCTGTAATTTTAACTGGCAGATCCTGTTATTCTCATTTTTGAAAGCCCCAAGGCATTAGTGTCAGTCTTGTTTCCAGAGAATGTGTTATAATGAGTCCTGTGCCCCTGCTGAGCCGTGGCCTAGTAATGTAGCTGTTGTGTTACATTATTGGCATAAGCAGCTTTATAACCTTTTTGCAGTAGCTCTGTGAGTGCCCATCTTGGCATAATTTGTCCAGTTGTTTTCATATTCCCCCCACCTTGCTCTGTCCAGGCTCCTACGTTTAAACCTGACAAACATAAACCCACTTTTGCAGAGCTAGGACAAGGTGACATCCCCAGCTTTTACACTTACGAAGAAGGATTGTCGCACTTAACTGCAGAGGGACAGGCCACTCTGGAGAGATTGGAGGGCATGTTAGCCCAGTCCGTGAGCAGTCAGTACAACATGGCTGGAGTGCGGACAGAGGACTCCATAAGGGAGTTTGAAGGTAAGATGATGCTTTTTGGTCACTAAAAAATGCGTTAAAACAGTGGGTTTTTTTTTTTTTTCCTCTCTCCTTACTCTGGCCAGTCCATAAGTACTGGTACTGAGCTCGTACAGATCTATGGGTATTGTCATGGCATGCTGTATGTGTCAGGGCAGTTTTATCTTTGTTCACAGCTAGTGTTTCTGGACTTTCTTAAATTCTGAATGCCATTAGCTATTTAAACAGCTATTTGAGGAGTAAGATTTGTTGACAGATCTCTCAGATTTTGTCCATGCTGTTTTCACCCGAGCAATACAGTGCCTATGAGAAGAATAGCTAAGCGATTCAGTGATACTGCTTCCTTTTATAATATCAAGCTCAGTGTTTCACTATGGCCTCACATTTTAAGAGATTAATGATGGAAAATCAAGTAGTTCTTGTGGATTTCTAGCTATCAGCTTGCTTGGAATAAAGCAAATAAGATCCTAATCCAGAAGCATTTACAGAAGCATTTGCATGATTTCTTTTTTCAATCTTTAATTGCTTTAATGACTTATTTGTAGGTTCTCTTTGTTCTTGAGTTTTGTAAATTACATAACACAAATAAGTCTTTAAATTATATACTCACCTTTGTGGAATGTTCTTTGTTTAATTTTTTTTTGCCAGTTTCTGAACCTCCAGATTTTGAAAACTTACACTAACTGCTCGATTTATTTTATCACACATCTTTGAGTCATTTTCAGCCATTTCATTAGCTTTTTTAATGGTACCGTCTTGTTTCACAGCAGTGTTTTCTTCCAAAGTTCACTTGAGGTATTTTCTGCTTTGGAAGTCTCTCGCCTACAGAGGGCACTCGCTGTCTGCTCTGTGATAATCCCCTCTACTCGCGAGCACTGCGGTATTTCGTAGCATTGTAGCTGCTTTTCTTTCAGATGGGATGGAGGTGGATCTAGCACCAGTGGTTGCAGGGCAATTTGAAGATGCAGAAGTTGATCACTGAGGAGTCCAGATGCTGCTGTAAGTTCTCCTGTCTTTAGACACCGCTGCTTAGGCTCCCTTCTCTCTAGTTTGTTTAATGTGTTTAAGTGATCTCAGACTGCTAACTGGACATATCTTGAAATATGAGGATGATGGTGGTTTAGAGAAAGAAGAGAGAGTTGTTTTGCTCAGTGAATTGTCGTGTAGCTATTCAAAATCATGTATCAGCTTCAACTATCCCCTGTTTGGGTAACCTGCCTGCACATGCTTCACTGGAAGACAGATCAGCCTTTTCATAGATGTAGTGAATCACCTGCTGTTAGAAAGATTCCTGGATGCTCATGTGAATACTGGAGCCCTGCTGGAAAGTTACTGTCATTAGTGTCTTTTATTTCACCCCTAGTGTACAATATTTCCCAGGCCTTTCGGGAGGGAGAAAAAAAAGTGCAGTATCCCTCTCTTCTTTCCCTGTGAGCAGAGCAGGAACATGTCCTGGTAAAGTTACCAAGCTTTTTGCATGGGCTGGTTGTTAGAAACATGCAACTTACTGAGTACTTCTTGCTGCTCATTACTTCTTATCCACTCTCAGTGGCATTATGAGATATGCCAGTGTTTCCAACCCATGCTGGGGCGGAGAGGATTAACAGCTTATTCTGGGACTCTTTGCATGGGGACATAGAGGCCCAGTGGAGATCTAATTTCAGCCCTGCTTGAGCAGCATCTGCTAGTGGTAGCAGTTTACACGCACCGCTCAAGCAGCAGCACCCTCGCCCTGTTCTTGTGGCTCGCTCCAAGGTGAGAAGACAGCTCCTGCCACTGTACCTGTCCTGCTGTAAACACTGGCAGGAAAGTTTCAAGCAGAAAGCTTGAAAGGAAAGGAGTGTGGAGGAAGAAAGGGCACAGCTAGGAAGGAGAAAGAGGCTGAAGAAAATGAAGTCCGTAAGTCCTTCACCAAGGACTTAAGTGAGGGCGAGGTGCTGTGTGTCTGCTTTCCTTCTTCCCCACATCTTGTTCTTATTTGTCGTTACCCTCAATACTGCTGCATTTTTGAAACTCCGAATATCCCTGTGTTTGCTTATTGATCTGAGCAGCTGTCATTGGTCCTGAATTTGTACTTATTCTTTGCTGTGAAAATTCACGCTTTTCCTTGGTCACGGTTTACGGATGTAAGCTTCCAGTGGCGCTCCCTTTCTGCTTTATTTGATAAATAATGTACTTTAAAATGTAAGGGAGACTCTTCAGATCTAAAGGCTTGAGTTTTAGCAGATTTTTCCTGCTCTTTATTGCATGTTTTAGAAGGTGCACCAGATGGTTGTGAGAAACAAATGTTGCAAGAGTGAAATAGATAGGGATGACTTTCTTTTTTGCCTGGTTGTAAGCTGTTACAACCATCAGCTAAGGCACTGATCCCTATCAGGGTGGATAAAGTGACCTGTACATGCAGTGTCAAGGGTTACAATGACGTGGCCAAGATCTCTATGAAGGACAGGCCTCTTCCAATCAATCACCAGTATCATCTTGCTGATGTAATGTAAGTATACTCAGAAATCTAGGATAATCAACTGAAGATGTGCCATGAGAAGGACAGCTCTGAGGTCTGTGCTAATCATCCTGCAAATAAAGGCAGCTTGGGTTTATGTGCCGAGAGCAGGGCAGAGGGGGAGCACCCAGAGATCTTCTCAGTATCTCAGGAGCAGCTCAATCGTTTTAACTTTCTGAACAGCAAAACCAGTATTTGCAGGAACATCTTGCTGGCAATCCTTTGGAGAGCAGAGTGCTGCTCTGTCTCTAAAGCAACTTGTGTTGTGCGTTGCTGCTCGTTACCCAAATGAGATGTGACGTTGCTTGATGAGGCTCCCGGAAGACTCACTGGCAGTTGGTGACATTCCTGTTAGTCTTGTAATAAGCAGTGTTTTGTCTGTCGCATCACACACTTCCAGTAACTTGTTTTGAACTAAGCGATGTGTCCCTGTGGGGGGTGGAGGTATTAGAGGGTCTTCCAGGACACAAATGTTTGACTGTTGATTGTAGATGCGCTTTGTCCTTGGCTGACCTCCGTTCAGATGTGCTGTCAAAAGCAAAGTTGCTCAAGCCCTCTGAAAATTAATTCCCTAGTGAGATTAAATTGCTCTCCTGTGTGACTGTGAATATTGGATACTGCTACTTTGTGAAAATTAATAAACTTATATTTTAATGCCTGTTATGTAAACCCAGTGTCTTGTGTCTTTCAGATTCTTCTTGGGCACTTCCAGAATAAGCCGTAAAACTGAAGACTTCGCAGTGACTATCGGGAGTTAACCTTTCTTTTAATGACCTAAGCATAGATATCTAGGTCTATAAATGCTTTTATAGATGTTTAAAAATAGGGTTTGACATTCGTGACCACAATGGGTTTATTAAAGAAAACAGAAAACACACAATAAATCCTCTTGCATCTAACACTTGAATGGGGTTAATGACATCGTGTTTCCAAGAAGCCTTTTAGGAGTTCTAGGACTTCAGAAATAAAATTGAAAGTAGAACAGAATTCTAGATTGTCCTAGAATTTTCCATATTTTTGTACCTGTTCATTGCACCAAGGGAGGAGAATGAGAATAGGAACGTGGCAAAGCCTCACTAAAGTGAAGTAAGGTTGGCCAAGGAGTAAAAGCAAAAAAAATTCAAAGCCCCTCAAGTAACTATCTGTCCAGTGCTATTCCCTGTCATTTCTTTGGAAGCAGTGTGGGTAGTGGAGAAGATAGAATAAAATCTGTAAAGTCTTGAATATGAGAATGCTTTGTGTCTTTGTATTAAATGTTAACAACATTGTTAAATAAACTAAGATTTTTGTATCTCACAATCCAATTACGTTGCAGGTCTCAGTCATTTCCTTCAGCAAGCTGCTGGAAACTCTGAGCAGACCTCCTTTGAGTTACTGGTGCTTCCTTTGATTGAAAAGGGGCTTTGCTGGACTTGTTTATATATAAATGTAATTAGATATGAGAATAAATGGTCAGAATATGTTCACAGTGCCTCTATAAGGCAGAATTAAGTGTTACTGTGACATATCCCCAATGGAGGCAGCTAAGAGAGCTCAGTCCTGTGGGATCTCCCTGCTGGAGTTGTAGATATACCAGTTGCTCTTTTAATAGTGTTCTGCTTGGAGCTGAAAGGCACATTAAAGTCCTGTAAAATTAACCATAGTAAATGACCTTTCATTTATTCACTTGTTTCTCTGCTGAGCCTTCCAGAAATGAGGAAGATGAGCTAAAGCAGTGAGACCATGGAGCTGTTTACGAGGAATTACAGGGAAGAAAAGGTTTGACTAAGACCCAAACCAACATCTATCTGGCTCTCCAGTCTTCCTGGTATTGAATTTAAAAGGAGGTACCACACAGACTTTACTTGCATTGTCCCTTCATTAGTGCTTTACTACTTTGATTGTGTGCATACATGTATATATTTTATATAAATGCCTATATGGATTTTTAAGGTAGAGAGTTAGAAGGGATGGTACAAAGCAATGCTTGAACTTGCATGCTTCCCTTTAGAGAACCTGGAGATGGTGAGATTGGGGATAGCTAAGTGGGACTAAAAAACTACCAGTAATATAGTTCAGGAAAGAAATTTCATGAAATCAATAGCAATTCAAACTTGATTTCTGCATAAGTCTTAGTTCCTGAAATGAGTTTGTTGCTTTTCATGAACTGTATGCGTTAGGTATGCTGGCAGACAGGCAGAGTTAACCTGTAGTGCCAATTCCTCTGTGTCCAGGCTGTAGCAACCTTGTGAAGAAAGAGTTGTATCAATAGAGCTCCAAGTGAAGTTATTGTACCATGCTCCCAGTTAAACTGACAGCCTACTATTAATTTCAGTTGGAAAGAAACTGCTCTGGATGAAGTCTGAAGGTAATATTGTGAATTACTGTCTTATGGAAGTTTAGGAGATTTAGCTTTAAAGCTAACTTTATGCTTGGACCATTTGTGAAATTTCTGCCAAAAATTTTCAAGCAATCTTTATTTATGTGTTTTGACTTTAAAATAGTATTGGCTACATTATAAATTAAATTGACTCTTACCTTTATTTTTTATGACTTCTTTGCTTTTGTTTTGCCTTAATTTAGCTGATCTAAGGCCTGTCAAATTCTTAACAATTCTACTTTGAGTATAGAGATGCTACATATTAATCTCCCCCCTTTGAACACAATTTAAGGTTTTTTTTTAAACTCTATGCTATGCCAAAATAAACAATACCAACATGCAGAAGTCAGATCTGACCTCTTTAAGCAGTTTGCTTACAGACCTTTGAAAATGAAATGAAAGTGCCTCTAATCTAGCTAAATTTGGCTTTCTGTTAATTTGTGTCTTTAGTTTCTCATCTCCTTGGCCACTTTTTCTCTTTTTGAGACATTTACCCCTGGCTTCATAAACACATCAGACCCAATTCATTACGTAAGGCTTGTTTTGTACGAACCCAGGTTAAAAACTGGCCTTGAGAAGTGCAGTAAAAGCAGAGCCCCATCGAGGGGGAAATCTCTAAGATACGGATCTCCTTAAAATGAGTGAAACTGATAAAAGCAGAAAGGCTACTGACACATAAAAGTCAAGTCTGTTTTAGAAGTGTGAGCCTTGAATCATCACGTAGGCTGCAACTGGACAATAATGCTTTAAGTGTCTGAATAGTCTTACTACAAGTATACAGTTTTCAGAAGTTGTATGAAAAGTATGTCTAAACAGTTGATTTTATTTTTACAATATAATCTAAACATGTTTTAATTCTCTGAAATAAAAGATTTTATTGGAACAAGTAAGAAATTACATGAAATTATTTATTCTCAAGCTCTTTCAAGAAAGATAGCTGAGCACAGTAGCTGCTAAAGACTTGGTTCAGTATTTTACTGTGTAACAAACCTTGTCCAGTTCTCTCCCCCTCTTAAATTATGGTTTGCAAATACTAGTTTGTTACTGAAATTTAATCTTAATTTTGAAAACTCTATCTTGACCTAATGTCATCTATAAAACAATTACACAGGATCAAGAAAAGAAAGCTCATGCTGCAAACAGGACTTCAGGATAGCTAGCCCTGCTCTTTACGTCAACCAAGGCTCTAAGAGCAAGTGCATGCCCTTCTGTGGGGAATGTAGCATTCTTATGTTTTTAGATCTTCTCTTACTCCAGCAAATTGGATTTATTTCAAGAAAAATATCTTGTAAGACTTACTATGTAAAATCAAGGACAAATCAAGTTTTGATTTGTTCATCCCTTTATACTATCTCTTCTGTTTCTCAAAAGGCAGCATAATCAGGTTACATTTTTCCTAAAGTGCACTTTGACTTATGTTTCTGTAGAATTTTATCAGTACTTTATTAACGCTCTTCCCAGCTAAGATAAACTTCTGGAATACTATAGTGAGACAGGATGGGACAGTCTTCCCAAAGGAAGAGAGGAATTACTTACCTGCAATGAGTATTATTAAAACAATGTTGGTCCTACTCTTTTATTTTGGCATAGAGTACCTCTAGAATGGAGCTGTGAAGATTCCTCTAGCAAGTAGCACAGCCTTTCTTCCTCTTGGAGGTGCCATATGTTGCAAGTAGGAAAATTCTGAGGTCACTAAAAGCATGAAAGCTTCAGGTCTTTTTTTTTTTCAGGTGCTTTCTATGGGAAGAAACCAATAAAATCAAACTTCAAAAAAAAGTACTTCTCTAAAATTAATTTTATATGCAGTTGTAGTAAAGGTCAGCAATTATGGCACTTCTGGCTAAAGTGACAAAGTCCCTGTATTTATCAGTCCTTTTCTTCACATTCATATGGCTTGACTGAAGATGTTGGCAAATACTCTCAACATCCCAACATACTATTACAAAATGAAAATTTCAGTACAAAGCCTTAAGTCATGTACTTGAAAAAAACAAAATCCAAAATACACTGAAAGGTGATGTAGAAATTAGAAGTTTTCTGAGAGCATCCTTTCCACAGGTGGCTGCAATTTAACTTTTCTTTCCATGATCTTTTTAATAATGTTGTATTACTGGAGATCAGAATTTGGTCTCAAGATATCCGAGGGAGGATTTCATCCCATACAAAAGAGACAAGTATTGTGCCTGTAAAGACAAAATACAAAAAAGACCTTTAATAAACATTACGTTAAAATATTTAAGAATTTAACATACAGTGGAGACTACAGAAAAAATGAAATGCTCTCTAGAAAAGTTAGGAGACAATCAATACTTTTTGAAAACATGGACATAATTTCTTGCAAAGAAGCTTTCAGTAGACCTTTCTAATGTCCAAAGATGTTGATAATTTTGCTCTCCAAATGTTTTACTATGTTTTGCTTCTGCTGCATATAAGGCAAGGATGGAAAACTTTGCCCGGGTGAGTTCACTGTGCACCTTCCTCCTGCCAAACGTCTCCTACCTTTGTGCCAGGGCACATATGTGACACACCAACTAACCAGATCTTGATTTCTTAGCAATTAGGATCAGGCCAAGTTCACTAGCAAAGTCTATTTTAGTAACTGCACTGTTGTGAGATATTGAAAGCAGGTACAGTATAGTGTGGTTTTTTTGGTGCGTGTGTGGAGATCATTCCAATTCAGGGTTTATTTTAAAGCTGAAAAGTGTCCTCTAACTGTAGGTTTTATAAATGAAGGGCTAGGAAGAGCTTGTGAAGCCTAGAGATCATTCTCCATTGTCAGTATGAAGAGCTTTTCTCTCTTGTTCACAGAGAAGCTCATTGCCTAGCCAAGTGGGAAAACATCCAGTCAAAGTTCCCAGTTTAAGTGCACATCAGATTGTTGCTGAGTTCTCAATTAACTTAAACAAAACCAAATAAAGTATCAAACAACTCTCCTGGATACCTTTCTTCTTTGTGGCATCTTCCCAGAAAATTCTGCTGAACAGTTCCCTCAGTAAGCAGAATTCTGTTCTCATTAAGTCCAAAGTCCGAACAGTGTTGTTTACCTTCCCTGCCTTCCTTTGAACCCTGAACTCTTGTGAGGACTGTGACCTAAACAGCCATATTCACCACCAGTTTAGCTGTTCTTGAGCAGGCCAAGTACAGCATTAACACTGATTTACATATATATTTCTAGTGTCTGCAGTTGGTTGGTGACACATTCTTAGGAACTTCCTGGACTGCATGCACATTGATGCTTTCTCAAATGATCACTATATAACTGAAATGATTCCAGAGTACCAGGGTATGGAAACATAAGACTTTAGCTAGTTGTTGCAAACCTCATTTGCCACCTACAGCCAGCAAGATGGCCTGTAACACATCTGTTTTGATGCTACTTAAAATCATGTTAACAGAAACTTCATTAAAACCATTTTGAAAAATAAGTTCCTTAATAAGTTCTTCATGAAGGACCATAAAATACCAGTGGATTTGCTTCTCCTGAAGAAAATTTCTACTTTCCTCCTCTGGTAAAGGTGATTATCAATTTGCTTCTTGTTCAAAGCATCTTTTCTAAGAAGACTGTTTTAGAGAGGGGGCTAAGCAATGTTTCATGGCTAGGTCAGGATATCCATTATATGAATGGTCCTTATGGGTATTTGATATGGGTATAAAGGAGACTGTACTACACTTTGCAGAAGCCAACTGGAGTTTCATCCAAGATGCTGGGAAAAGGGAGAAATCAAATCAAAATTTCGTTCTGGATACCTGAATTTCTCATTATGACTCTGTTTCTAGGAAGTCTGGTACAATATTTGCATTGACAGATGGACTCTAAAAGTGATTTTAAAAATTGCATTTAAACATCCTTGCCCTCATCATTTGCTCTTATGAGGTTCTTTTTTTAGAGATTTCTTAAGAGTCTTATTACTGTAATAGGTTCATTTCCTAAATATCTCCTCATTTGGTCCATTATAAAGGAAAAAAACCACCTTTTTATTCCTATTACATTCTAACTTCCAAAATATATCAGAAGACAGTATCGCTTGGTGTTAGATTTGTAGATCTGCATTTCTGAATTGATCAAATTTCATGTGCATCTTTTATGTATTTCCTCCTCATATCCCTAATATTTGTTTAAGATTCTTGATTTATAAGATGAAGTATACGCCTACACGAAATCCCTTCTTTGGTAGTGAAATACTCCTATTAAAACAAACAGATCTGCCCTTCAGGTGGTCAACAGAGCCAATATCTGTAACAAAATGTTTTGCTACAATAGTTACATGATGGTGTCCTGAGTAGACATGTTCACAACTGCTTTGTTTGAAAACTATTTCCCTAGTAAATTATAGACAACATTCATGGTATTCTGTATGTATTCTTTATATATTAAAGAAAAATGCACCATTTATGAATATGCACAGGAATGTAACATTTCTCCCTAAACACATTCTGAATTCACATCACATTTCCAATCAACTCAACAGCTGTTTTTTTTTCCCTTACCAAAGCCTCAATCACTTGAAATACTTCTGCAAAATAGTTTCCTTACATCAGTTGTCATAGAATCATAGAATGCTTAAGGTTGAAAGGGACCTCTAGAGGTCATCTAGTCCAACCCCCTGCACACACAGCGTCACCTAGAACATGTTGCACAGGGCTGCACGCAAGCGAGTTGGGAAGATCTCCAGAGAAGGAGACTCCACAACCTCCCTGGGCAGCCTGTTCCAGGGCTCTGGAACCCTCACTGTCAAGAAATTTTTTCTATAAGTTCCTGTGGAACTTTTGATGCTTCAATTTGTGGCCATTTCCTCTAGTCCTATTGCTGGCTACCACCGAAAAGAGGCTAGCCCCATCCTTCTCACTCCCTCTCTTAAGGTATTTATATACACTGATTAGATCTCTCAGCCTTCTCTTCTTCAGGCTGAACAGGTCCAGCTCTCTTAGCCTTTGTTCGTAGGGCAGATGTTCCAGGCCCCTAATCACCTTTGTAGCCGTGTTGTCAAAATAGTAGTCAAAATAGCAAAGGCCAGGTACTTACTAGCCAGATAATCTCAAAATGGATCAGGTTGTAATCACTTAATAGAAATCTAAACTTGAGTTCTGAGAATTGTATGTTCTCATAGGACACAAGTGCTCCCTTCAACTTTGCTTAAAGCATTTCGATAGCTGCTAACTGGAATGGTGCAAGTTTTCTCAGTTGTTCAGGTATCCTGTTTCGACGCCCTATTTAAGAAAACTGTATTATAGTGAATTCAGTTGGATTAAAAAAATAGTTTCCTTCATTTTGACTTATTGAGAGTCACTACAACTGAAACTTGCAGAGATGCACTAGGAGAAGATGAAAAAGTTACAACTGAAGCCCTTTGCGTGTTTTCTCCTGTGTTCCAGAGCTCTCCTTGCTTCCTGTACTATTGCTGCATCTTCTAGTAGGATTAACAGTCATTAAAGAACTTAAGACTAGTAAATTGGCTCTTTAATGTGACCTTGAAGCACAAGGCTGAAGATTAGTTAAAGTAACTATAAACAATAAACAGGGTTACTTGAAGCACTTCTATCTGAACTGAGCCAAAGTTAAAATCAGTAAGTTCCAAACTGAAACTGGGTTTTAAGTTGGAAAAATTCTAATTACTCAGATATGCCTTTCTTATTCCTAGATGTAAAACAAATTATTTGTAATAGTGGTTGCTGGGAAGAGGAATATAGAATGGGAACTCATTAGGGAGATGAAAAAGATTAGATTTTAAAGTGATAATTATTGAGATGGCCTATTTTAAGCACTTGTCTTAAAATCTAAAAAAGAAATACTCATATAATGTCACAAATCAAGACAGAAAACGACTGCATGCTAACCAATTTGTATTTCTTTTTGAGCTTTATCAGGTTGGCATTTACTCCTAAGTGGCCTCTTCTTCTTAAGATTCTGCTGGAATGTACAGGTCTGGCTAATAATTGGTGGGCTTTTGGTCAATGTGAGAACACCCATTATACCTCAAACAGGCTGGATTTCAATACTGAGGTGTCAACAGGCTTCTCCAAATGGACCACATTCCAGAGTAAACAGCCACTGGTTTATAACTTACTAGTTAACCTAAATGTTTCTCATTTAAAATTATCCCATTGTTTGTTTTTCTAGGTACAATAAGTGATACTGTTCAAACTATCCCATATAAACTGAGCAAACATCTAACCTTGGCTTGCAAAACAGACTATTAAGTTATAGGTTCTCTACACAAGCCATTAAATGTGTTTACAATTTGCAGCCTACATTTGCAAAAGGAAACCACAAATCGGAATGACTTGTGCACATAATTAGGCATCTCATGGACTTTATGTCAAACAGAACACTGGAAGACTATGAAATAAAGAATACCTAATTCCTGATTTTTGAACTCTGTACTAAATAAGACTTTCTCAAAGTAGATAACATCTTTAAGAACTTACCTAAGGATGGTGCTAGCCAATATACTAGCGAATAACTCAAAAAATTTTCATAGAAACAATATGGATGTAACGAAAAGGCCAGCGCTGGGTTAAATATTGCTCCTGTGAGATTTCCACCTGAAATAAAATGTAAGGAGCATGAATCAAACCATCTTTTTCAACAAATACTTAAGTTAATTTCTGAAATGTGAATACAATGTAAATGCAACAAGAAATGCACACCCTGCAATAAAACGCATTAGCAGAAAATATTTGGAGAGAGATTTTTTTCTGAACTTTTTTTTAATCAAATGATACCATATAAATCTGGACAGTTTTCTAAAACAAATTTTTAAATATCTGAAGCACAGGCTGTACTTTCCTTAAACAACATCTGCTAGAAAGATAAAAGATAGGAGTTTGGCTAATGTTTCTGCTGATAGAACTGTAAGTTGCCTTGCTACCGTTTTGCTAATTGTGTTGCTTAGAGTCTATCTCAAGCTTCTAGAGTTGTCAGAACTTATATAAATATATATATAAAAGATAATTTATATATATTAGTAAATTGTAATTAAATCACAGATAAAACTGAAGGTATGCGTTTTTAATTATGACACGTTGCTCCTGTCATTGCAATCTTGCTGAAAAAGCATCAATAATAAAGAACAATTTTCCATTGTTCTGTACTATTATTTACTAACTGCTCATGTCTGTTTTATCTGTCAATCTATTTCTATATAGTATCATTGCCTAATTAAATTCACTTGACTTTCTTAACGCTTATGCTTGATTTTCACAGATCTAATAAACTACAGCGAGCTTTGAACTTGCCCTTTGTACACATCTTATGCTTCTGTAATACCCAAAGTTTCCTTAGAGTTTCAGTTAAGTTCTTTGTCATTATGTTCTTTTCTTCTTTTTATATGGTTTTTAAATTTCTTTTCCCATTATCACAACTTGGAAAAGTTTTAATCTTCCTTGAACTATTCACTTCACTCTGATTTGACACTTGTTTTCTGCAGTAAATCAGACTTACTGTGGACTCTGTTATTCTGCATCTTGACATATTAACAACTTCCACTGCCGCTAGAAAGGCCTTGTAACAATTTGCTTCCCTCTATGTACAGATTCACTCCTCATACTCCTACACACCCAAAGACACATCCAAGAGCAGAATTTCACCCTCAAAATAGTCAAATTCCCTTTCCCTTTGACAAGAAAGAAAGTGTAACAACTTTGACATATCTGATATAATCCTAATATGTGTTCCAGCACAGTATGTGAAGACAACTTTTATTTTAAAATTACTAGAGACAAGCAAAATTAGGGGAAAAAAAAGCCTGGAATTAAAAAATATATTTGACATTTTTGCCTTCACATATTTGGCTCAGAAACATCTAACTCATTTCATGCACTTCTCACTTCTTTGAAATATTGCCTGTAAATGAAAAAGCCCTAAAAAGATGTTCTTTTCTTTCCCTAATTTCCCCAATGGAATTTCCCCAGATTTTCCTTTATGAGCAGTCACATGCTATCCATCTTTAGCCTCTAATATATTCTGTTAACGCTTAAAGACAATATCATCTCTTTTCCCCCCCTCTATTCAGTAGAATAAAACATGGATTGCGTATGGAATTGGAGCTTTGTGTACAATATGTACTTATATAAAAACCACTGTCTGTGCAAGACCAAATAAAAAAAAAAAATCGCAGTATTTATAGCCATGAAAGAGAAATTGCAGAAGAAAAGCTACAGGAACAGTTTTTCATTCTGCAAATATTTACTTTGCCATCTAATGTTATTTGTGGAATGAGTTGCATGGTATATCCAAGCAACTTCCATGGGTCACAGGCAGCAGTGACCTACCAATGCTTTTTTTATCAATTTATCTCAGTGAACCGTAAAACATATGATTTAATGTTTGCTAGTCCTGTAAGTACATCAATTACTTTAGATGGGTATACATCTTAGGAATATGGCTATATTTCAAAATTCTACCCAAGCCAGATTTGATATGAAATAGGAGAAATTCGTTCTTACAATCAGGGATACAGCCTTTTTTTTCCCTCCTCCTTCAAGGTACAGCTTTTAAACATAACAAAATAGGGTATAAACCATAGGCCGATATCTGATGATATATGTACTTTCTAATATTTCTGGTTCATTTATAAGTGAATAAACGTAGTTTCTAAATGGACAATTTCCTTTTTAAAAAACAAAGTATGAAAGGAAACTATTAACAGGAAATTTGTTTTCTAAGTTTAATGTTTCTTTTGGAGTTCCTACCTAGAACACTGTATCTTTCAAGCTGAAGTTCGAAAAAACATTCTTCATATATTCTAAATTGTGCAGTGTTTTTAAAGGAAGTGAGGATATTACCAACTTGTCTAACTCAGCATTGCTTTGCCTAAATTTGCTGCTGGTTGCCTATGCGTTTGGCACTGGCAGAGTGCAAAAAAGATTCATTCTTCATAACGAAAGTGCTCAAGTTCCTTAGAAATAGTTACCAAAGAGGTGCAAAACATTTCCTGAGAATGATATAGTCCAAACAAGTACCTGCCAGCCCTCAGAAGGGTGCAGGAGAAGGGAATATATCCTGGGAAATATTTATTTTTATGTAGGCAGAGGAAAGAAGGAACAAACAGAAAACTTTGGGAACCTGTAAAATATGCTAAAAAGATAAAACTCTGTCACTTTATCATAGGAAGAAAGTGATAGGAACAACAGTGTTCCCATGTTTCTTGTGTAATAGCTCTGCAACAAGAATCCTGGGTTTCACATCCTTAACTTCAAGAAGCCTCGATCCACATTTTGGGAGGGCTCAGCAAACACCAGGCTCCCAGCTCTTGCAAGGGGAAGAATGCAATTTTACCTTTCTTTTTGAACCTGAGCGTACAGCCAAGAATCACCGAATCTTAAAATGTTGAGAGCAGAATGAAAAAGAATCAGATCTGACCCCTAAGGGGGTTATGGGTGAAAACTAGGTTCCAGATCTTGTCCCTGGAAGGTATATGTATTTTACAGCAGTTTTCATACTGGATTTAAAAAAGGAAAATGTCCAGAAAGTGCAAGACCTTATGTAGATGATACAACATAGTCAAACTGCATATGGAGTATGCCTAGGCTCAACAGATGGGATGTTTCCTAGAAGTATATGCAGATTGAGTGCACTGGTAGTGTTAACAAGCCTAAAATGTGACAAGAAAGAGATCCTGGTATTCAGCCTTCGTCTAGAAAGAGGCCAGCCTGGCCAACAATACGGGCATAAATTCACTAGGGGAACTAGCAAAGAGAAAGGCAACGTGACACGCATTATTTTACAGGACTGTTCACTAGGCAGCAAAGGAATGTTAATCAGGAATCCAGCTGTCTATGTGCCTAGAAGAGACAGTATAATCTTTGGCTATGCTTTAACCAAGCAATTTAGGAATACAATCAGTGTGCTAAAATGCTTCTGCCTCAAAAAACAATGTTCAAAAAAGTAGTTCAAATTACCAAGTTAGTTATACAAATTCTCTAGGGACCTCTTCTTTTTATTCTTTCAGCTAAACATTATGTGTAAGGACTGAAACTTCTGCTGTATTCTATGTACCTATGTTAAATATAGCAAAGCCCTTCAAGAAAAGGCGTCAAGGTACTCTAGACATCCATAGATGAGGAGGTTTTGTCCCTCTCTCATACATTTCCTCAGTGACCTCCTCTGTGGTGACAGCTGAAGCACCAGCCAGTACAAGGAGCTCTGTACCCATCCCTCTCTCATATCCTTATATCTCAACACACAGACTTGTTCACCCAGCCCAACCCACCCCCTTGGAGGCCACTCTGAAGCAAGGGGACGTACGTAAGAGCTCTGCGTTGCAGAGTGCAAGGGACACCAGCAGAGTGGAAAGAAACTCTGCAGGTAACACCAGCAAGCGGGACAAGAGGTGGGACAGAGGCCAAAGCACTCAAGATGCCCACAGATGTCACAATACAAGAGGCATTTGACAAATTTATCTGAATATCTGGTTTCACGAGTGCTCACGGTCTATCGTATCTTTCCACGTGCCACAGATGTTCATTCTGATGCCTGATTTAAGGAAGCTGACCAGGGTAGATGTCACCAATATAAGTTACGTGCTGATTAAACGTGGCACACGCAGGTCACAGGTCTGCACAAGGACATTGCACAACCATCCTTTTCCCTGTGCAGACAGTGACACTTTCTCACAGTGCCCTTTGGGATGAGGACACACTGCAGAACACCTTGCATGAAGCACCTAATGCAATATGAGGTCAGATTATGAAACAATTTTTCACCAAGATATTTCAACAAGAGCTCAGTGAAATTATCAGCCGTATTACCTGCTGATTTCGCATGGTTGGAACATGCAACTCACTCCATTCTTAGCCACAATCAGGTAGCTGAATCTAACGAGGCAAAGTTTAGACACACTGCACATGAACTCTGGGCAGTGCATTTGCAGGATCAAAGACTTTTTTGAGGAAATATATTTTTCCCTAATCTATGTCTGTATTATTATTATTCATGTGTTTTAAATAAAAAAAAAAAAAAGGAAAATTGCTATTCAGTGGTGGTAATAGGGAATAAAAAGACTAACCTGAATACACGAGCATGGTGATGAGCAGAGCAATGAAATGGACTCTGAGGTTGGGATGGATCAAGTCCACCCGCAGCACGGCCAGCTGGAAAACGGCCGAGAACAGCAGCTCTATGAAGAAGGCCTGCACCTCCGTGGTCTGCAGCGGGTGGCCGCAGCGCTGCCAGCGCGCTCCGACGTGCGCCTCGGCCGCCCCGAGGCTCCACACGAGCTGCATGAAGCCCCTGGCGAGCACGGCGGCGGCGAACTGGGCGCCGATGCGGAGCGCGGCGGCGCGGGGCCGCACGGCGCCCGCCCACGCCTGCTGCAAGGTGCCGCACGGGTTGCCCGCGCTGCCCGCCAGCGTCACGCCGTGCAGCACGGTGAGGCCGTAGGTGAGCGGCAGCGCGGCGGGCGGCGGCAGCTCCGCCGCGGCCAGCAGGCAGAGCTCGTTGGTGCAAGCGCAAATCTGGAAGGTGCTCAAGAACTCCCGTAGCGAAGCGCCCCGCCGGCGGCCCGGCCCCAGGCGGCTGAGCGCCACGGCCGCCACCACGGCGGCCATCAGCAGCAGCGAGGGCCAGAGCCCACCTGCCATGGCGAGGGGCTGCCCGGGCYTCGAGAAGGGCTCACGCTGTAGGGCCGGCCGCGCTGCCCATGGCGGGGGAGCCGCCGCCGCCTSCTYCTCTCAGGTAGGGAGCTCCTTTCCCCCSCTTGAGGCGGGGAAGGGGGCAGAAGGAGGCCGGGGGAAGGCTGCTCTCTGCAGAAGGGCGCTGCACGTTTCCCCGGGGGCAGCGGGCAGCTCCCGCTCCCCTCAGCCGCCCGGAGCGGGGCGAAGAGYCGGGGCGAAGGGGAGCGCAGCCGAGGCGGCTCCTCGCTGCCCGCCGCGGAGCTCAGGAGCGTGGCGAGAGGCGGAGCGGAGGCGGGGAAGGAGGAGGGAGACGCGGCAGAGGTTGGACAGTAACCGCCCGCCAGACGAGACCGCCCCGCCGCCGAGGAGGCGCTGCCAACGGCTCCTGACCGTTCCTAACGGCCGCCGCCAACGGCTCTAACGGCCGCGCGACAAGGCGGGGGGCGAGCGAAGGGGGCGCGGGGTGAGGGGCGCATGCGCGCGGGGCGCCGCCGCTTTCCCGCCTGCCGCTGAGGCGACACGAARCGACCTGAGGTGTGCAGGTGTTGCTGTTGGTTCCTGCCTCTCGCACACGAATCTGAGCCGCCGGCCGCCGCCTGTCACGCTCTGAGGGTGGGCTAAGGCGCTTAAAGTGTTTATTTATTTGTTTATTTTGATGTTTTGGGGGAGCTTCGTTTTGCAAACTGCAGGTGCAGCCGTGGCTTCAGCCCTTTCCTCCCACTCTGATTGTGGTTGTGGGRGACACCAGGTGGCTCCTTAGGCTTCTCCAGGGGAAGCAAAGCTAAACTTAGGTGTTGCAAAATATGGGAGCATTGGAGTTTGCAGCAGGCTCTGAATAGCTTGGGAACAGCGCTGAAAAATAGGCTCTGTGGTTATGTTTTTGTGCTGGTTCCTGGGAAAGACGTGCCTAGAATATGGTCAGCATCAATGATGCTATTAAGCTGCAGGCTTTTCCTTACATCAGTGTTAATATGCAGGTGAGTTTCTGGAAGAGACAGTCCTCTCTCTCTGAAGGATAGCCGTGATAGTGTATCTTGGTTTTAAACCCTAGTTTAACGAATGATTTGTAAAGCTGAAGCACTGCTGATGGTGGTTACCAATACATACTGCAGTTAAATGCACCTTCAAAGAGAGATTTAAGTGTTCAGTATTTTTAGAAGCCTCTTGATCAGTATTTTCTTTTCCCATAAGGGGGCAGCAGCGATGATGGTTTTGTCAAACCTACAGGAATGGGTTTTGATCAACGCGATCTACAGCAGTTCATTTCTTGCAGTGAGATAGTGTCTAAGTACACTGCTGTGTTTCAAATTACAATATATATGTAATAGATATATACAGATATAACACCTTCTATAATATAAAGGGAAAAAATATTTTTAGGTATTTCAGATGTTGGGTGAAACATCTAGGTATGATAGGTAGGACTGTCCTGTGAGAAGGATCAAGATAATAAAGTTGCCACTTCGCAGTTGGCAGCTGCTGGTTGGGTAGTCATTTAAGTAACATCTGTGAATCCAAGAAGCTTTAAACATGAATGTTATAAAACCATAAATACTAATATTTGAAAATCATAACATTATAGTCTATAGCTAAGCTTCCCTCCTCAAATTTATCTCTTTTTATTTCTTTGTTCKCATTCAACTCTGCTTGGAGAGGAAGTTTTTTGTGCAGCTGAGTTAATGAAGCCTTTGTGGCCTATGTCATCTACACTCGCTGCTGTAGGAACTCCAGTTCCTGATGCTTATGGGTGCCGCCGCTGCAATAATCTCTGTTCTCCAGTGTCATATTTCCTGCCAGCTCCCACTGCAGTAATTGAAGGTTAGATGTGTGTGTGTGTGTGTATATATATATATATATATATATATATATAAAATAGCACTCTTCTGCTATGAAAAGTGCCACTTTTGCACTCAGTTTTGAAGGTACTGGTGATACGAGTGTGGTTGTTCTCAACATGGACTATTATGCATCATCTAACTTGGAAAAGTTGTCTTTCATTTTTATTTCTTTTCTGCAGATGATATTGTAGCCTTTATTATATACCTGCATTGAAGTAACATCTAATTACTGCAGTCAAGGAACTCTCTTCCGTTGCGTTGCGTAGCCCTAAAGTGCTTATTTTCAAAGAGATAAACAGAAAATTGAGGTGAATAGTCTTACTTTTTATCTGGGAATGACTGGGAATCAGTTTTGCATTACTTCCTTTTATTATATAGCTAAATATAGCTGGTGTGCTATGAAAGAATAGGCCCTATACTTTCGAGTTGCCATAGAATGAATAAGAGAATCAGAAGGAATAGTCAGAAAAGCCAGTTATCTAAAGGGCTAACTTTTCTTTCTTTTGACCACCAGATGGTAGTGTCCTTCCAACAACTGCTTTTGGTGTGATACTGTAGCAGCTTTATTTTGTGTTTGCCATGAATAGGTAAAAATACAGGTTTTCAGGATACAGGTATAGGCCTTTGAGTCTGTCATATGTTTTTGTTTTATTTTTATTTTTATTTTTATTTTTATTTTTATTTTTATTTTTATTTTTATTTTTATTTTTATTTTTATTTTTATTTTTATTTTTATTTTTATTTTTTTAAAGGCATGTTGAAGCCTGGAATATCTTTTAACATTCATCTCATAGTTTCTGTAGACTGTTTTTTTTTCTGCTTGCAGCACCACTGTCTCCCTGTTTTGTTCTTGTGTCTGCTCCCTCCTCTCCTCTGTGTACTCCACTGATTCCCGTGTGCTCCTTTTTCTTCCCACATTTTTCTCTGTATGTCAATGCTTGTGCTTTCGCTCCTCTACCAGCATTTCTATATGTTCCTGCTTTCCCTTTCTGCCCAGCTTCTCCAATTTTCTGCTCTTTTCATATTTAACTGTGCCCAGCTCTGTGTATGGCCATAGCTCTTTTTTCTAGAATGCACTAGTCTGTTCCCTTTTCCTATGGAAGGTGAGTCATTCGGAGTAGTAATATATTTAAAGCTCTTGGATGGTTTTGCAAGGGTGAAAGTGGGCATTATGATGCTGGAAGGTGCTGACCACTACAGTATTTAAAAACAATTGCAGAAGTCCAGAATCTGTAGTTCTAGCTACAYAGCAAGGAGTGTGTGTGCCCCCTGTTTTAGTTCTTGTTGTTTTGCTGATTTAGTTGTTTTCTCCCCAGATTGGTAGGGTTTCTTCCACCCTTATTTAAAACTTTGCTTGAAATTGATTAGATACAAGAGCTAAAATTAGTTGCCTTCAAACAGAAGAACCTCATTGAGCTTCGGCCAGGGCAAACCTGAAACTTCAGCACAGCTGTTTTCTAAAAACAGCTGTGGTTGTTTGGGCCATTACCCTTTTCTAGCTGCTTTACAGTGCAGATTTTGCACCAAAGAGCATTAAAAAGCTCCTATAGGATAGTGTGTGGGTGATGGAAAAGGGCTCTCACCAACTTCTGGAGGCTTTAACAGAAAGGATGGGAGAGGTCCTGTGCCTTTTGGAAATCTCCTGTTTCCTAAAAGATGAACAAGAAACATTACTTGATAGATTCAATGAGGAAGAAAGTCTGCAAATTCATCCCTGACCTCGTCTTCATAATCTCTGAGGTAGCAAGATAACTTTTTAATATAAATAAAACTTATTATACTGCATAAGGTCTTCTCCAGGTCTTCAAAACCCGCCTGGATGCCACCCTGTGCCACATGCTCTAGGTGTGCCTGCTTGAGCAGGAAGGTTGGACTAGATGATCTGTAGAGGTCCCTTCCAACCTTAAATAAATATTCTGAAATATTCTGAAATAATAATTGCCATAGCTTTCAATGTGATCCACAATAGATATTTTTTCTGTAGAAACTCACCCCCTAATACTGCAGTAGTGTGTACAGGACTAGGAATTTAACATAAAATCATCAATATGCCTAGAGTAAAAATGGATTGCTTTTAAGTGAGTAATAATAAGGCAGGGCTTGTTTGCAAAGAATTGTTTTATCTGATGCTGCCTGTGGTTCTGATTTTGTTTTGAGCCCTATAAATGTTTCTTCTTTTTCCCTTAAGACTGCAATAGTGAAACCAAATTATTACATCTGTATGTCAGGTTATGTGTGAAAACAGAAGGATCTAACTTACCTGGTTTTGAAGACAGGCTAGTATACACAACCCCTCAAAAAAAAAAAAAAAAAGACCCTAAATATGTTTTGGAGAAATATCTACTGAATGGGAGCTAATAAGAGTTTTAGGATCTCTTACAAGGTTTCATTTTTCTGGAATATAATGAGGCAAAATCCTGTTCCAGTTGAATGCTGCAGTCTCAAATGGTGCATGATATTTCTTTCTCAGTTATATATAGAGCATCTGTCACGTCATGGCTGTGCACAGCGTCTGCTACAGAAACTTCTATTAAACTGTAATCTGCATTTCATAGTTACTGGAYATTTCTCAAGAGGCTAATGTATTATTTTGCATTTAAAATAAGAGGGCATGTATCTTTGGCTATGGAAATAGAGATTATTATATCCATCTTATCTTGCTGATCAACACAGTTTATGGTGTTTTATTTTTTTTTTTCTCCTAAAATTACGAGAAGTAGTTTAAAACAGGTGGAGAAAGCTAACAAGATTTGCATAGACATACTGAAATGCGTAGTTAGAGCTTAAGCTGGCTGTATTGACTTTAATAAAGTACATACAGAATAGGAACATCTCATCACAAATGGGTACTTTTCCAATGGAATTCTACTTTTTTTTTTCTTCTAGTGAAGAAGAAGGTTAATTATTTTGATTTTCAGTATGAGTATAATAAAGATTCAAGCATCCTCTTGCTCTCACTGCAATGTGTATTTTGCTCGTGTTTTATTGTGGAATATGTCAAAAGATTTAACCTTAGTCAGTGATGGTTCCTTGCCATCTGCTATGATGATAAACATACAGGTTGGAACCCATTAATCCTAAATCAGACACCTCAATTTAATTGATGTCCAGATATATGACATATCCACATGATTGACATACTAGCAAAGGAGCGGATTTTATCCTATGAATTTTAATGTTTCTAAATAGCTGTGAAAATTTTGCCTAACATTGCGTCTTGCTCAAAGTGAAGGTTTTGTTGGGAACTCCATCTGAAATCTCACCTTGTCCAGGTTTCAGAAATATGGTAGCTACATGGGACTAATCTCTGAGTTACATAATACATCAGTCCCTGTCTTTGCCTTCAGCCTTGGTGTTAGCTGCCACGGCCCCATTCATGATAGTAAAGTGGAAATTGCTGGTTTAATGATTTAAATTSCCCAGCGTGAAGCCCTTCATCTTTTGTTTGCTTTGTGCTGCTTTCCATCTGTCTGAAGCTCCTTCAAGAGTAGAGCTGCCTGCATTAAAATGTGGCTCTATTTATAATGAACAAGAATTCTTTAAAAAGCTATGGTATAGCTCAATGTTTATCATTTCTTGCCATTACCATTGGGTCCAGTTGAAAACTTTCAAAATATTTTCTAAATTCTAGGCTTGCAAAAATGAGCTTGATCTTTAAAGTAGATTTCTGGTGATTTATTCCTGGTAATAGATCTAAAACCCAAGAACTTTCTTCAGGATTACTTGACATTCTTCTCCATGCTGCTGTGTCCAGCTAGTTTACATTTGTCTTAAACTATGTAAGTATTTAAATGCAGGTAACATGCCTACCCACTAGGCCTAAAAAGTCTATTTGCTAGTAATATTTCTTCAGGTGTGTTTGTCGTAATTCTGTAGTGCTCTATGTATACCTTTTTCTGTTTCTTCTTAAGTAGCTTGCTCTTCCTGCAAGGATACTAATGATTTAAAATTTGTATTTTAATACTAAAACAAAAGTTCTACCATCCAGAGTTATTAAGATGTCCTGAAATGATAACATTTTTTATTATTTCCATATGTTCAATTACACTTAGGTAACAACAGGTAACTTTAGAACCGTATTTATAAGCAATTGTAAATGCTGAAGAGGTCTTAAAGTAAAATGATTGGATTTCAAATCTATTTAAAACAACAATGCCCAAAACACTTTTTAGACAGAATGTGGTTTCAAAGCTGGAAAGACAGTTAAGAGATACTCTGCCTCGTGTTGCATTAAAATTATATTTAAATAAACATTTGTGTTTTGCTGGGCTTACTTAGATGACTTGGAGTTAGCAATCTTTCAGCACACAGTCTTACTTTCAGGTGTACACCTAAACCATCTGAAAAGTCTTCAACTTTGTTAATACTCATTTTTGCCCTTGTTCTCACTGATGTGGGCTGTGAGTAGCATTTGCTGTATTGTGTGGGCACTTCTTTAGTATTTGCTCTTGCATTTGCTAGCAAAGCAAAGTTTTGGCCCAAAGTAGTTATTGAATTAATGTTTAAATGGAGGAGACTTGTACGTTCTAACATAAATCAACTAATTGATGTAAACATATAACTGCCAAGGACCCAAACCTGGTATGGAACATCATATTCTCTTGACAAATATGAAAGAATTTATCAAATAACATACGATATCAAGTGTGTCAGAAGCTTCTTGGTGGGAAAGATGTTTTGTTCTCTTTCACAGATGGTACAGCAATAATGACTCATATGTTGCTTTTAGCCTGAAAAGTACAATAGCAGTTGTTCAGAAGACAAATAGGAGCTCTCCTTTTCTTTATGAACAGGTGATGAAAGATTTTAAGAGAAAAAAAAAAAAAAAAAAAAAAGGTAAAAAAAGGAGGTAATACATCTTCTCAGAATGGTTCAAAGTTCTGAATTCTGCTGCAATAAGCTTGACCAAAGGTGAATGAAGAAACACCTGTAAAGGGAATATCACAACTTTTAGCTGGCCCTGATGTTTTATGTCCCCAGTGCAAAAGGAAGCAATGTGGAAGTGAGGAAAGGAACTTGACAGATTTCTGTCTGGTTTATGATTGCATCTTCTGTTTGAGCTTTACCATGTCTATGTTCTTTGAGGCTCTCCTTTACAGAGAGTGTTTTCTAAGCTCGTCTTTGCTGGATTCCCTGCCGCTAATGCCATAAAGTTGAAAAAAAGGAAAACATCAACATTATAGACACGAGGATCAATAGGAGTGACTCCCTGTGGCAGAAGTTTATAGTAGTGAACTTGCTACTTCTAGTGCTAAGAGACATAACCTGCCTGCTTGTCATTGCATTCAGACACATCATTGCTTTGAAAGTTCAATGAGATTAAAGCTTTAATAACAGAACTGCATTTCTTTCATTTTTGCTCAAACAATTATAGTACATTTTGTGTTGGAGATTACCACATCTTTTGTTTTTACTTTATTGTACGCTGTTTTTTCTAGTGTAAAAGGAGATGTTGAGTACAGTGCTTTTCATATAGTACTCTTAAATTAGATGTGAAGGTCGAGGTAACAGGTAGCCAAAATGTTGGTGTGTAAGTTAGGAGATGCACAGTCTATATTGTTTGTTTATTTATTTATTTGTTTTTGTTATTAACTTGTGGTCTTGGTTTACTCTCTGTTCTGTGTGGTTGCATCCTTCTCTGTGTCTGTTCACTCTGTTGACAATGTAAACACTTGGGTGTCTCTTATCCCACTGTAATACAGAGAACTGTTCATAACTATGATCTTGGTCCATTTTGCAAACATTGCAAGTATGTTTCATGGCACTCTCATGAGAAACAGTAGAAAATTACTCATGTAAGTGGTTAGTCAATCAACAGATACTTAATATGTCTTGCCCAAGACCACAGGAAGGCTGTGAATAATGTTGAGGGATTACAATCTAGGCCTCTTGACTGTCAAGTTTGTACCATGCTCACAAGATGAAAGTGGGTACAGAAATAGTCCCTCCTGATGCTGCCCAGTGCTTCCTCTGGTGCCTTTGTGTTATTGATAAACCTTAGAATTGCAACATCAGAAAGTCTAAACCAACTGAATGTGTACGAAGAGCACAGTTTATGCCTAGGTGACTGGGTAGTGTGTGGATTTGGTTCACTGGTTCTTACCTCCATTTGCTGCTTGGATATTCTTGTTCTTAAAAGTGGAAAAAGTAGCTTTTCTACTTGCTATGGACATGCTGGGCTCAAATTTGATCTAGCTGAGGAAACAGGAGCTTTGAAAGTTTTCATGAGGGCAAGGTGAAGTCATTGAGTATCAAGAGCCATCCTTTTCTCAGTAAGCTTTTAGGCCTTGTTCTTCAAGACAAATAAGGAGAGGTAGTTTGTAGGACAACATCAGATCTTTGAACAAAATCTCCATTGTCAAGCTTACACTTCTCAGTTATTCTCAATTTCTATCTCTTTATAGGAGTTTTAGCCTATTACAAGATGAAATGGTAAAAATTGTGAAGACTTTCCATGTCACCCTTAAACAAAGGTTGTTTTGGCATCAAGTTCAGCCAGTCTCCAACTAGATATGGTTAATTTTCTGTAATACCACTAGTTTCCCCRAATTGAAGCTTTTGTTCTGTTTTGTTCAACAGTCATTTCTCCCACCTTCTTTGAGTTCTAGCCCTCAGCATTAAAAAAAAAAACAATTCAGTATGTGACTGAATTTAGTTTTCAGAGAGCTTGGGAAAAATTGCGTCTCCCACCTTCTCTGAATTCTAGCCCTCAGGATTTCAAAAAACAATACAGTATGTGACTGAATATAGTTTCCAGAAAGCTTGGGGAAAAATTAGTTCTGAGAAACATGAGCTGCTGCTTTTCTTCTCAGTGGGTGATGTGGCTGAACTTAAGAAATGAGATTGTTTCATTTTAGTTGGGATATGATTAAGGAATTGAATGAGTGCCGTCGCAATTTCCCAGTCTGCCTAGTGGCTAAGAAATGCTGGACAATTACAACTTATAAGTTGATAGAAAGTCTGAGATAGAAAAGTGACAGGAGCACTAACAACTGTACTACTTAGATAAGCATTTTTTAAAATTAGATTTAGGTGGTTATAGTATGGTTGCATATTTGTAGCAAAGCCAAAGTGCAGTAATACTATACAGGTGAAACAAATGAAAACAATAAAATAATATTTGCAGGACTAATAATATTTGCAGGACTAATTGCTCTGAAACCCAGGCAAGACAGAATTCGCTTATTACATTTACTGATGACATAAAATTTGAAAGGCAACATCAAAATAAAAGAGGTTTCAAACATAATATATGAAGAACTGCATAGCCTTGAACACTGGAATAATAGAAATTGGATGAAGTTTGATAGGTGAATTGCAAAATCACATTCTAAGGACCAATAAAAATGCACTTCAATTATTATATAAAGTCATTCAATTATTTGTGTTCTATGGATCAGCATATGGTCATATGAAGGCATTTGCYATACAAAGGCAAATGAAATCTTAAAATGTCTCTCAAAATTCATGGAGATAGCCAATTTTCAGCAGGGAGACAAGTTGTTTAAGGTAAAAGACAGTGCTGATACAATAATGATTGGAAAGATACGTGTGAAATGGTTTGAAATGGTGTAAAAAGGTTTCTAAAACAAAACCAAAATAATTTTAAGCTTGGATGCTGATGCTTATCATTGTAGGGAACATAAATTGAGGTTCAGAGCTTCCTTTCCAGTCATGTTACTGGTTGTGTTCCCAAAATCACATTAAAACATTAACCAAAAAAAAAGGGGGGATTACATCTTAAAGGTAAACAAAAGCCATATTATTAATTGTATTGGGGTTTACAAGCTTGATCCAGTTCAAAATAGGCACTGTAGAATTTGTCTAGGCAGCAGATACAAATGGGAACAGTGGGTTTTAATTAATCTGAAGTGGATGATTTTGAAAAGGGGATCTCAGTAATGTTGTGTCTCAGCTAGTCTGCTTTAGGCTTAAATGAACTTATATCAGAAGTCAGTAGACCTTAACTTTGCTGCAGTTTTGTTCAAAAATATGACTCAAGTCTTAGCAGTGAGATCATAGCCTTTGAGGRGAAAAAAATTGCAGATTCCATATCCTCCAAATCTTCTGCTTATACGAAGACCATTAAAAACAGAATTGCTTGCAGYAGAAATTTGTTTTACCAGTTGTAATGTGGCTTCTGGTTGAGGTTACCTATTTTTTCTAATAAGCTATAATTGTAGGTGAATCTTATAGACCTGCCTTAGCGCCTTTTTTTTTTTTTTTTTAAAGATTGCTAGACAATTTCAGTTAAAAAATACTTTTGGTTGCTTATAAATTTAGAAAAAAAATATGAGGCTTCAGACAAATAGCTTTCAATCAATGGTCTGTGTGGATGAACTCTGAAATCTTCTATCCTCTCCCCAAAATTTCTACCAGAGCAGTTCAGCTGTTTTCCAGAAGGAAAGAACAACAGGTTGTTTTTCAGTGTTTAAATATGGACAGTGTCCATAACACTGGTTATGAAAACAGGTTGTTTTTCAGTGTTTAAATATGGACAGTATTCAGTGTAAAAGCTCTGATGCTTTTGTGTTTTTCAATTTGTCAAGAGGATGGACTGTAAGTCAGGAGTGTAGCTCTTATAATGCCTGTGAAAACTGACCTAAATTTGGCCAAATCTGATGCCCTTGACAAAATCAAATCTCAAATTCTGGGTAGATGTTCTGAACCTCAGCAGTAAAATCAAACAGTGGGTAAGGAGAATGACACAGACTGGAGGAGACGATGGTAGGAGAAAGGGGACGTAAAAAGGAAACTAGGACTGGCCTTATGAAGATGTTAGGACCTGCTGTGGGGGAGTAAAGACAGATTTACCAAAAAAGTCTGGTGTGCGTGGGGTGACTATATCAGACAAACAAAACAGAAATGACAGGATGTATGGGATGTGAGAAACTGAGTGAACTAAAACTGTTCCACATAGTACTGGAGATAATACTCCGCCTTGTAGGGTATTGGAAAAGGAAGAAGGAACTGCTGAAGTGCTACCGTGATGAAAATCATAAATTACAGAATAAATCATTATTTTCTGTCTTCAGGTTTAGCCACATKGCTGTAAATAAGGCATGTGTAAAATATGGAGGAAAAGAAATGATGAGCCAATGTTACATTAAACTTGTCTTCCTATTGCGTCCCTGAGATATCTAAATTATGGTTACTTGCACATTCTGCACAGTCAGGTCTGTATTTCAAAGGGAGATTCAGCATGTTCATAATTCAAATTACCTAAATTTGTTGCATAAAGAGGCACAAATCTTGCTGTGAGTGAAGGCTGCTCATTCCCCAAATGAGGGAACAGGCATCTGTGGGCAAATGGCACCAACACAGAATTAGGAACTCTTGTAAGATGTGTGTATAAATGCTAAAAGCACCGATTAAAGTGATGCAACTGACATTCACTATGGCTTTTTTTGATTGTTTTTTGAATGCTTAACTGGCAAAATTCATTAAACACAGAAAAAAAGTACGCTAAAAGAATGAATAGCTGTTGGAAACCCACATTTTTCAGTTGCTATTGACTTGGGCTAGCTTTGAGCAATGAAAAAAGGCTCAGATGTACAAATGTTGTTTGGGGAACATGAATAGCAGTTTGTAGACCATGACTTACCTATTTAGACTGTGTACTTTTCAGAACAGGATAAATGTTTATGTGCAACTGGTAGCACGTGGTGTTGCCACATTAGGTCTCTAAATTCTGTGGTAATAAAAATGGTTAGTAATAACTTGTAATATAAAACATTTTAAAATTCTTAACCCCCCACTGAGGCGTTTCAGAGCGCCCTAGTTGAATGTTGCAGGCTGCATGTTGCTAACAGACAATGGAGACCCTTGTTTTGTTGTAAAATCCTTGTGGTTTTGGAGAAATCCATTCTTTTTCCCTCAGAGAGACTTGGACATGCAATACAGCAATTGTGAAAAAGTTTGTGACTTCCCTGCACTTCTTGCTCTAATTAGGTTCACGTCTCTAGGTACATTTTTGTTGAAGTTGATACATTTCCAGCAGTCCTGGCTTCCCCTTCTTTTTTAACTTATTTGATTGGTTTATTGCAGGCAGGCTCTAATGTCCATTTAATTTCTTACCTCCTAAAAGCYCAGGCAAGACATTTAGCTAAAAGAAAAATAGATAAATGGGTTAAATTTATCATGACCCGAGCGCATGGAAGTCTATAGAGTTATACCTGCAATGATCCCAGTCTAATACACATGGCAAACTTGTGACTGATGAAAGAATTYGGCTCAGTTTGCAGGCATGCGGATGAACTGAAAGACTGAAACTTTCTACTGTAACGGAAGAAAGAAGAAAATTTATCTCCCACTCTCAAACTTCAGTTTCATCAGCTGCCTTTTTCTGATCTGCAGCAAGCGCCAGCGATCACACTTTAAATGGTGACTTGGTTATATAAAGAAGTGCTAGTGTTGATGTTCCTAATGCCTGCCCCCATCCCCACTAGAAGTGACACTGCAGCAAAGCAAAATAGTGAGCATAGCTAGCAAAAATGTTCTCTTGCAATCAAAGTATAAATAACACTTTGACACCTTGACACTTGTGATTTCAGGGCCGTGTGGGACTTTCTTCGGATTGCAAGGCAAGTGAAAAGACAAATTACTTTAAAGAAAAGCAGAATATGTGTGGAGTGGAGGCCTCAAACATTCTTCAGTGGCTGTCCTGCAGATCAGGCAACAAACTGCAGCTTTGTTCCTTAGGCCTGTAAGCCTCTCAGGGCCATTAATCTGGCCTTGATAAAAGTGGAGGCTTTATAACAAATTTGAAGGATTTAGAGGTGAGTGGAAATAGGGTAAAAAAGTAACCAGGATTARCCAAAATAGATCATGTCAGAGCAATGGTATATATTTTAATTTAAAAAATCTTCAAGGGAAAAAAATGGGATCTCTTGTGACTTGAGTCATGCAGGAGAGAGAGACTGATAAAAATGGTGAGATGAGGAGGGAATTTGGAACTTTACCATTTATGTGTGATATTTGGATTGTGTCTAGGGACTTTGTTGAAATGGTGGTCTTGTGTTACAATCCTCCTTGTATAATCCTAGAGAAGGTCAGTTTTCTAGTTCTGTATAAAGTAGACCAAGGCTTAATCAGCCTGTTTGGGATGCCGTTTGCAGAGTACATAGAATCATAGAATCATAGAATCATAGAATGCCGAAGGTTGGAAGGGACCTCAGAGGTCATCGAGTCCAACCCCCCTGCTCATGCAGGGTCACCTAGAGCACGTGGCATAGGGCTGCATCCAAGCGGGTTTTAAAGATCTGCAAAGAAGGAGACTCCACAACCTCTCTGGGCAGCCTGTTCCAGTGCTTTGTCACCCTCACAGTGAAGAAATGCTTC